>NW_020173375.1:144882-146059 GCF_003031525.2 Neophocaena asiaeorientalis asiaeorientalis
TTTTGCGGTACGCGGGCCTCTCACTGTTGTGGCCTCTCCCGTTGCAGAGCACAGGATCCGGACGCGCAGGCTCAGCGGCCATGGCTCATGGGCCCAGCTGCTCCGTGGCATGTGGGACCCTTCCAGACCGGGGCACAAACCCATGTCCCCTGCACTGGCAGGCAGACTCTCAATCACTGTGCCACCAGGGAAGCCCTATTAAATCATTTGTAATAGTTTTTAATTCTTTGACCACTTAAAGTTTCTGTCTGCTTTTTTAAACATTTCATATAGAGATACCTCATAAACATTATCCAAAATTTCAGTAAATGAGGTACCTGTGAGGAGGGATGTCTAAATTTGTGGTTTATTATTTTTTGCTTCATCTCCCTCATGGTGGCTCATTTCCTTGTGTAATGCTTTCATTTTTAATTGTGAGTTCCTGTTTGATCCAACTTAATCTGTGTGATTCTGAGCAGTTAGGGAGTGTTCACCTTTATTTTTACCAGGTGTCACAGGGTTTTATTAACCTTGAAGTACTTTAATTTCTAGACTGAGTGGATTCCTGGCCTATGTGTATCCTACATTTGAACTCTAGATCTGAGTGTGAGGGCCTAGGATAGCAAATTTTCTGGAGAGACTAGTATAATTCCTATGATTATTGTTATTGCTGCCGCTCTTGTTCTTTTCTACATAGAACCATCAGAGCAAAAAGAATCCCTCCAGTCTCCCATTACTGACAGGTGGATCAATTTACCCCTTATTTCACCCATGGTGCTACTCTTTTCAAGGGTTTTGGCTTGGGGTGAGAAACTTTGGCATATTTCCCACATTTTTCTTGAGCCCAAGGTTTACTCTTCCATTTCCTTGCATAGTAGTTAATCCCCAAGGCTTTGGTTCCTGAATTCGAATTTTCTTTTAGGGCCTCACAAGATTTTGTTCTTCATTGTCATTTATGTTTTGTTTTTTTTTTGTTTGTTTGCTTTCATTTTCAAAAAATTTCAGCTTGTGCTGTTTTGTTTTGACTTTAGGAAGAATTTCTCTTTATTATTAATTTTTTAAATTGACGTCTTGTACAGCACAGATAATTTCTCTTTATTTTTAGCTCAGACGTTAAAATATATGTTTGTTGGGGCTTCCCTGGTGGCACAGCGGTTGAGAGTCCGCCTGCCAATGCAGGGGACACGGGTTCGAGCCC
>NW_020173375.1:146134-182865 GCF_003031525.2 Neophocaena asiaeorientalis asiaeorientalis
AAAAAAAAAAAAAAAAAAAAATATATATATATATATATATATATATGTTTGTTGGAACATATTCAGGATCTAAGCATGTTATGAAAATGGGAAGGCATTTTGGAATTTCTAGTATTTCAAGCCATCAGAAAGGAAATATCTAGCCTTAGACTTTTTCATTTAATAAACCATGTCTCCTTTATTAGCTTCTTTGTTGAAGCTAAATAACAATCTAGAATCTTTGTGTGTGGATGAAAGGCAGGGGAGAAACCATTTCCAAATAACCAGTTCGCAGTTTCCAGAATCTAATTTTTTAGTCAAAATTGAGACCATGTAAGTCCATCTCTATTTAATCTCTTGACAACTTTCCTGGTTTCCATAATTCCATAAAAATTATCAACTGGTAAAATTGTTTGGCATTTTCCTCTCTTTTTTTTTAAGCTCCTTCTATGTAATTCACTTGGATCTGGAAGCATCCTTATGCTACCTCTCATCTCTCTTGGAATTCAGCTTTTCTTACTACCTGATTGAAGATTATTTCTTTTAATAGAGAAGGTAGAAGCCTTGTTAATATGCAAATCGTGGAAGAGTTGGCAGGTGAAGGATTACCTTATGAGTGGCTTATCTTGTCAATAAGAGAAATCCATAGGCTATGAGTCTTATGCTCACATGGCTCTAAGTCATTTAATTTGGTGTGTGTTCTTCCTACCTTGACTTTCTGCATGATGTGGACATCTGGGTACTTTTCAGGGGCATCTGCTGCTTCACGGCCTCTTTTTCCGGGCTTTCCCTGCTACTCCTGGGTGAGTTTCTCCTAAAGGAAGGTGCGCTGTATTCTCCTGATGCCTGAGCCCCATTGCCAAGCTCTCTATTTTACTGTAGTCATGGGGGCTCTTGGATCTGAGTTTTACAAACTGGGGATCCTGCTAAGCATTACAAGATCCTGGTCTGGGGCACATAGTTGAAGCTTTAGAGGTAAAATACTGGTGTGTGTGGGCAACACTGGGCTGGCTCCGCAAAGCTGGGCAGCAGAATAAGGATGAAGAAGTCAACCCGTGGTCCTGGACTCTGAGGTTAAGCCCCACCAGATTTCAGGGAGAGCCAGCCACGGAGGTGCCTGGGTACCACAGTGATGCCCTGAAGTTTGAAGTGATAGTCCATTGTCCAAGGCAGGAGCTTTGTGGTTGGCTGAAGCCTGCTGCAGCTTTTAAGCTAGTGTTTTTTGGTTTTTGTTTTAGTTTTATGCTTCACCCATGTGTCTCTAGTTTAAAAGCAGTGGCCACACTGGTTTCCTCACGGGTATCACTCCTTGGCAAAGGCAGCCAATGTGGACTGAAGGGAGGGTCAAGAGGCCTCTGCAGGGACCCTGGCCTCCTCCTGTCATCTTGTTATTATTGCCACATAGAATTGGGCAGGGATCCTGCTCATGGGCTCCCAAGGGACAAAGGTAGATCACATTTAGGTAATGGAGGGAGCTTTCACTTGAATTCTGTTGGGAAGTTATGACATCAGTAAGGGGAAGGAAAAGAAGAGGAAGTGTTTTATCCCATTGCATGTTTTTGCAGCTGCAGCAGATGTGTGCTGGTGTCTGGGTGCAGCGCACACGTCCAGCAGTACATGCCATGGTATCAGATTTTCTGTGTGCTTGTCTGTCTTCCCCTACTAGAGTAGGAGTATTTTTAGGTCAGTGACACTGTTTTATTTTTAAATCCTGACTGCCCCATTTAGTGGGTGTAGGGCCTTGGGCAATTTCCTTATTCATTCCAAGTCTTGGTTTCCTCATCTGTAAAATGGGAATGATAATAATAGTACCTACTTCAGAGTGTCATTTTGAAGATCAGAGCATGTCAAATGAATACACAATGAATGAAGTGCATTTTCCTTCCATTTTTTATTCCCTATCAGGAAGTTCAAGCCAAATGGTGTTAATGTTGTTAAACGGTGTGGGATTGTGTGTAATGGTCCAAGTTCTCCCATCAGGCGTGCTTGGATAGAGGAGTCAGTGACCCATTCTTCCTTGACCTCCCCATTTCCCCTCTCCCACCTGGATTCTCACGGGTTGGGGGTTGGGTAGGGATGGGGAACCCCATGCTGCTGAAAAACTGCCTTTAAAGTCTTCGGAATCAAAGGCAAGGAGCCAGAATCAAAGATTACCTTGTTTTTTGGAGTGTATCACTGGCTATTGTCCCCATCCAACAAAGCCCTTTCATCAGAGGTTCTTAAAACACTTTTTTCCCCTCCTTTATTTTGCTTTGAAATAAGCTGGGCAACAATTAATTTCAGAGAGAGAGAGAGAAAGATAATTCAACAAGGATCTATGACTACCCTCAGCTTCTATTGCTGTAATGAAAATCTATTTCCTTTCCCTTTTGTGTCGCATATAATTTAATGCCCATTTTATTAATGGTCTGAAATAATTATGGAACCCTTTGTGATTCTCAAGTATGTTTCATTTAATTGTGCAATAAATGCCTAATCTCTTTCTCCATCTGAAGCTATTATGGCGTTAAAATTAACAATTATGCAGCAATGCGCCGGGGTCCATAGAAATCACTCCAGATAACTAGACATATATAAATCATTCATGAGAACAATTTCTGAAAAGAGACGGAAGGGAAAAAAATTGTGTTGAAAATGACATTGGGAAGCCAAGGGCCCAGCCTATAAGAAGATAGCAACACCTTTAAAAAATCTTTTTTCTTTCCTTTTTTGTTATTATTATTTTATTAATTGTGTGGCACAGCCCCTCCTCCCCCCCCACTTCTATTAGCCTGACAGATATTTTCAGAATTAATTAACTGTTAGCTCTGAGGATAAATTGTTCATTATCAATTTCCCCCCCCTCTTTCTTTCTTTCCTTTTATAGTTTTTCTTTTTCTTTCAGGCCAGCAATTACATTCCCTGCCTTTCTCCAACAGCTCCTGTTCTTCACAGCTATCCAAATGGGGAAAGTGCTTTTTCTTTCAGCCCCATTCACTCCTCCTCTTCTCCCTTTTGTGGGATTTAATAACCATGGCTGATAGGCTCACCCTGGACAGAGAGGTTAAGTTTGTTGTCTCAGCACTTTGCTGACAGGGGACAGTGCCGGAATTCTGTAACTTCTAACCAGCCCTGTGGGGCTGCCTAAGGCCTGTCCCACACTGGCATAGCCTGTAAACAGTGTTCAGAAACCCTGCAGCCCCAAACATCCTGCTTACCTAAGAGCACTTCCATTGACGCTGCTAAAGCCCGCCTCCATCTTTTAAAACGTTCTTGAATCCTAAGAGATTCCCAGCAAATATCCTCCAGCCCACGTCCTGCCCCAGGACAGGTATGTGCATGCGTGCACATACACATACACACACAAAAATGCTTGTTGTGGAGCAATGGGCAGGGTCAGAAAACCAAGTGCCCTCAGGGCTAGGTAGGAAATATAGGTGAATGAAGTGGGTGGAATGGGGAAAACTGGAGATCCCATGCCCTGCCTGAAGGGGGCAGCTGTGACCCAGCTTCCAGTGATTGCTGCCTTCTGGGAACGCGGGCTCGATGTGGCCAACTTTTTGATACTTCAGGAGAAGCCTGAAATTTTAATGTGTCAACTAATTGTTGGCAACCAATTTAGAAAAATTTAAGACAGCATAGGCTAAATGGGCAGGATGGATTCTGGCTGGGGCTGCTACTTTTGGGCCCCTGCTATGAAGAATTGATGCTTATTTCCTGAATTTGGCCCAGCAGAAGGTTCCTGGAAGGGACAGGCTGAGCACGCTGTCCCTTGGCTGTCCACACTTCACAGGGTCCAGGCTTGGGTGTTTTGGGTCTGAGGTTGCTCTGAAGGTTGAGCTCCATAATGAAGAGGGTATTGGGGGAGGGGAGGGGTCACCTTTGATGTCCTGTCAAGTGTCACCAATTCTAAATCATCAGTTTAAGTACTGAAGAATCATCAGGGTGGTAGTTAAGGGTGAGAAGTCCATCTGTGCTCACGTGCCTGGTGACTTCACAAGTGATTTGGCTCGTATTAACTGAGGGCTCATGGGATTTAGAGTCCAAATGTGCTTGGTCTGATGATGCCAGAAATTTGGGCTCTGTTGATGATAGTTAACATTTATGGAGAGCATACTACCTATTAGGCCCTAATCCATGTAACTGATATTGGATTAACTCACTCAATCTTCTTTGTAACCTTATTAGGTAAGCATTATTATCATTCCCATTTCGCAGGTGAAGAAACTGAGAAGTTAAGGAACATGCACCAGACAATTTAGTGTAAACAGCAAAGGCAAGGTTAAAGTCATGGCCATCTGAGCCCAGAGCTTTCTTGGCACTTGGTAGAACTAAGCAAGATCGAACACAAAGGTAGGACATGACTGGAGAAAATTTAGTAAATGATAGCAATCAAAGCACATCTATACAGAACTAAACAGTGCATAACATGTTTTAATGTTCATTATCTAACTGGGAGACAAGTTTTAACTACTATGGACAGCACACTGATAAACTTCTCAATATCATTGTACTTCTTTCTTTGTAGACTGACAAGATCATTTTCTTAAAAGTAAGTCATGGAGATGGAATTCCTTTATCAAAAGATATGGAAATTTATAAGGATTTTTAATATATGTTGCTGAATTGCCCTCCAGATTGTTTGTATGTACATCCCCACCAACAGGTCTGCCATCATTTTTATTGGTTGCATAGCATTCCTTCACAAGGTGGAGCTATACTAATGTCAGACTTCGGGTTTTCATCTAACTTTTATTTAAACCTTTCTTCTAAAACAAACTCTGATTCTTGCTCCCAAGGTTAAGCGAAGAGCCAACTTGATTCGTGCTGACACATCCTCATAGAATAAAAACATTGACTGGGCTGGGACTTCAGGACATCAGGGGAAGTTTGACACCCAAATCCCTAATAAGTGTCTTTCTACCATGTCAATATTCTTTAATTAACTGCTTATGTGAATAAAAGAGCAGGAGTTCTTAGTACTTCCAACTAGCTGTTTTACTCAGTTTTTGGCTCTTTTTATAAGTACTGTCCCTGGCTTTCTCCTCCAGCAAAAGAAGAAGCATGCTGTCTGCAATTTGCATGGATGTAGCCTGAAACCACCTGTCGCAATGTTTCAATTCAGAATTTTGTGATTTTCCTGGTCAGTGGCATCTAGACTACTCAACAAACAGCACTACTCAATTTTGTTACCAAACTCCTGACTCAGATTTCTCACTCCGTAAATTTAGCGTGCAGATAAAATGTCTTTTAGGGAAACACATTAAACGTTTAAACAGAATATCCACTTCTAAACAATAGATCACCTGGGACCTGCTTTCGGTAGTAGAATATCTATCTCACCCCTGAAGACCTTTAAAAAATAGGATAATAATAAAAGCTGACATTTATTGAGCACTTATGATCTGTGAGGCACTGGGCTTTGCAAGCATTAATCCATTTGCTTTCACAGTAATCTTACGAGGCTGGGCTTTTGCTTTTTTTCTTTTATTTTACCCTATTTAACAGATAAGGAACCAAAGCTTAGAGAGTTTAAGTAATTTGCCCAAGGTCACACAGGTAGTAAATGGAAGAGCCTGTATACCCCACAAGCCTGTCTCTTAATCACTGTGTTACAGCACACAGTGTCTTGATTGGTGTGGAAACTCTCCCAGGAACAAAGGCATCAGGACTCCAGGCCACAGAACATTCTGAAGTGAGTGCAGAGGCCCTTAGCTATGTGTCGCCCATGCATTTTGAGGAGGAGATATGTGGTTTTGAGGTCATTTAATAGCTTGATGAGACACCAGAGAATGGACATGAGAGCCACGGGGCCTGCCCATCCCAATGCTGTAAAGCCCTGGTGTCCAGAGGGGCTTCTCTGGGCCTGCTGTGATCTTGGGGATGGTAATATATTTCTCTTAGAGGCAGAATTCAGGGGTGACACGTTATTACCTTTCCTTGCAATTGTTTTTTTTAAATTTCCATTTGAAAATTTATTTCCTGTGAGAACGAACTGACTAGAATTCATTTGTGCCCGGGAAGCAAGGTGAATTTCTTATTAACTCTCCCAGGTAATGGACAGCTGCAGCTTGGGCTGTGGGGAGGACTAGAATTGCTCAGGGCTGGGGAGGGCGAGGGAGGGCTTGTGTGGGGTGTGATGGATGCCAGGCAGCCCAGATGGGAAGCAGTGCGCTGTGGGCCTGGGTGGTGTGTTCTGGAAGGCAACACACCGGTTGAAGTTTCACACAAAAATCTAGAGGAGGCAACTCCTTCAAATGGGAAGAGAATGTTGTCTTTTCCCCTGGCTGAAACAGAGACCATATTAAGGAAAACAAACAAAATGAATGTTTTTAAGCGATTATAAAAATCATTTTTTTGAAACAAAATTTATTTCCCTTCCTATGGTTGGCAAATGTGAAGCTGGTGTCGATTGAGACTGACATATACATACTACTACATATAAAATAGATAACTAATAAGGACCTACTGTACAGAACAGGGAACTCTACTCAATACTCTGTAGTGACCTATATGGAAAAGAATCTAAAAAAGAGTGGATATATGTATAACTGATTCACTTTGCTGTACACCTGAAACTAATACAACATTGTAAATCAACTATACTCCAATAAAAAAATTTTTTAAAAATTTTGTCCAAAAGAAAAAAAAGGAAAGGAGTTTTATAAAGCAGCAAACGCAGGGAAAATGTCAGGACATCTTGCTCATGCCTTTGTCTGTGAACATGTCTGAGTGGGACCCTGGGCAACTGTATGTTTATTCTGCAGTGGCCTTGGCACTCCTTTCCATGATGGCCTTATCCTTGGACAAGCTGGATGGCTTAGACCCTGCATATTGAAAACCTCAGAGCCTACCCTGTCGGCACTGCCTGCCAGTGAGTAGCCAAGTGCCATCCACCCTCCCTCCCAATGTACCTGGTGCCCATTGCTTCTGCATCTACTGCCTGTGCTTTGTTTCAATCTCTCATCCCCTTGTTCAAGAGACCCCATCCTGAGCCTCCTGCCTCCAGTCCATGGCCTTTGAAACTGTTTTACATGCTGGCACCAGATTCATCTTTCTAAAGCGTGACTTTGGTGATATCATGCTTCTTTAAAACTTTCGATAGCTTCCCGTTGGGTAAAACAAACATCTTATCTTGGTATCTAGTGATGTTTCAGCCATATTTCCCCATGATCTAGATTCACCTGACTCAAAACAGGTGCTCCTCTTGCCACCATCCCTGAAAATGCCCCTGGCTATCATCCTCTTAAACCCAGAGGCAGAACTGAAATATCTTCAGGGGCCAGGCAGACCAGGTAAATGGTATCTAACACTTGGTCTCATGTTAGGGCAGAAGAAGAAAAGCTGTTGTGGACTCTGGAGAATTAAACAACACACATCCTACGTCAAGGAGGCAGCTGCTGCTCAGACCCCGGTAGTCTTTCCACGTAAATATTCTTTTCCAGCTTTTCTTAGAAAATGTACATGTTTCTCTGGATCCTGAATCCTGAGAAAAATCAATCAAAACATCAAGAAAATAAGAAAAAGTGTTAGAATTCTTCCGCAAGAATTAAAGTTAACAATCAATATGGAGACATAACTGGTTCAAAGGAATCCACTTTTGGCAAGTTGGAAATAAACAGGAAAGGGTGACATGTGGAAGTGAGGGTTAAGTGTGTGTTGGCCCTGTCTGCTGCTTAGAGCGTGTCAATTTTGTAAATAAAATAAATTTATATGAATTGTATATTTAATACAAATCCTATGAACGGTGTTCCAAACAAGAACAAATTGAGAACAAAGTCAATTCTAAAACTGGCAATTTTGACATATGATTCTCTGTAGTGTCAGTAAACTTGGTGGATCTACTTGAATACTACCAATGATTTTCGCCGCTCTACCAGTCTTCATTGTGGCCTACATTTATATGTAAATATTGCCAAGCTTAATATTTATTAAATAAAATGTTTTAAAATATCCACAATAATAAGTAGTGATTTTGAAGAATTGTGAAGATATTTTAAGAATAACTTATGAGTTAAAGAAAATATTCAGGAATTCCCAGGGATTCTAATTTCTCCTGTTCCTGAATCCTGAGATTAATATCTATAGGGAATTTTGAAACCTAGACTCAGCTGACTGTTGCCAGATCGAATAAAGTGTGGGCTTAGTGCTGTTGGATCTCTCCTGACGTTATAAGAGATGTTAGAAATATGGACACTATAAAGATTATATATAAGAATATATATATATTAAACTGAATCACTTTGCTATACACCTGAAACTAATACAACATTGTAAATCAACTATACTTCAATTAAAAAATAACTAAAAAGACTACTGCTAATCACAAAGAACAGATATCTCAAGTTGATGATTTTAGTACTTTATATGGGAAGATTCAAGACTCTGGGGTCATTGAAATTTTTCCTGAGATATGCATCGAACTATCTTGGAGCCCTTTTATCAAAGGACAGAGTGCCGCATCCTGGTTTTCATCCTGAGTTCCCCTCAGGGTGCACTGACTGTAGGTGACTTCTGTTGGTTGAGACTTAACCCTTGTATAACTGGTTGATGAGTGACGTGCTGTTCTTTTTTTGTCCACAATCTCAACTTTCCCTTTACTTAGTACATCTTTTCTCTCTCCACACTTCTAGCCTTACAAACAAAATCCTCCCCATCTTTCAATCGCTTTCCTCTCAGCTGTCACCCACTTTAGGAAGGCTTCCTCTTCACCCTTCACCCCTCAAACTTTAGAGCTACCTGGGCAATTTCCGTGGTCCCACAGGGCATTGCTGATATTTGGGTCCACATCAAACAGCAGAGTTTAGATTCTTACCTGGCTGGAACTGTGCTGTCTTCGTATTTGGATAACCCACAGACCCAAACACTGCAGGGACTCAATAAATATTTGAGTAAATGGGTGAAAGAATATACGAGGCTTCTGGATTATAAACCCACAAATCCTAGATTCTGAACCACCCCCCCCAGGACTCATCATCAGACAACATACAATATTTCAATCAGTGACCTCTTCCAGGGAATGAAGGTTGGCCAAAGGCCAAACAGGGAATTGCAATTAACAAACTCATGAATATCTTGTTGACATTTCAAACAAGCTCATAGCTTGGTTTCTGCATCTAAAGGATTGTGCTTTATTTATAGACCACTAATGACTATTAATAAGTGGAACTGTGGTTGAATTTCACAAATGTTACAATCGGAGAACAAGCTCAATCCACCTTGTTGTATGGAAATTACTCTGATTAGAGCATAATGGCTAACTAAAGAGTTATTTGTCTATTCAATTGCAGGGCAGAGAAGGGTAATGAGTTTACTGGCTCAGGCTCCATTCTTCTAGGAGTCAGTAGGAGGGAACTCAGACACAATGGTCTTCAGACACAATGGTCCAATTGTTGAGAAGTCTCCCCTGACTTCCCAAGAATCCACTTCGCTGGACCCTCTCCCTATAGGAACAGGAGGTTGATCATCCTTGTGTTTCGTTCACATCCATCACAGAGCCTTGAACTTAGTGGGTGTTTAAGAAACGTAGGAAAGAATTCCAGAATCTTATATTCTCACCCCCATTTATTTGGATCAAGCATTTACTATGTCCATACTGAGTATTATGGTCTAGGGATACAGAGAGTAACAGGATATGTGTTTCTTGCCTTAAAAAGTTTACAGTCTCATATGGGAACAGACAGATAAACACACGGTGGTATGTAACTCAGTGAGGTAAATGTTAGGACTGTTCAGGACCTCATAACGGTGGGCATTCCTCACTGTATCTTGTACATAACTTTAAGAAGACCTTCAACTGCTCTGTACTTCAGTTTGTTTTCTCATTTGTTTCCCCCACTACACCAGGAGCAACTTGAGGACAGAGAACGTACCCTATATAATAGGCCCTCCCTAAGAGTTGAATGAATGGATAAATGAATGGGAATGTCACAGAGCTCTGACACTGCAAGCTCACAATGCGTACAGGGCATGGAAGGAGCAGAGCAGCCCTCCTAGAAGTCTGCCAGGGATTGTGTGTCGGGGGCGGGGGTGGTCTATCAAGGAAGCATGCTTGGTCTTACAAGGAAGCTTCAGGGCCCACTGAGAAGTGGACAGGACCACTAGCTTACTGTAAGGCATGTGCCTCCAGACTGGAAGTCCTGGCCTGACATGACTCACTGTAAATTAGCATACCAACATCCTAGGGACTCTGTGTCAGCTGTGACATGAATTGGTTTCCCTGAAGCCCCTCCATTTCTGACTCTGATCAGGTCAAGTATCCAGGCTGGCAAAGCTAAGGACTAAGTTTTGGACCCAGAAGAATCACGGGAGCTGGAATTGCTTATATTTCATCTTACATTGTTGCCTGAAGAAGAAAACCATTTGCAATAGGAAGGAATGAGGTCAACAAACAAAGAAAAGAAGAATCAAGAGTTGGCTCCCTGATAACATTGTTCCTGGATCTAGGTATGCCTGAAAATAGCTATCCTCTGGATTCTTCAGTTATGGCAACCAATAAATTCCTTCTCCTCTTTTTTTAGTTTGACTTTCTGTCTTCTTTGACTTCATAGAAAATACCAGTAAAGGACCAGTGCTTTGGATTGAGACAAATCTGGTTTCAAACTCTGACCACTGCATTGTTGAGTCTCTCTATTACAGCAGCTCAGCCTCTTGCCCTAGCTAAATACACCAAGTGAAAAATGATTCAGGCCTGAAATGAGGTGGTGGCAGAGGACAGAAAGAAGGAGCTAGATTTGAGTGCCTTTAAGGAGTTAGGATTGACAGAACATGGGGTAGTTTATTATATGTGTGAGAGTAAAAGGGTAGGGGGAGGACTTGAGGAGAAGTCTTGGCTTGAGTGACTGGTGGACAGAGTGCTCAGGGCCACTAACTCCATGGGCATGTTTCTTTTTTTTATTTAATTGAAGTACAGTTGATTTACAATGTTGTGTTAATTTCTGCTGTACAGTAAAGTGATTCAGATACACACACACACACACACACACATATATATGTATATACATGCACAATCTTTTTTGTATTCTGTTCCATTATGGTTTATCACAGGATATTGAATATATTTCCCAGTGCTATACAGTAGGACCTCGTTGTTTGTACATTCTACATATAAGAGTTTGCATCTGCTAACCCCAAACTCCCAGTCCATCCCTCCCCAACCCCCCTTCCTCCTTGGCAACCACAAGTCTGTTGTCTATGTCTGTGAGTTTGTTTCTGTTTCATAGATAAGTTCATTTGTGTTATATTTTAGAGTCCATGTATAAGTGATGTCATATGGTATTTGTCTTTCTCTTCCTGACTTACTTCACTTAGTATGATAATCTCTAGGTCTATCCTTGTGGCTGCAAATGGCATTAGTTTGTTCTTTTTTATGGCTGAGTAGTATTCCATTGTATACATGTACCACATCTTCTTTATCCATTGATAAACATTGATATTGATAAACATTTAGGTTATTGTGAATAGTGCTCCTATCAGCATAGGGGTACATGTATCTTTTTGAATTATAGTTTTGTACATGTATCTTTTTGAATTATAGTTTTGTCATGGCCATGTTTCATATACTCCTGATCAGTCCTGTTGTGACAAACTTCCAGTTGAGTTACTTTGCTCCTTCCATTCTCTAAACTCTTGAAGAGTCAGAGTTCTGGAAGGCCCATGACACTTTTGCTCTTTTCTTTCATTTGTTCAACTTTTATTGAATACCTACTGGGTACTGGTTTGAGCTCGCACCGGGACACAAAACCGATTAAGGCACATTCTCTGCCTTCAAGTAACTCACAGAGTAGTGGAGTCAACTGATGAGAAGACAATAAACTCCAATAACAGAGAAGGTGAAGGTTATAATTAAAGTCACAGGGCCTCACTCTTGGTTTAATGCTCTGCTATTGCTGTCTTGAAATTCCTAAAAGTTTTTGAATGAGCGGCCCTACATTTTCATTTTGCACCAGGCCCCACACATTATGGAGCTAGTTCTTGTGTACCATTCATTGGAAAGGGCTTGATGGCAGAAGAACAGTTCAGGGGTGAAAGATACTGGATTTGGTTTGGAAGTTTAAAGGTTAGAGGCTGACAGGAGTGGTCTGGGTTGGCTGAGTGAAGAGAAAGGGCAGCAGTGGGAGTGGTCAGACTTCTAGAGCTTGAGGGGCAAGTGTTGTGAATTTCATGTGGGCCAAGAGGATGTGGAGTCCCTGAGCTGTTGTCTTGGAAACATGGGGATCACAACCCCTGTGGCTCCTGAGAGTGCTTCCTCCAGTTTCTGAAGACCCCATGGACACGTAACCAGACATGCTTATGGGAGACACATCAAGAGACTGAGGACAAAAACAAGGCAGCTTTCCGGATGAAGGTTTATAGAATGAAGGTTAATAGTCTCAATATCTTGCTCATACAGATGCTGTGAAAAGAACAGAAATGACTGCTCTTAATCTGCTGCTGTATTCCTTGGCAGATAATATTTTGTTTGTTTTTGTTCCAGCAATTTGACAGTTTGACTGTGGATAATATATCTCTCTGGCAGCAGGGCTGGAAGCAGTCCTATGCAGCTCATGGGGGAGTGTCCAATATTTTATCTTGAGAATTTTTTTAAAAAGCCTTTTGACTGATTTAATTTGATGTGAGCCAGAACATTCTGAAGCATAGTGCAAAGGGTCCTGGCTTTGAAGTCAGACATCTCAGGTTCAAATTCAAGTTCCACCAGTTGCAAGCTGAGTGAGCTTGGGCAAATCTCAGAGCATGTTTCCTTACCTGTGAAAAATATACACCTTGTGGGGCGTGTGAGGATTGGAAGTGAGAGTGGCTGGATTCTGAATGGCTGACAAAGCTGGGGAAGATTTTAAGTGATCTTAAAGATCTTAGAGAGCCCTTAGCAGAGAAGGGCTTGCTAAGAGGTGGCCAAACTGATGCAGTAACCATTTCCTCCAGTAGCCTAAACAGTAGAAGCTTGGAGGGTGCATTGTGGGAGAATCTTGGAGGGGAATTTGTAGGCATAGAGGATGCAGAGGGGAGGGTCAGGGTGCTTTTATCCTACCTCAGCCAAGTGAGGAGCACCCCGAAAGAATGACTTAGCAAGATTGGGGGTGCCGAAGAGGAGGGGAGACCCTCATTTCACTCCCTGCACTGCTGGCAGAGTGGCTTGAGAGAGTTCTTGGGAGACCCTCATAGGTCACCTGAAGTTCAAGGGACCTGGAAACTGCTGGCTGGAGAGAGGGCAGCTGAGGGAGGGATTCTCACCTCACATGATGGCCAAGGGTTAGTGAGCTTCCTTGTGGGCTATGAGGATGCCCCAGGAGTTGACCAGGCAAGAGCTGTCTTGAAAAGACTACAGCAAGAGAGCTATTTTCTGAAAGGGGTGTTTCTTGAACACCCTAATGCTTTACCATTGAAGCAAGAGCTTAGGATGTTTGCAAGCGGTCAGGTAAAGAGGACATCATCCTCATCAGGAAATGAGATGGTGCACAAGTCCTCATCTGTGTGTTGAGCACTCTCTGAAAAAGGGGCAGGACTGGGACTCCTGCCTTGAGAAGGAATTGACAACAAAAGGAGATTTACCAACCATCCCATCTAAGGTAGAAAGGTATTTGCCTATGTTTCTTCTAATTCCTCCTTCCTGATCTGACCTCAGAGAGGTTTGAAGGTGGAGGGGATCAAAGAAAATTTTTTAAAATATCAGAACTTGGACCTAAACTTGGAGGTTGGGAGCAGGGAGGTAGAAGAAAGGGTATAAATGAAATAACACTTAAATTGCACTAAAGATTTTATTTAAATTGGACTTGACTTTTTTAGATTTTACTTTTAACTGTGGAAAATTTCAAACATATACAAAAGTAGAGTGAAGAGTATAATAAGCTCTCAAGTATCTATTTCCCAGCTTCAATAATAATCAATTTGTGGCCAATCTTGTTTCATTTATAATCCTAAGTACTCCCCATCTCCTGTATTATTTTGAAGCAAATCCTAGACATCATACCATTTCATCTTATAGTTTTCAAGTATGTCTAAGGTATAAGAACTCTGTATTTAAGCATTACGACAATATCATTATTATACCCAAATATTTGACAATAATTCCCTAGTGTCATCAAATATCCAGTCAGTGTTTAAATTTCCTCATCTGTCTCATAATATTTTTTTATAGTGAGTTTGTTTGAATTAGGATCCAAAGTTCATACACTGCATTTGGTTTATTGGTCTCTGTATTGGTTTCCTAGGTCTGCTGAAACAAAGTACCACAAACTGGGTGGCTATAACAACAGAAATTTATTCCCTCATAGTTCTGGAGGCCAGAAGTTCAAATTCAAAATGTTAGCAGGGCCCTGCTCCCTTTGAAGCCTTTAGAGGAGGATCCTTCCTTGCCTCTTCCAGTTTCTGGTAGCCCCTGGCTTTCCTTGGCTTTAGCAGTTCAACTTCAATCTACCTCTATCTTTGTGTGCCTTTCTTCCCTCTGTGGGTGTCTGGCTTTGTGTCTCTTCTCATAAGGATACAGTCATATTGGATTAAAATGACCACATCTTAACTTGATGACACTGTAAAGAACGTATTTCTAAATAAAGTCACTTTCACAGGTACCAGGGGTTAGGACTTCAACATGTTTTTTGGGGAGACACAAGTTAACCCATAATAGTCCCATCCCTCTTTTTCTCCCCCATTGAAATTTTTCTGAATTTCTCACATTCCAAATTTTCCTATACATTCCCACAGTGTCATTTAGCACATTTCTCTATAAAGTACTTTTTATTTTATTTATTCATTTATTTATTTATTTTTGGCTGCATTGGGTCTTTGTTGCTGCACATGGGCTTTCTCTAGTTGCGTCGAGTGGGGGCTACTCTTCGTTGTGGTGTGCGGACTTCTCACTGTGGTGGCTTCTCTTGTTGAGAAGCACGGGCTCTAGGCGCGTGGACTTCAGTAGTTGCAGAACGTGGGCTCAGCAGTTGTGGCTCGTGGGCTCTAGAGCACAGGCTTAGTAGTTGTGGCTCACGAGCTTAGTTTCTCTGTGGCATGTGGGATCTTCCTGGACCAGGGCTCAAACCTGTGTCCCCTGCATTAGCAGGCAGATTCTTAACCACTGCACCACCAGGGAAGTCCCTAAACTATTTGTTGGATCTAGAAGCTTGATCTGATACAAGTTGGATTTTTCCCAAGAAGTGTTGTATTGTAAATGTTGTATTCTTCCATCAGGTGCCATGTAACTTTTAGTTTGGACTGGACTTTTCAGTGTTGGAAAATAAGAATTTTATTATGTGAAAGAGACTAACAAAGTGTAGAATTTGCCTGTAATGTCATCCAGAGGCTGGGAAGGAAGTTCTGATATGGAGTGTGAGGGAAGTGGTACAAAAAGAAGTGTAGCAGTAGCCTTGCCGCATTGGACCACGGTTCTTACCTCAACTCTGTCATAATCTACATGAGTGCTCTTGGGTAAATCCAGGCAATTCTGTGTTTTTGTCCTCATTTGCAAAATGACAGAGTAGCATAATTTCCATTCTAAAAATTAAATGCTTTATCAAAAAGCCTGTAACAGATCATCACTCTAAACAAGCCACATGGTAGACTAGGAAACTTGAATAGTCACCTTAGACATACGCCACCACTTCCCCATTAAAATATGGGTCTTCCTCATGCCTGACAATTTCTCAACCCTCTTTCTAGGATGACTCAGATCTCCACTTCAGGTTGGTAGTAATGCCAAGACCTGGGAAGAAGAGGAGGTAAATACCCTACATAATGATCTAGTCTGGATGCTAAAAATTGATTTCGATTTAATAAACACCTATGTTACATTTATTTTCTTCCAACCATGGTTCAAATGCTTTACAAATATTAACTAATTTAATTCTTACAATTACACACTGAGATAGGTACTAATTCTAATTTTACAGATATGGAAACTGAGACACATAGATTTTTAACATGTAAAGTCACACAGCTAAGGTCAAAGTCTACTTAAAAACAGTTTAAAATATCCCATCTAAATATAAAGTGGATATGTATCAAAATTGGACTCATTAATGAGGAGAACAGCAGGATGGTAAATGTAGTTCAAAGAGCATTTGGAGAAGAGTTATTTATATAATTAGTTGGGAAAGCCCAGCTAAAGTAAGTTTGCTAAATTACAGACAAAGCTGGTTAATGTCTTATAGGGCAATAAAACTGTAACCTTTGGAGTTATCTTCTATAAGACAGAAATTGTTTGCATCTCTGCTTACGATTTGTAAGTTAGCACATAACACAGAGAGTCTGGGTCTTAATAAATAAAAAATAGTACTTCATACAATGGTTGTTCTCCTAAAGAATTAAATAGTCCTCTGGTCTCCTGTTGGATGAGGCTCCAGTGTCATATCAAAAAGAGATGCATTTCTCCTTATACCTCAGTTCCAAATTTTGGATTCAAACCCAGCAGTTTGGTTATTAGAGCTCAAATTGGAACCACTACATTGCATTGCATTTCTAAATGACTGGATTCTCCTCCCCAGTTAAGTCATGGCCAATAAGAATATGTATGGTATAAAAAAGAACACTATTTTGTTTTTATAATCTTAGTATTGTAAAAGCACATTCATGTCCAAAGACCTGCATTTTAAAGAAAACTACTTTCTCCTGTCACTCTTCTTTCTTTTCCATTGGGAGGGGTAATGTAGGAGGGAGGTGGGAAAAATCTGTTCCTGGGAAGATTAACCATTCTGTAAATTCATGTTGACCTCTGACTGGAATAGAAGCTGGTTGTCTTGGAAGAAAATCTGGGGACAGAGAATCTACCTAAAGTTCCCTCATGCCTGTCAAAGTTATCTTCTTCTATCTAGAGAAATGGACACTGACCTTTAGTTTCTTAAAAAGATTTATTGTGATTATAACATTGCATAAACAACAAATTGATAAATATTATATAAAAGTATCTTGTTGGCTGAAGTTTGGTGGGAGTGATGGTAGCTGATGTGAGTATAGAGTGGTGTACTAAATAACAGTGAGTTATTTATTTGTGAGAAAAAGAGGTCCACTGAGTACCTTTCAATATGTTCTATTCCCTAGAGATTTTTCTAAACCCAGACTCCTTAGTGAGCTGTGCTTTATCAGCTTAGTTGTTTCATTCCTGCTGCCCTTTTATTGATTCTGGCCATGAGTTATCTTCATAAGAGTTGATTTCTGTCAATTTCTTCTCACTCATTGTTACTGGGACTATATTTAAGATCTTCCATTTCTCTGGGCTTATTTGGGACCCACCACCAATTTCATGGAATAATTATCCCTTTCTTGACTTCTCTGTTGCTAAGTGCCTAACACAGAAAGGTAAGTGTTCTTTATCTCAACAAGGGGGCAAGTCACCACTGTTCATTGCCATATCTTCCGAGGACCTTGATTTCATATTACAATTTAGTCATATTATTATTATTACATATTATTATTATAAATATTAATATTATTATGACTACATATTATTACAATTTAGTCTTGAAAATGTTTCCTGACAGAAGTGCAGATAGACAAAAAGATGACTTGATCCATTTGTAGAGGCCTGGAAACCAAGGACATAGAAGAAATTAAAGTTAACTTAAGAGGGAAAAAAATGAATAATAGGTGAAGAAAGGATTTGAGGAAAAAACGTAAAAGATGAAATACTGTAATCACGGGCACAAGTTAAGTTATAGGACTCTAAGCAAAAATGCAGAAAAGGTTATCTGTCCCTTGGTAAATAGGTAGCAGTGGTAGAGCTGTACTGTTTGTAAAAAAACAAGCAAGAGGTGGGCATGAGCCATTCTTCTTGCCTTGATTTGGGCTCGCTCTATTTATTTCTCATTTTATTCATTTTTCATTTATTAGCTCACCATATATTGGGCATTCGGGTATAGAGCTAAATTCAGAAGGTAGCGATGACCCTTCTGCCATCATGGTTTGCTCCTTCTCACTGAATTTTTCAGTTTGTCCGTGCACGGCAGAAAATAATTATCTAAGAATTGGTCAACCTATATTTAAAATAGATAACCAACAAGAACCTATTGTATAGCACAGGGAACTCTGCTCAATATTCTGTAATAACCTAAATGGGAAAAGAATTGGAAAAAGAATAGATACATATATATGTATAACTGAATCACTTTGCTGTATACCTGAAACTAACACAACATTTTTAATCAACTGTACTCCAATACAAAATAAAAATTAAAAAAAAAAGTATTGGTCAACAAAATCCTATTATCAGGCTCAGTAATTTTGCTGAAGTATTACTTCAGCGAATTAATACTGTGTATATGTGTATCTATGAGTACATAGATACACATATATATGTGCACACATATTTATAATATATAAATATACATTTATAACACACAGTGCTTTATAAATTTGTAACCTTGCAATGAATTGAACTTTTATTGAATTATTGATTATTGTTCCCATTTGCTCCCCATTAATTCACTCTGTTAATCTCTTGTGATATGACCATTGAGAGATCATGACTCATTTCCTGGTTGTCAGATGCAATGACCTTTTCCAGTTTTCTACTGTCCTTGAATAGGGGACATGTTCTCTGAAATGTTTTTGGAGCATTTGACAGTGTTGAATACCCATCCTTCCTAACCCCTCTTCTCCCTTCCTTGCGTTCCTATCCTGGGCAGGATCGTGGGCTTTAGCATCAGGCCAAACACACTTTGAGTCCTTGCTCTGCCACTTTCTGACTTTATGACCAAGGAAGCAATCACTTCATCTCTTGTGCTTCTGTTTGCTCATCCATCCAGTAGGAATGACATTACAGCCTAAGTCACAGGGCTTCAGAGGGTGAAGATGAAATGAGATAACATATATGAACAATATAGTGAGACCTCTGGCTCAGTCTTCTTTCTTCCCTCCAAGTGCGTCCTTTGTCTAGGTCCTTGAATTTGAGCCTCAGTCATCTCAGCCAACACCCTGTCTTTCAGATCCCATCTTTTCCTGTGGCTTTGTTGCCCCCCCTCTATATGAATGAGAATGACTCTCCAATCATTATCTCTAATTCTAACCTCTATCCCAAGAGTCAGCCCCACCTCACTACTCAGAGTGCTCAAAGATAAGGACACAACCTCCATTTTTCAGAAACAACCTAGGATAGTGTTAGGGTTTCACCCCCATTGTACTATGATGGAGGAGGGAAACCAGGTTGAGTCTGATGGGCTAAAGCTAGGGTGGCCATCTGTCCCAGTTGCTCCCAGTCCTGGATAATGCGTGTTGTCCCAGTGTCCTGTCCCGTCCTTCCACTCTCACTCTCAATAGCGTCACAGTTAGGAGAATAAATTATTTGGCCACCTTAGTTAAGAGGCTAATGTTTGAACGTAAATTGCTGGTTGAGTCACTCATTTACTTGCTTATTCATTTGGTCTTTTACTCAACAAATATTGAGCTTTTCCTCTGGGTCAGGCCCTGGGGCCAGAGAACTGAATGACATGTAATCCCCACTTAAGAAATTCACAGTCCAGTGGATGGGACATATAGTAAGGCAATGATTATAGAATAGTGTGATCAGTGCCGTGACAGGGCTTAACCCAGAATGCCACAGGAATGTGAAAGAAGGAGAGACAGACAGACAGACACAGCCTGAGGGGTGTGTGAGGGGACCAAAGGGTACCGATGGATCTGGGGAGGGGACAGAAGGCTTTCCAAAAGAGGTCTCAGGAAAACAATGGCATTATGAGGTTAATATACTAGAGTAAAGGTTTAGGGAAGGGAGATGGGAGAAACAATTCGGGCATTTACAAAAACTGGGGTTTTACTTAAATCACATTCCAGCCTGCAGAGAATCCCTTAGCAAAAGAAAAGGATTGCCACAACTCCAGGGATGTTTCCTTCCCTTTACAAGGCTCTTCACGTCCTCCTGCTTGACAGCAATGCCCCAAAGAGCTGCCTTATAAAGAGAAGTTTAAAACTGGCCTTCCAATTAAGACATAATTTCCACACCATTTGGAATTTTTTGTTAATTTTTAATGTTGTTGTCATCTAAGGGATTTTATTTTGCCAGTTTTCTCTTCAGAGGGAATAGGTGCAGTAAAATGTCTTCAGCCATCCCTGGCGATGTTTGGGGGATGGGGCAACGAATGAGGTTTTGTGCTCCAAATTGGCCACTATCTCACATGTGAGCAGAACCCCATGAAGTGGTGCTTTAGAGGCCATTAGTCAGCTCTGCTCCAACAGCCTCCATGCCCACCACACCTGAGACAGGACTTGCATTAGCTGCCTCCAGCCGCAAAGAAGCCTGGGGAAATGTTTGAGAAATGCTTGAATTCCACTTAATGAGGATACGTGTAACCTGCCAGCTTTCAGTGGGCATGCAGTTTTCTTTACTGACATTTTGTGGGGTTTTGATCTTGCTGCTTTTACCAGACAGAATTCTTGATCTCAAACAGAACCTGAGTTAACTGGAGCAGAAAAAGAAAATTTATTGGAAGGATATTGGGTAGATCACAAAATCTATGAGAAGGCTGGAGAGCTACACTGAAAACTTGACAACCAAGGCCACACTCGTGAGTCTGCTAAGGACACCACCTGCCATAATGGCTAACAGCCAGCTAGTCTGTGCCATTGGATTGCCCTCTGCCCCAGAAACTCACCCCTGTACTTCTGAACCCTTGGCTCCCTCAGGGCCCCGGTGAACTCTCTCTGATTCTCCCTGTGCCCTTGTGGCACTGCCAACTCAGCTCAGGCAGGATCATCTGACTGATGAGCCTGGACTGCTCATGTTGTAGCTGTAAGCAGGCTCGTAGAAGAAAGATTTTCTCTTCCTTAGGATCTATTGCCCACCTGTCTTGGGATTTCTCCCCCAAATAGGGCTGTTTGTGATGTATTAAAAAGAAAGAGAAAAACAAAACAAGATAATCCAGATGTATTACTGACCTAAATATGAAAGGTAAGACAATAAGCCTTCCAGAAGACAATTTGTAAACGTTTCTTCATGACCTTGGAGTAGATTAAGATTCCAAAATAGGACACAACAAGCAGTAACCATAAGAATAGGTTGATAAGTTGAACTTCAATAAAATTAAGAACTTCTGTTCACCAAAAGACATTATAATGAGACTGAAAAGGTAAGCCACAAAGAAGGAGAAGTGGAAGATATTTGAGATATTTGCTATATATGTGCCATATATATAATACATATATAATATATATGTATATAGCAAATATCATCCATCTATCTATCTATTTATCTATCTAACATATGTAAAGAACAAATAAAAGAGAGACAAACAATTTTTTTTAATGGGCAAAGACTTGAACAGGAACTTCACAGAAGAGGATGTCCAAGTGCCCAGTAACATATAAAAAGGCGCTCAACCTCATTAGTCATCAGAGGAATGTGAGTTCAAACCACAATGAGATACCACAATATATATCAAAATGGTTAAAATAAAAAAGACTGAGAGTAGTGGGTGTTGGTGAGGATGCTGAGAAACTGGAACACTCATATATTGCTGATGGGATTGATACAACCATGTTGAAAAACAGTTGGCAGAATCTAACATTCATCTACCTTATGACTCAGCAATTTCGCTCTCAGGTGTAGAGCCGATGTGTACAGATGTCCACCAAAAGACACGTGCATGAATGATCACAGCAGCTTGAGCAGCATTATTCATAATAGCCCCAAACTGGAAACAACCTAATAATGTCCATCAACAAAACATAAAAATACATTTTGGTGTATTCATACAATTGAATACTGCTTGGCAACAGCTACACACGCGACATGAGTTAATCTTACAGACATGATAGTAAGCCACACACACACACACAAAAGCCAGAAACACAAGAGTATACACTATATAATTTCAGTGATGTGATTTTCAAAAACCAGTGAAACTGTTCTATCGTGATGGAGGTCAGAAAAGTAGTTCCCTTTGGGGTATTTGAGAGAGGCCAAAGGGAAATCTCTAGGGTCTTGGAAACGTTTGCTGTCTTGATCTTGAGCTGTGCCCTTGAGACTTGTGCATTTTATTGTATGTTAGTTACATTCCCATAAAAATATTTTTAAAAGTTGGCTCACAATAATGGCAAATGCTCTGTTTTGTTTTTGTCAAATAAATATGTCCACATTGTAATAAATTAAAATAGGACAGAAAAATCTATACTGAAACTTGACAGTCTCTTATCCCAACTCTCCTTTTTTCTAGTACTAATGGCCAGATTTAATTTTTAAGACAATTTCTTCTTTTAATTCTTCTGCCATAACTATAAATAAGTGCTTACACTTTAACTTCTTGATTTATATACTTTAGATAAGCTATATGGATTTTTCACTGTGAATAAAAGATTTGGATCACACACATAATTTCCTCCTTCACTCTACCTAATATTTTATAATTTCAATATTATTATCTCTTCTTGTATTATAACTTTAAATAATAAACTATCATATCTTGTCCTGTCATTATTTGACAGTATCTCTTCATTACCAACTTTATAAGATAAGGATAATAACAGCCTACACTTTCTCTTATACTTTCTCCCCAATTCTACCTCCTTCCATCAGCTCACTTTTTTATTGTCAAGGTTGCTAAGGTTTACATTGTGTCCTGCAATCGCAAGCAAGTCTTCTGTGCTTTGTTCACAGACACTAAATATTAAGCAATAAACATTATTAATATTATTACTATTGCACAGGGAATTATAGCTATTATCTTGTAACAAGTTTTAATGGAGTGTAATCTGTAAAACTATTAAATCATAATGCTGTACACCTGAAACGAATATATTCTTATAACTCAGCTATACTTCAATTAAAGTTTTTCAAAAATATTACTACATAAATATTGAACTTTGATGGTCCAAGTAGTGGGCTAGAATTTTATTTCCTTCTCTATAGGTTCAATGCAATGACCACTATTGCATTAGATGAAGGATGAAGGATTATTAGATGAAGGATACTTCTAGCATTAAGGTAAAAACAAATGATTACACTCTATCAATCGCTTTAAAACATGCCTCCTTATTCAGAGACCTAAAAGCTAAAAAAACAATATGTCCTCTTCTATGCCCAATTGACAATGATGACGCACATATAGGATAATCAGAAGACAAACTGCCGTTCAATAAGAGGAAAATTGGGAGCACAGCAAACACAAGTCTATAGCAATCCTGAAATCCTGTTGGTAGGTGCTGCATGGGATCAGACTCCTGGGGGGTGAGTATGTCCCTGACCCTGTGCTTAGGGAGGAGCTCCCAGCCACTTTTCTCTGAGGTTCTTTCCCTTCCCCTATCCTTCTTGGCCACGTTTGAAGTGGGCATTGGAGAATATTCCTCCTTATTCTTTCAGCAGCTTTCTCAACCCCCTTCCTTCTACAGAATATTGGAAGCCCAAGCGCTGATTTAGGTCTTTAGCAACTCTTAATATTTTGATCTAGCACATTTTGGGGAAGGGGGAAATAAACACAGCTCTCTAGAGAATTTAGTCAGTTTCTTATCTATTTGATTCTAATTAGCATTGTAGGCCAATATCTACACCCAAAGTTTAAAAAAAAAAAAGTTTTCTCCTACCTTGTCCCCGCTGTCTCTTTCTCCTTCTCTCTCTCAATTTATGGATGGGTATCTTGAATCTATCAGGCTTAGGTGGGAAAATCTTACCCTTGTCATCTTCTCTTTGAGTCATTTTGACCAACTGAAAGGATTTACTGGTATCACAGTCTCGACTGGGTATTTGCTGTCAGACATAATCCATTCAGAGGTTAACAATGGGTATGCCAACCATATGTTTTGATTTGCTTTTCTCTTTTAAGCTGCTTGTTCTCCTCTTTGCCTGGAGGTCTTTGTCTTTCTGTTTGTTCCAACAGGAAACTTGACTAGGAGCTCTGAATGTGGTGGAGGATGATGGCCATTCCTACTTCACTTTAGGAATTCCCTATCATTCCCAAAGGGATTGACAAATCAAGAGATATAATAAAACATTATAAAGAATACTTGAAATTCTGCACCCAGAGCAGTAAAGTCCATGGGGATGATACATGGGATGTGTGTTTATGGTCATAGTAGCAGTAAATATGCCACCTCTGATGTGGTCCCTGTTTCTTTGTGTTTCAGCAGGAGCCCTGGTTGCCCACTGACCTCTGATTTGGGGCAGACAAGGAGGTAGAAGGGATAAAGATAGGTCAATAAGCTGAAGGATGGTTTGACACTCTGGTAGCCTGATACAACCCCACAAGAGAGAAAAGACATTGTGATACAGTGGTTCTATACCAGGAACACCAGACCAGAGAGAGTGGTGGAATTTACACATTCTTGACACTGAAAAGAGACCCACTGTTTAGGGATAGCTTGGTGAGGATCTGTGCTAGTTTGTCAGACAACCAGAGACTGGATGTGGTGGATGGGGACCCATCAAGGTAAGGTGGTACATCACAGTAATCTCTCCACTCAGGAACCAGTGGGAGGAAATCTGCCTGCCATGGGACACTGCCTTTGAAACCCAAGACAGAATTTATAGGCAGTATCCTAATGGGACCAAAACACAACCCCAGGGCCAGACACAGGGAGGTGAGTTGAGAGTGGAGGGCAGTGATGGGACTGGCCTCTCTTGGAGGTGGGGGAGGCAGTGATCTACGAGCTGGGAGGTTGCAGACTCTCTTTTGTGGAACTATGTCCAGAGGGAGCAGTACTTGAGTCCATGGGACATGGCCAGTACTTGTCCAATGAGGAAAAGGGTATTGTTGAGGAACAGATGGTACTTATCTCTAAGCAGGGGTTGATCCATCTCCTGAGGGAGAGGAAAAAGCATCCACTCCCCACTGGGGGTACTGGAAAATCCAACCCGCCTCTCAGGGATGTGTGACGGCATGGCCGGTGGGGTGGGGGGCTCTCAGGGCCATAAACTGCCTGGTGTGTGGGAAGCAATGGAATAGACTCTCGTTCCCCACCTGTGGTGGAAGAGGCTGTGTGTCAGCCCCTATACCATCACTTGAATGTGGTTGGATGGGATCGTCACTGTCAGGACAGAAGAGAGGAAGAGAGTGATTTGGGGTTGGGCAGCCTGGCTCCAATTCCAGTTTCAGGCCTTTCTGGTTCTGTGGCTTTGGGCACGAAGCTGAGGTCCTCTTGACTTCCTGTTCTCCACCAGTGAAAAGCAGATAATAATATTAGTATCTAAATCATTTCACAATATATACATGTATCAAATCATCACATTGTACACCTTAAACTTACACAGTGTTATATGTCAATTATATCTCAATAAAGCTATAAAAAAATGACAATACTTACATCCTCAGGCTGTAATGAAGGTTGAATGAGGCAGTCAATGCAAAGTTCTTGGTACAATGCTTACCACATAGTAAATACAAATTAAACGTTAGCTGTTATTAATATTTACCCCCCTACCTCCTGGAGCTGTGTATATCCTAGGCTAAAGCAATGAAAGGGTGCTGTTTGTAATTCAATTCAAAGCTGAGAAGGAGACAGTTACTCTCTTGGTAGTAAGGCAAGTCGAGATGTCATGGTTTTTCAGATGTGCCGCTGGCTCACTAAGGTAGCCTCCCTCCATTCCTCTCTCCCACTCTCCCCTTACCTGGCAGAGGAACTAGTAGGGGCAGAGAATGGCTAACAGCCCTTTCTGGGGTCTGTGGTACAACTGGAGGTGGGAGCTGGATGGGGGGGTTGGAGAAGGAGTTTGGGACTGGAGGGCTGTGGGACAAGGGAAATGACCCAAGGAAAGGATTCATGAGTGTACTGAGTATTTGACATCTGAAGGGGTGGCCACAATGCCTGTGGGGAGGCCCTGAGCCTGTGAATAGCACACTGAGGCAACCTGCCTCTGCCAGGGGCAGTACTCAGAGGAATATACCCAGAGGATCAGCACTTAGAGGAACAGCACTCAGAGGAATAGTCCTCATAGGAATAGTACCCAGAGGAATAGTACCCAGAGGAACAGCACTCAGAGGAACAGTACCCAGATGCAGCCAACCTCTACCAGGGTGGTCCCCAGGTTCTGTCACCCTTGGGTCTCAGAATGCAGTGAGCTAAATAATCTGTATGTGAAGGAAGTCACTGATGGGACATTATCGTGGCTGTCACAGGACACGCTGATGTGGAGCGTGGGTTGGTGGCTGTTCTTCCTCCTCAGATCCCCCCAGCCACCTACGAGGATTTCTCTCGGGTGGAAGGCAGCTTGCAAAGAACCTGTATGGGCCGACATAACATCTATTTAAGTTACTGGATCTACCTCCACTTCCTTGTACATGAAAGGAATGCTGAGTTAACACAGGGAAAAGTACAACCAAGGGAGCTTAATAGAGAGTGGGGACCAAGAAGGGAAGGGAAGCTTCACTTAGGAATGGGACGTGGGGAGAGAGAAGGGCAAGCAGGAGTGAAATGTGAGGTAGGCGGGGAGTCTCACGTCCTCACGGGGGTGTAGGGACCCACCATCTCTGTGTGTTTCCTGCTGGCTGTGCTTAGCAAACATGTTAGCTTCAGGGCCTAATTTCTGTAGCAGCTGAGCTGCCTGGAACCACTACTGCTATTTATTTTCTCTGAGCCTGTGTTTAAGGCATGATGAAAAACAACTTAACGGCCCAAGCACAACTGCCCCATATTGAGAGACCATTAAGATAAAGTCCTGCGTAAGTGGCCCTAATAAAAGAAATTCATCACAAGACATGGATAGGAAGGTGTCTTTATTCACTAGGTGAATAACACCAGGCATCGTCAACGTCGCTTTTCAAGGCTCAGAAATTATCATTCATTCTCCAAATTACCAACCGCACAAGAATTACTAAATGGTGCGTTATCACTCCCTCTCAGCGAGAGAATGTCTTTGTTTAACGTTTGATTACAAATGGCTTTCTTATGATTATCATCAATAAATCACAGGTAAGTGTAGCCGTGCCCGGGACCGAGGCAGAAAGACTTCATGAGCTACTGGGAAAAGGAAAAACAAAAAGCGTGCGATAGCTGACACTTCAGGGAGGGCTGGATATCTAGGACTGACTTTTTTGGGGGCCTTGTGTGGGTATCTTAGAAGCAGAGCATGGGCTGTGTCTATTCAAGGGAGGTGGGAGTTCTCTAGGGGTTTGATGATGTGCTTTGCGGTCCTACAGCATTTGCAGATGGAGTTTCACCTCTGAGGAGGAGAGTGTATGCAGAAAAAAGTACACAGAAGGGAGAGAGATCTTCGTCTGTGCAAGAAAGAGGGGACCTGGTCATTAAGAATCTTTGAGAAGAGAGAAAATTAAAGCAATGGGATTATGATCTCTATTGTTAGGATGGAGAGCGATTAGAGAATGTTCCATTATTTCATTCATTCCTTCATTCCTCCAGTCTTCCAGTCAGCAGATATTTATTGAAGTCCTACTATGTGCCAGGTACTGGTAAGGGGCTAATATGGGAAAGTAAAGAGACAGTCCTTCCCTTCATGAAGCTCATGCTTCTGGAGAGAAATAAACAAATGAGATAATGGTAGTTTGTAATAAGTGCTATGGAGAAAATAAACAGGTTAAGGATAAAGAGTAACTGGTGTATGGAGAGCTACTAATACTTTGGTTACAGCGCTCAGGGTTTCACATCTCTGGAGAGGTATAATATTTGAACTGAGACCCTAAGGGTGAGAACAATGAATCTTCCGAAAGAACATTTCCAAGAAGGAGTCTGAGCACACAGAGAGATGAAAGTTTCTAGCAATAATCTAGACGAAGTGATCAGGTTTGGACTCAGGTCTAACAGTGTCACTCAAGTGTCAACAGGCTATTTGGGAGACAAAACTGAACATGGAATGAAATGGAATGAATCCTTTAACTCCTCACCTGGATCTGCTTACAGAGCCTCCAACTAGAGTGCCCACTTGGCCACTGCTTTCTCCCCAGGTTTCTCCAGACCTTCTTGGAACTGGGACGGTACCCATGTGGTCTCCCGGTGCAGGTATTTAACAGACGGGCTTCACCCTGATTCCGCAGTGCCTGCCGTTTGACTGACCCTCTTGTAAACGTGTTGCTCCCAGGCCTGGTTCAGGTTGTGTGACAGACACTACCAACCAGGACACTAGATAAGGGGAGACAGTTATTTTGCCGAATTAGCAAAATATATGCATCAAGGATCAAAAATGTCACTCTCTTCCCTTTTGCCACATACATTTATCTTAAGCCTCTGCTTCTATTTGTGAAAATTTGCCAAAGTGTAATTTTCTTTCTTAACAATTTCAGAGATTGTTGACAATGAATTGAGAACTATCAACATGTTAAAATTAAATGTGGCCTAAACTCTCTGGGAACTCTTGAGAATTTAAATCTGATGGATGTTGGGACTTCCCTGGCAGTCTGGTGGTTAAGACTCGGCGCTTCCACCGCAGGGCTCACGGGTTTGATCCCTGGTCAGGGAACTAAGATCTCACATGCCGTGCAGCACGGCCAATAAATAAATAAGTAAGTAAGTAAATAAATAAATCTGATGGGTGTTTATGAGAAAGACAAAGGAACAAGAGAACTAGAAGGATGGACAGGGAGATCCAAGACCCTACAAAGAGTGAAGGAAGGAAAGAACCAGACTGTGAAAAAGAGACAAAGGGAGGTGGCCACAGAGAAGTACAAAAATGGTACAAAAAGGGGTCAGGGTGGAGGGAAAAGAGATGGAGAGAGACAGAGCCAATGGGGAAGGAGGGGGTGGGCAGCAGGGCTGCTGCCCTGTGAAGGGGACAGTGTGGAGATTAAGATCTCTATCTGAGCTTGTGGCTGGAGCGATTACAGTGTATTAGGGTCCTGTCAGTGTTGACAAACACTGCCCCAATTAGGAATTAGTTCCACAAGGCATCAGATATCGAGGCTTCTGCCTCTCTTATTCAAATAGGAGCAGCTGTTTCCTAGAATAGCCCAGGAAGCCCAGCCCTCTAAGGCTCCTCCTACAGCAGTCCCCAGGGAACAGAAGTGAATATCAATCACCTGGTATTCAAAAGAAAAAAATTTTTTTAAACACTGGTATTCTGGTAAATGCAAGTTCTTTCCCTAAGAATGCATGTTCAACAACCACAAGAGTTCATTCTCCCCACACTTCATCCAGCATCAATCACAAGACCCATCTTTTTACCACAGTTTCAGGGACATGGAAGTACTGTCTAGGGGAGGTGCCTATTTCATGGCCAATAGTCAGTAGGCAATTTTAAATTAATTGCCAAAGACTAGATCAAGAGGGCAGTTGAGCACGCACTGCAGACTCATCCTTACCCAAATCTGAGGAAATGATAGAAAAAGGGGATAATTCTTGGAAAAAACACCCACAACCAGAGTGGACAATAAGAGGTTTCATGGACGCATCCAAAACTAGAGTGGAATCTCAGAGACATGAAAGGTAGGTGAAATCATACAGAAGCAGGAAATGTCTGCAGAAAAGCATGGCAGCAAAGGAGGGTGTGGCTGGTGGGGAGCCCCAAGCCTCCTGAGGCCAGATCCTCAGAGCAGGAGCGCTGCTGGGTCCAGAGTGGGAGCCTCACCTGGCAGGAGAAATGTCTTCAACTCCCTACCCTTCTCTCTTCTGTCGAGGAAGGCAGCATGGGGAGGGTGGGCTTTTGCCCAGAGAGGAAGGACAGCGCCTCAGGAGGTTGGTGCTCCCAGACAGGCTCCAATATTCAGGAACCCAACTAACTGGGTCACACTGCCCAGCGTGTGTTCCGTGCCTCTCCAATAACCTTTGGAGGCAGGCTTTCACCTATAGGCTAAAGGGAATCGAAAATACAGACGTGAACACGCAACCAAGATTCATTAAATATCCGAGGGAAGCCAAAACTATGAAAGTGAGTACCAAACTCAACAAGTGGATGAGCTGATATCAGGAACTTGGGCTAATTAAGAACAAAAAGAATAAGATGTTAGAATAAGGATAATTGAAATCATTAGAGAGGCATAAAGGGTATTATATTCCTGATAATCACCTAGAGACTTGGAAGTTAAAATTTTGATTTTTGAAATAAAAACTCAACAGACTGAATAATAGGATGGAGACAGCTGAAGAATAAGTGAGTAAGCTTGAAGACCAAGCTGAGAAATTCTCCTGGAAATCAAAAATATGAAATAAAAATTAAGATGCATGGCACATGTGCCAACACACACCTAATGGAAATTGGGGGATAGGTCATTAGCATTAGCTCACAGCAAAGAGAAAACAAACGGAAACACAAGGATCAATTGATAAATCCATAATTACAGTGAGAAACCTTAACTTACTGTGCTCACAATCATGAGATGTCATAGAAAAAAAAGAAATGAAATGAATTAAAGTATGTAGGGAAATAGAATGACATAATTAACGGTATATCTTAACTTACTCCAACAGAGAAAACATATTTTTAAACACAAAAAAATCTTTCATAAAAAGTGATCATGTTTTAGGTTATAAAAGAAATCTTGATAAACTCCAGAAAACAAAAATCATATGATTTGTATTTATTGATCACAAGGCAGTAGAAATATAAATTAACAACCAAAAGAAAGCTTTGTCCAGGAAAATTGAAAATCATGCTTCTAAATAATTTTGTAACAGAAAAGGAAGTAAAAAATGGTTCTTACCAACTCTGCAAATGCACAAAATTAAGAACACACCTATCAAAGTCTATGGATTGGGCAGAGACAGAGGAGTAGGCATAGTATTACATGCATTTACTAGGACACAAAAAACATGAAAATCTATTAACTAAGCTTTCAGTTTAAGAAGTTAGAAAAATAATAAAACAAAATGATTCAAATAAATTAGGAAAAATAATTAGTAAAAATAAAAGCAGAAATTGTTAAATTACAATATCAAAAATAGAGGAGGTGAATACAAACAGAAGCTGATTCTTTGAAAAGATTAATAAAATATAAAAAAATTTGGCAAATCCTGTGGAGGAGGAGAAATAATTTTCCTTCTGCTCAGTTAAGGAAAACAGAGAGAAGGTAAAATAAACAACATAAATTTAAAAGGGATATGGCTACAGATATATAGAAAATAAAATTATAAAGCAAAACTTTATACCGATACATTAAAAATACTGTGGATAAAATTAAAATGCTTGGGAAAATATAAATCATAAAAATTTGCTTAGAAAACAGAAAATCTGACTACAACAATAATCATAGAAGACTTTGAAAGAGTAATAAAACCAGGTCCAGACAATGTTAAGGATTAGACTTACAAACTTTCAAGGAACAGATAATTTTCATGTCATATAAATTATTCAAAAACATTGGGAAGAAAAAGAGAGAGATTGTCAGAAACCATCCAATTGTTTTATCAGACTAGCAACCCTAATGAAAAATAACTATTATTTAGTGCACAGCACACTCCCACTGGCCCATGCAAGGCCCCTCAATTTGTCATTTGTTCTCACTTTCATTTTTTCTCTTTGCCCTTCAACTCTGCTGCCTGCATCCTGTCCCCTCCCCAGCCCTTGTCATGGGTCAGTCAGCACTCTAGTATATTTTCAACCTTGTAAAAGGCTTTTGTATGCCTATGTTTTTAAATTCCGCAAATGACATGCTATAAAATTAAAAAAAAATTTGTACTGTAGGGAAAGAAAAAACTATTGGCTTATCTCATATCAGAATTTAGACACAAAAGTCTATCACAACTACTTTTCCAGTACACATCCTGGTATATTACATGCACTATTATGCTCAGATGTCCAAGACACAGTTCAGTAAAAATGTTGCAAAAAAAGTGCCCAATATTATCCAACTTTTTGTGTGTGTATCCTTGTAAATTTGTAAATTGCCCTTAAATTGCTAGAAGGCTACTCAAGAAACTGTTAGTACAGGCTGCTTTGGGGCAGTGGAAATGGAATATTGGGTGGGGTGGTGTATTTAGGAATATTTCCTGTCACTTGTGTTCTTTAGAACTTTTTTTCTTTTTAACCATAAATGTGTTTACTTTTAAATTGTAGAAAGAAAAAAAAGGGGGGGGGGAATACAATGGTTTTTACTGTTCACTGATCTAAAGTCTGATTTCTAGAACCTTCTCCAAGACTTAATAATTCTTTCATTTGTGGGGTTGAGTCTCCCTAACTTGGAGAAAGAGACTTATTTTCTGGGATCCCAAGGAGCAGAGCTAGGAAGAATGAGTGGGGACTGTAAGAAGAGAGATGTCAGGTCCCCTTGAGGAAACTTTCTTCAAATTACAGAGAGCCAAAGATAAAATGGACCTCCCTGTTTCTTTTCGAAACAATTTTTCCTGTCAGGCAGAAGTTGGATGAGGCCAGCTGGGAGTAGTCAGTTTAACCTTGAGGTTCCTAGTTCTTTCCTTAAACCCAATTATTCTGATCTTAAAAAGTAGGTAAATATTTGTTTTGCCAGTTCTGTACGCTTGAAATTTCTCACTATACATACCCATATATATGACTACTCTGTGAAATTTAAAGGGCTACAAATCAAAGATACGTTATTTTAGCATATTAATCAGTAAGAGCCTTAGTTCCCCATTTAATTCGTGCTTACATTACATTATTTGTAGGTTTTGAAAACGTACTTTTTTTTTTTCTACCATAACCTTAAAATCCTTATAACAATCTTGTTAGGCAAACAGAATGAGTACCATGACCACTTTTTTGGAGTCAAGCCGCTAAGCTGCTCGGTCAGGTCCACCCAGCCCAGTTCTGGCTAGTTTAGGGGCCACCACATTCTTAACTCTAAACTCAGGGTTCACATAAATTGCATCATTAGGTCGCAATATCCAATCTCAGTCAACAGAATCAAACAGACTGTCACAAATGTAATGAGTTGGTGGGATACTTGGAGCCAAAGAAAATCTGTTTTTGTTTCTTTATCCGTCTTCTTTCTGAATGATTTACCTCGGCGAATACGGAGGGTTGTCGCCTAAGTTTTCTAGGCATTTTTTCGAAACAACGGTGGTTTACTTTGTACTGTGTAGACCTGCGCTGGCCAAGCTGCATTTCCGAGAGGCACGTAAGTCCCCGGGTCTGGTGAAAGCCAGGCTGTTTTGATCTACTCCTGTAGTCCTGGAGGTTTCAGACAATCCCCGGCTCCGCTTTGTCACTGGAGGATGAATCATTCATTGGAAGTTGCTAATAGGCTGGGAAACAGCAACCGGATCCGGTAAACGGTTGAGTGGTGTTATTCGCGCGTTGTTTACACTAGACTGTAGAATAACTCAGGGGCGAATTGGCCTTAAGTGAATTACTGACACAAACAGCGCTAGGCCTGAGGGAGCTGCAATTAACGCATTAATCACAAGGAGCCACCGGGGCCCGCGTGTTAACACACGGGATTTAGTAGCACTCCACTAAGTTGTTGATGAGGCCTGCGGCGGGATGAAAACCCTTAGAATACAAATATGACACCCCATGCCCCTTTATTTGTTAGTCAATAATCCGAATAACCCCAGTTTCACAGCTTCTGTGTTGGATTTGCTCTTCCTTTCTCTCCTCCGCTAATCGCCAGAGAGGCGCGATAGGGTAGACTTTAACTTTGATTTGAACCCCCTCTCCCTCCCCCTAAATAAAAGCACAGGTTTTTATCCACATGCGTATATTGCATAGACATCAAAGAAAAAAAAAAGCCTCATGCATTTCCATTAAAGCCGCGCGGACCAGGGGGAGGCACCAAGCTGGGTGCGGGCTTTTGAGGCGGTGGAAATTGATAAGGTTCATCTGCATACAAAAGACTGAATGGAGAGGCAGCGGGGTGAGCGAGGTCCGACACCCAGATGGATTTTTTAATTCTGGGGAAAATAACACCACGCTCACAAGTGATAACTGAGCCTTTCTTCCCAACTCAGACCAAAATATGATTTCCATTTGTGCATTGGAGGAGAAGAAAATTATACAGAATTTCATTCTGCAGCATAATAAGGCTTCACACTGAATAATGCTACCATAAGGCAGTGTAATTACTGAAGGGCAGAAAATACACTTTCAGTTTATATCTAATCACAATACTACATTGTCTGCTTTGGAAAAAAAATCTGGGGTGGGGGTGCTGCGCGTTGCTAGATTGTGAGTGGGACCGAGGGGAAGTTGTTGGTCTCGAGCTTATCAGAGTGCTGAGAAAAAGTGTTAGTGGGTGACTTGGCATCATCTAAGACTGGATGCATCCAGGAGGTATGGACTTCTTTCCTCTGAGGGTCTCTAGATGTTTCTCCTCTTCTAAAATGAATTGTCCTGCTCTATGCTGACCCATTAAGACCATAGGTAGTGCACACAGTGATCAAATAAAGAGCTGAGACTCTTCGGGGACTGAAAGAGACAGAATCGGTCAAGTTATTATTACTGTTTGATTGTCCTGATTATTTGAAATAGCTTAAGAAGAGTTTTGGTTATGTGTTTCTCGCTGGTACTTGACCCACTACAAATTGTTCCTTCCATTTTGCGATCTATTTCTTATCCACTCTAAAGTAATATATGTTTATTATAAAATATTTTGAAACATAGAAAAGTCTAGTGGAAAAAAACCCATCAATTTTTCTACCAGGTGAAAAAATGAAACTTAATATTTTGGTGAATTTTTCTTCGTGGTGTGTGTGCTGTGTTTTGTTCTGTTTCATCCTGGATAATAGAAAAGAGTTTTCACAGTGGCAGAACTTGTTTGCACAGTAGATATTAAAAGCAATTCTGGTTTGAAAGCAACGTATTTTAGAGTTATATTTTAGATGCAGTGTAAGAAGCCTCTAGGTTTAATAGTTTCCAGCCCAGTGGTTCTTAAACGTGTATACATCAGAATCACCTGGAGAGCTTGTTAAAACATAGATTGCTGGGCTCCACCTACCCAGTTTCTGAACCTGCAGGTCTGGGGTGGGGCTGAGATTCTCCATTGGTAACAAGTTCCAGGGTGATGTGTTGCTGGTACTGATTTGGGCGCCACACTTTGAGAAGCACGGCCTTTGACTGGTTGAGGGTGTGGTTGGGAGAACCACAAAAATTGTATAAACTCCCAGGGCAGAGAAAAGCACAGATTTGGGGGAGGTCTTAAAATATTGAGTAACTGTTTGTGAAGCAAATTTACTGAAATAATCTCATTAGTAGTGTGGTAGGCAGAATAGTAGTTCCTCAAATATATTCACATCCTACTCGCCAGAACTTGTGATTGGCAAGAGAGAATTAAGGTTGCAAATGGAATTAAAATTTGTAATCAGCTGACCTTGAGATGCGGAGATTATCCTTGTTTATCTGGATGGACCCAATGTAATCAAAACATCCTTATAAGTGAAAGAGGGAGACAGGAAAGTCAGTGTCAGTCAGAGAGGGATCTGAATATGCTGTGATACTGACTTTGCAGAAGGAGGAAGGGGCTACAAGCTAAAGAATGTAGGTGGCCTCTCTTGACTGGAAAAGGCAAGGTAATGTATTCTCTATTAGACGCTCCAGAAGCAATGCAGCCCGGCTGGCACCTTGATTTTAGCCCAGTGAGACTCATTTAAGACTTCTGACCTCCAGAACTATAAGATAATAAATTTGTGTTGTTTTAAGCCACCAAGTTTATAGTAATTTGCTGTAGCAGCAATAGGAAACTCATACCGGTAGCTATCCACTCACATACACACAATGTGCTATGACACATGGATCCCATCATTGTTTCCTGAGCAACTTTCTTCATCAGTTAACATTGTTTAGATTCACCTAGCACCTGGACTGGCCAGACCTGTGGAATCACCATTGCCTCATGCCAGTTATAAGGAAGGCTCAGAAGGTGTAGGCCAAGCCAGCGACCCTTACTGAGACCTGGTGTTCTTGGCCTGGTCCCTGGGCAAGTCCAGTTGATGTGCTCAAAGGCTGAAGGCTCCTCTGTCACCACTAGGTAAAGTGCTGAGTCCTAACCACTGGACCACCAGGGAACTCCCTCTGTCACCGCTAAGAATGAGCAAGTTGTTTATAAACATTTTCTTACTTAAGGGGCACAAAGATTGGTGGCAGGGATCATTATAGATGGTACATTAAGAAATTTGGGCCAGATTGCACAGAGTTTGCTAAGGACTGGGGAGAGGATAGGGTATCATTTATTTTGGTCTCAGATTCCCCCTAGAAACCTTTTCCAGCACTGGTTATAGCAACTAGACCTAGCAGATCCCGTAGATCTATGTGTCTATCCCTCCCCTCTGCCAATACCAATCTTGATTACTGTAACTGTACAGTAAGTCTTAAAATTGGATAGAGTGGTTCCTCCTGCTTTTTTCTTCTTTTTCAAAACTTTTAGCTATTCTAGTTTCTTTCTCTAAAATATAACTTTTAGAGTGGTCTTGTCTATAACTACAAAAAATCTGGCTGGTATTTTGATGGGAATTGCATTAAAACTATATATCGTTTGGGGAGGATTGACATCCTTTCTATGTTGAATTTTCCAAGCTATGAACAAGATTTGTCTCTCCATTTATTTGTCTTTTATTCCTTTCATCAGTATTCAAGCCATGTACATATTTTGTTAGATTTACACTTAAGGATTTTCTTTTATTTTGATTGTAAGTAGACTTGTATTTTAAATTTTGGTTTCTATATGTTCATTGCTGGCATATAAAAGTATAACTGATTTTTGTACCCTGCACCATCCTGGACTTACACTTATACATCTAGGATTTGTTTTTTGTAATTTTTTTGTTGATTTTCTTTTATTTTCAATTAATTAATTAATTTATTTATTTATTTTTGGCTGTGTTGGGTCTTCGCCGCTGCGCACAGTTTCTCTCTAGCTGCAACGAACGGGGGGCCACTCTTCACCACGGTGTGTGGACCTCTCATTGCGGTGGCTTCTCTTGTTGCAGAGCATGGGCTCTAGGCATGCGGGCCTCAGTAGTTGTGGCTCACAGGCTCTGGAGCACAGGCTCAGTAGTTGTGGCACATGGGCCTAGTTGCTCTGCGGCATGTGGGATCC
>NW_020173375.1:183423-213949 GCF_003031525.2 Neophocaena asiaeorientalis asiaeorientalis
GAGGATAGGGTATCATTTATTTTGGTCTCAGATTCCCCCTAGAAACCTTTTCCAGCACTGGTTATAGCAACTAGACCTAGCAGATCCCGTAGATCTATGTGTCTATCCCTCCCCTCTGCCAATACCAATCTTGATTACTGTAACTGTACAGTAAGTCTTAAAATTGGATAGAGTGGTTCCTCCTGCTTTTTTCTTCTTTTTCAAAACTTTTAGCTATTCTAGTTTCTTTCTCTAAAATATAACTTTTAGAGTGGTCTTGTCTATAACTACAAAAAATCTGGCTGGTATTTTGATGGGAATTGCATTAAAACTATATATCGTTTGGGGAGGATTGACATCCTTTCTATGTTGAATTTTCCAAGCTATGAACAAGATTTGTCTCTCCATTTATTTGTCTTTTATTCCTTTCATCAGTATTCAAGCCATGTACATATTTTGTTAGATTTACACTTAAGGATTTTCTTTTATTTTGATTGTAAGTAGACTTGTATTTTAAATTTTGGTTTCTATATGTTCATTGCTGGCATATAAAAGTATAACTGATTTTTGTACCCTGCACCATCCTGGACTTACACTTATACATCTAGGATTTGTTTTTTGTAATTTTTTTGTTGATTTTCTTTTATTTTCAATTAATTAATTAATTTATTTATTTATTTTTGGCTGTGTTGGGTCTTCGCCGCTGCGCACAGTTTCTCTCTAGCTGCAACGAACGGGGGGCCACTCTTCACCACGGTGTGTGGACCTCTCATTGCGGTGGCTTCTCTTGTTGCAGAGCATGGGCTCTAGGCATGCGGGCCTCAGTAGTTGTGGCTCACAGGCTCTGGAGCACAGGCTCAGTAGTTGTGGCACATGGGCCTAGTTGCTCTGCGGCATGTGGGATCCTCCCAGACCAGGGATCGAACATCTGTCCCCTGCATCGGCAGGCAGACTCTCAACCACTGCGCCACCAGGGAAGTCCCTTGGTGATTTTCTATGTAGACATTTATGTCATCTGCATATAGGGAATTTTATTTCTTCCCTCCTTGTTTTTGCTTTATTGACCTGGCTAGGTGTTCCATGTTGAATGACAGTGGTGAGAACAGACATCCTTGCCTTGTTCCTGATTTGGGGGAAAAGTATTCATTCATCATTAAGTGTGAAGTTAGCTACAGGCTTTTGTAGGTGTTCCTGGTCCTTTGACTAGAGAGAGCAGGCTTTTGTTGTCATTGTTGTTTTTTTTGTCTGTGCCCATTGGCATTTGTGGTTTTTTGGCTTCTTTAATACCCAGTGGGATATATGAGGCAAAAAGAAAGTCCAAGGAACTTACCTCCTCAGGTCCCAAGATCCTTAGCCAATTCTCTTCCTTCTCTCCACCTTCCATGGCCTACTTATCATTGTTTTATATAATGTCCAGGGTGTTTGGCTGTACTTAGTTGCGGGAACAGAAAAAAGTACACCTACTCTATCTTCCCAGAAGTAGAAGTCTTGGCACATTTTTATAATAGTCATGGTCAGATAATTCCAACCTCTGTGCCATCTGACACTGGTTTTGTGATTTTCTTTTTCCATGTGAGTTAAGGTTTTCCTTGTTCTTCCTGTATATCCTGGACATTTTAATATTATGTTTTGAGATTCGGCATTTTGTCTAAATTATATGGAGAGTGTTGAAATTTTTGTCTTAGCAGGTATTGAGGCCACAACTTCAGATCTACCTTCTATGGGTTCCAATGTCAGTTCAATTTACAAAGCATTTGTTATGCTCTTCAGATCTACCCTGTGTGTGTGTTATTCAGTGGCCAGTCTGGGGTCTATCCTGTAATTCAGTTGTCAAAGTCTAGGTATGTTGTTTAGGGTCATATCAATGCATGCATCACTCATGTAAGCCCAGGATTTCATAAACAACTTTAAGAAGTCAATTTTCTGAGCTCCTCTGACTCTGTGATCTCCCTGGTATTTTCTGGTTTCCCAAGGCTCTCCCTTTTTGACCCTCTGGCCAGAATGTTGCAGCTTTATAATCCCGCTCAGATGTCCACTTCCAATGATGATGTCACATCTCAGGCCAAGTGGTAGGATGATAGGAAGAGGAAAAAAGTTTTGAGAGTGTTCTTACTCCCTTGGGGAATCTCTTATAATTGGAGAGGAAGGTCACCCTCAAAATTTTTGCCATTTTGAGTTCCCCTTAATGCCACTGCTGCTGCCACTGTGAGATAGGTTGGTAGTGGGGGCACAGAGAACACAGAAAAGAAGGGAAAAAATTGGAGTTTCTTCTACTGCCCCTGAGTTTTAGGAGTTCCTTTATCCTGTTCTTTGAGCCAGAGATTGGGGGATTTTCCTGAAGCTTTCTCTGTCTGTGCCCTGGTGCCCACTTCTAGGTTTTGGGCTATGTTGAGTTCAGGCCAAAAGAAAAACAAACAGTAAACTTACTGCTGCTTTGGTGGTATTTTGAGTCTTATTCCTCAATCTGCCTATTACTTAACTAGTTTACAGAGACCACAGATACCTGCTCTCCATACATTCTATTCAGGTTTTCTGATCATTATAGAGACAGGAGGAGTGTACCTATTCCATCTTACCTGGAACCAGAACTCTTCCTCTAATTTTTTTTTGAGTAGTGATTTCTAAGCTCCCCAATGATTTAAAAAAATCAAACCAGGATGCATGGTGTTTTACCCTTCAGCCTTACTCTGGCCATCTTGTGAAGCTTTCAGTATTTATTACTCATAGTTATTATGCCGTGTTTATCTGTTGTTCTAGATATCAGTGAGGGTCAGATTGAGGGTTGCAAGATAATGCTACAACAACATTTCTGAGATGCAAATTATCCCTGAACTTCTAAGACACTTGTTTGCAAACACAAGCAGGGAAGAGCTTAAATAATCAATAAAAACAAGTCAAGTTCTTTCTGGCCTTTTCTATGAGCCACTACTTAACATCATTAAATTGTGACTGGAGATGTAGGTGAGTTTGACCATGTTTCTTTCTCAACATTAGTATTTTCTAAGTATATTTGATATGATGTTAATAGGCTGTATGTAAAAAGGGAACTCTTGGGTTATATAAATTAGTCAATGTTGGGAGAAATAAAGTTAAACAAATTTCTTTACTGAGAACTTCTAAAAACATTTCATATGTTAATGTGAATTATGTGTCTTCCAGAGGCAAAATTGCAGTATGCAACATTGCCCTAAGAATGGAACAAGATGGCTACTTCCCTGGGCCCCCTCTTAGAGGGGTAAGGAGTCTCCAGAATCAAGGATGTGTGCCCACTCACAGCCCACCCCTCTTTCTAGACCACACTCCAGTTACTAGGACCCTGGAATACACCACTCAGATGGTCCAAACTAGCTTCTAGAACCTGAATGGCCACTTCAGAGAGCACATTTCCCCACCAGTGGGCCTGAGGCAAAGGGCGGCTATTTAGAGAAAGGTGTGGTTGGGATATGAGTGCACAGTTTGGAGTGTCTGTAGGCCTCTTGGCCCTGTAGGATAAGAATGGGGGGCTGTGGTAAGGCCACAAACTGGGGACTGTCTCTCTTTACCCGACCATGTTCTGCTGTAAAAACTCCCAGTAGTCCAGAATTTCTAAATGTGAACCTTGCCTTCTATGTCATTTTGAGGGTATCTTTGTCAAGGTGAAAACATAGAACATACTATATTTAACAGTTTATTAGCTTGATTATAATCTATATTTTTAGATATATGATATATTTCATCATTTAGGGTGACCAACTGTCCCAGTTTGCTCGGGACTTTCTCATTTTAGCACTGAATGTCCCATGTCCCAGGAACCTGAAAGAGTTGATCACCTGCCCCAGTTCTTGAAAATGTTAGAAGTGGGTGTGGCTGTATAAAACATTTCCCATGCTTACCTGATTTTGAAATCCTTTCCTCTTAACTCCCACCCAACCTCATGAGCATCTTTATAAGTGTAGAGACAAGTTAAATCTGTCATAAAGAAGCGCATCTTATAGAGAAACAAACTTTCAATCTATATTTTCCATTGATTGAACTTCGGCAACACTTCTCTAGTCAGAGTATTTAAGGCTCATGTAATTATTTTTTAGTTAATAGATTTATTTTTATTACTATAATTATAACTGATAATAGCAACAATAATGTAAGATCTACCATTTTTATAAGTGCTACCAAGTGCTAAACACTATGTTAGGTGTTTTACATGCATAACTTCTAGTTCTTATAAACACCCTATAGGGCAGGTATTATGGTTCACATTCTACAGATAAAAAACTAAGTGACAAGGATGGATTTGAGCCCAGATTTGTCTTGCTCTTAAGTCTATATCCTTTTAATTATGCCTGCAGGATGAAAAATAGTAGATGAGATTCTTAAATTAGATCCTGAAATCTAATGATTCCACATTGACTATGATAGTAGCAATGTATGCTTTGAAAAATATCAGCTCTGACTTATCCAGGAGCTACACCAAGGGGAGGGGGATCAAGTGTTTGTTATATAGTTACAGTTACTCATAATTGTTCCTGCAGTTATACTTGAGGTCTGTGAAGGTAGTATGCCCTTCTTCTCTTCTAAAATTTCATATTTAGGGCCAAAAAGAAAAACATGGCAAAAGCTTTGAACTTAAGAAAATTTGTTCTCTCCAAAATCTTGTCTCTTCTAAACAAGTAAGGTCAAAATACAAGAGATTTGTTATTCAGGCCTTTCTATGTATCTGTCAGTGAAATGTTCAGAGTTTTGTTATATGGCTCAGGTTGTTTATAGTTATTTTATTTGTTGGTGTTGCTATAAAAAAAAAGATTTCCATTACATATATTTTTTCTATTAGTTTTTTTATTATTTTAACCTAAGACTTCCTTTTGTTTAACATCTGTATTGGAGTATAATTGCTTTAAAATAGTGTGTTAGTTTCTGCTTTATAACAAAGTGAATCAGCTATACATATACATATTTCCCCATATCTCTTCCCTCTTGCATCTCCCTCCCATCCTCCTATTCCACCCCTCTAGATGGTCACAAAGCACCAAGATGATCTCCCTGTGCTATGCAGCTTCTTCCCACTAGCTATCTATTTTACATTTGGTAGTGTATATATGTCCATGCCACTATCTCACTTCATCCTAGCTTACCCTTCCCCCTCCCTGTGTCCTCAAGTCCATTCTCTACATCTGTGTCCTTATACCTGTCCTGCCCCTAGGTTCTTCAGAACCATTTTCTTTTAGATTCCATATATATGTGTTAGCATATGGTATGTTTTTCTCTTTCTGACTTACTTCACTCTGTATGACAGTCTCTAGGTCCATCCATCTCACTACAAATAACTCAATTTCATTTCCTTTTATGGCTGAGTAATATTCCATTGTATATATGTGCCACATCTTCTTTATCCAATCATCTGTCGTTGGACACTTGGGTTGCTTCCATGTCCTGGCTATTGTAAATAGAGCTGCAATGAACATTGTGGTACGTGACTCCTTTTGAATTATGCTTTTCTCAGGGTATATGCCCAGTAGTGGGATTGCTGGGTTGTATAGTAGTTCATTTTTGGTTTTCTAAGGAACCTCCATACTGTTCTCCATAGTGGCTGTATCAATTTACATTCCCACCAACAGTGCAAGAAGGTTCGCTTTTCTCCACACCCTCTCCAGCATTTATTGTTTGTAGATTTTTTGATGATGGCCACTCTGACTGGTGTAAGGTGATACTTCATTGTAGCTTTGATTTGCATTTCTCTAGTGATTAGTGATGTTGAGCATCCTTTCATGTGTTTGTTGGCAATCTGTACATCTTCTTTGGAGAAATGTCCATTTAGGACTTCTGTCCATTTTTGGATTGGGTTGTTTGTTTTTTTGATATTGAGCTACACGAGCTGCTTGTAAATTTTGGAGAATAATCCTTTGTCAGTGGCTTCATTTACAAATATTTCCTCCCATTCTGAGGGTTGCCTTTTCGTCTTTTTATGGTTGCTTTTGCTGTGCAAAAGCTTTGAAGTTTCATTAGGTCCCATTTGTTTATTTTTGTTTTTATTTCCATTTCTCTAGGAGGTGGGTCCAAAAGGGTCTTGCTGTAATTTATGTCATAGAGTGTTCGGCCTATACTTTTCTCTAAGAGTTTTATAGTGTCTGGCCTTACACTTAGGTTTTTAATCCATTTTGAGTTTATTTTTGTGTATGGTGCTAGGAAGTATTCCAATTTCATTCTTTTACATGTAGCTGTCCAGTTTTCCCAGCACCACTTATTGAAGAGGCTGTCTTTTCTCCATTGTATATTCTTGCCTCCTTTATCAAACATAAGGTGACCATATGGCTGTGGGTTTATCTCTGGGCTTTCTATCTTGTTCCATTGATGTATATTTCTGTCTTTGTGCCAGTCCATACTGTCTTGATCACTGTAGCTTTGTAGTATAGTCTGAAGTCAGGGAGCCTGATTCCTCCAGCTCTGTTTTTCTTTCTCAAGATTACTTTGGCTATTCAGGGTCTTTTGTGCTTCCATGCAGATTGGGAAATTTATTGTTCTAGTTCTGTGAAAATGCCATTTGTAGTTTGATAGGGATTGCACTGAATCTGTATATTGCTTTGGGTAGCATAGTCATTTTCACAAAGTTGATTATTCCAATCCAAGAACATGGTATATCTCTCCAGCTGTTTGTATCATCTTTAATTTTTTTCATCAGTGTCTTATAGTTTTCTGCATACAGGTCTTTTGTCTCCTTAGGTAGGTTTATCCCTAGGTATTTTATTATTTTATTTGCAATGGTAAATGTGAGGGTTTCCTTAATTTCTCTTTCAGATTTTTCATTGTTAGGATATAGGAATGCAAGAGATTTCTGTACATTAATTTTGTATCCTGCTACTTTACCAAATTCATTGATTAAGTCTAGTAGTTTTCTGGTAGCATCTTTAGGGTTTTCTATGTATAGTATCATGTCATCTGCAAACAGTGACAGCTTTACTTCTTCTTTTCTGATTTGGATTCCTTTAATTTCTTTTTCTTCTCTGATTGCTGTGGCTAAAACTTCCAAAACTATGTTGAATAATAGTGGTGAGAGTAGGCAACCTTGTTTTTTCCTGATCTTAGTGGAAATGGTTTCAGGTTTTCACCACTGAGAACGATGTTGGCTGTGGGTTTGTCATATATGACCTTTACTATATTGGGGTAAGTTCCCTCTATGCCTACTTTCTGGAGAGTTTTTATCATAAATTCATGTTGAATTTTCTCAAAAGCTTTTTCTGCATCTATTTAGATGATCATATTTTTTTCCTTCAGTTTGTTATTATGGTTTATCACATTGATTGATTTGTGTATATTGAAGAATCCTTGCACTCCTGGTGATCATGGTGTATAATCCTTTTAATGTGCTGTTTGTTTCTGTTTGCTAGTATTTTGTTCAGGATTTTTGCATCTATGTTCATCAGTGATATTGGCCTGTAATTTTCTTTCTTTGTGACATCTCTGTCTGGTTTTGGTATCAGGGTGATGGTGGCCTCGTAAAATGAGTTGGGGAGTGTCCCTCCCTCTGCTATGTTTTGGAAGAGTTTGAGAAAGATAGGTGTTAGCTCTTTTGTAAATGTTTGATAGAATTCTCCTGTGAAGCCATCTGGTCCCAGGCTTTTGTTTGTTGGGAGATTTTTAATCACAGTAAATTTCAGTGCTTGTGATTGGTCTGTTTATGTTTTCTATTTTTTCTTGGTTCAGACTTGGAAGGTTGTGCTTTTCTAAGAATTTGTCCATTTCTTCCAGGTTGTCCATTTTATTGGCATAGAGTTGCTTGTAGTAATCTCTCATGATCCTTTCTATTTCTGCAGTGTCAGTTGTTACTTCTTTTTTATTTCTAATTCTATTGATTTGAGTCTTCTCCCTTTTTTTCTTGATGAGCCTGGCTAATGGTTCATCAATTTTGTATATCTTCTCAAAGAACTAGCTTTTAGTTTTATTGATCTTTGCTATTGTTTCCTTCATTTCTTTTTCATTTATTTCTGATCTGATCTTTATGATTTCTTTCCTTCTGCTAACTTTGTTTTTTTTTTCTTTCTCTAATTGCTTTAGGTATAAGGTTATGTTGTTTATTTGAGATGTCTCTTGTTTCTTAAGGCAAGATTGTATCGCTATAACCTTCCCCCTTAGAACTGCTTTTGCTGCATCCCATAGGTTTTGGGTCATTGTGTTTTCATTGTCATTTGTTTCTATGTATTTTTTGATTTCCTCTTTGATTTCTTCAGTGATCTCTTGGTTATTAAGTAGTGTATTGTTTAGCCTCCATGTGTTTGTATTTTTACAGATTATTTCCTGTAATTGATATCTAGCCTCATAGCATTGTGTTCGGAAAAAATACCTGATATGATTTAAATTTTCTTAAATTTACCAAGGCTTGATTTGTGACCCAAGATATGATCTCTCCTGGGGTTGTGTTCCTGTCTTGCTAGTTGTTTGACAAACATTGTCCAGCACTGGAGCTTGCTGGTCATTGAGTGGAGCTGGGTCTTATTGTTGAGTTAGAGATCTCTGGGAGATCTTTTGCCATTTGATATTACGTGAAGCCAGGAGGTCTCTCGTGGACCAATGTCCTGAACTCAGCTCTTCCACCTCAGAGGCACAGGCCTGACACCCAGCTGGAGCATGAAGACCCTGTCAGCCACACGGCTCAGAAGAAAAAGGACAAAAAAGAAAGAAAGAAAGAAAAAAGAAAATAAAGTTATTAAAATTTTAAAAATTATTAAAAAGTAAAAAGTGAAAAAGATAGAAAGAAGAGAGCAACCAAACCAACCAACAAATCCACCAATGATATCAAGCACTAAGAACTATACTTAAAAAAAAAAAAGAAATGGACAAACAGAATCCTAGGACAACTGGTAAAACCAAAGCTATACAGACAAAATCACACAAGGAAGCATACACATACACCCTCACAAAAGGAGAAACAGGAAAAAAATATATATAACTATATAAAAACAAACAAATAGAGAAAACGAATCAATAAACAAATCTACCAATAATAATAAACTCTAAATAATAAACGAAGATAAACATAAGACCAGAAACAAATTAGATGCAGAAAGCAAATCCCAAGTCTACAGTCGCTCCCAAAGTCCACCGCCTCAATTTTGGGATGATTTGTTGTCTATTCATGTATTCCAGAGATGCAGGGTACATCAAATTGATTGCGAAGATTTAATCCACTGCTCCTGAGGCTGCTGGGAGAAATTTCCCTTTCTCTTCTTTGTTCGCACAGTTCCTGGGGTTCAACTTTGGATTTGGCCCTGCCTCTCTGTGTAGGTCACCTGAGGGCCTCTGTTCTTCGCTCAGACAGGACAGGGTTAAAGTAGCAGTTGATTAGGGGGCTCTGACTCCCTCAGGCCAGGGGGAGGAAGGGCTACGGAATGCGGGGCGAGCCTGCGGTGGCAGAGGCTGGTGCGAAGGTGCAACAGCCTGAGGTGTGCTGTGTGTTCTCCCAGGGATGTTGTCCCTGGATCATGGGACCCTGGCAGTGGCGGGCTGCACAGGCTCCTGGGAGGGGAGGTGTGGATAGTGACCTGTCCTTGCACACAGGCTTCTTGGTGGCTGCAGTAGCAGCCTTAGCATTTCATGCCCGTCTCTGGTGTCTGCTCTGATAGCTGTGGCTCTCTCCTGTCTCTGGAGCTCATTTAGGTGGTGCTCTCTCCTCGTGCACCCCGAAACAATGGTCTCTTGCCTCTTAGGCAGTTCCAGACTTTTCCCTGGACTCCCTCCCAGCTAGTTGTGGCACACTAGCCCCCTTCAGGCTGTGTTCATGCAGCCAACCCCAGTCCTCTCCCTGGGATCTCACCTCCAAAGCCAAAACCTCAGCTCTCAGCCCCCATGAGCCCTGGCAGGTGAGCAGACAAGCCCCTCAGGCTGTTGAGTGCTGTTCGGCACCGATCCTCTGTGCGGGAATCTCTCTGCTTTGCCCTCTGCACCCCTGTTGCTGTGCTCTCCTCCGTAGCTCTGAAGCTCCCCCCCGCCCACACCCCGTCTCCACCAGTGAAGGGGCTTCCTAGTGTGTGGAAACTTTTCCTCCTTCACAGCTCCCTCCCAGAGGTGCAGGTCCTGTCCGTATTCTTTTGTCTCTTTTTTTTTTCTTTTGCCCTATGCAGGTACGTCGAGAGTTTCTTGCATTTTGGGAAGTCTGAGGTCTTCTGCCAGCTTTCAGTAGGTGTTCTGTAGGAGTTGTTCCACATGTTGATGTATTTCTGATGTATTTGTCAGGAGGAAGGTGATCTCCACATGTTACTCCTCTGCCATCTTGAAAGTCTTCTCCTCCATTATATTTTAAAAAGCAGTGGGTTTTAAATCATACTCCATGAAGACCTGCTGTTCTTAGGAGTCCCTTGGAGGAAGGGACAGCGCAGGGGCAAGCAGGCTGGACTCTGGGTTCCTCACACCTGCTTTAACCAAGCAGTGCCATGTTTCTTTACATTCTGAGAGTTCAGATAAACTTTTGTGTAAAGTTCTTTGTTGGAAGAACTATAAGCAAAATATAGCTTTAATTCATTATAATTATTTATTAAATTATAACAGAAAGCTATTCCCTTTGAGATATTTATTCCTTTTAATCAGCTTTATTGAGATATAGTTAATATCCACTCATCTGAAGTATAAAATTCAATGGTTTTTAGTGTATTCACAGAACTGTGCACTCATTACCACAATGAATTTTAGAAGATTTTCATTACCCCAAAGAGAAACCCCATACCTCTTGGCCATCATTCTCTAATCCCTCCATTTCCCTCAGCCCTAGGCAACCACTCATCTATTTTCTGTCTCTATAGATTTGCCTGTTCAGGACATCTAATATAAATAGAATCAAACAAGATATGGTCTTTTGTTACTGGCTTATTCTGCTTAGCATAATGTTTTCAAAGTTCATGCATGCTGTACATGTATCAGTACTTCACTCCTTTTTATTGCTAAATAATATTCTATTATATTAATATGTCACATTTTGTTTATCGGTTGTTTCCACTTTGAGGCTATTATGAATAATGCTGCTGTAAATATTCACATATAAGTTTTTGTATGGACGTATGCTTTCATTTCTTTTGGGCAGATGTCTACGAATAGAATTGTTAGATTATATCATAACTCTATGTTTAACCATTGAAGAACTGCCAGACTGTTTTCCAAAGCCAGCTTATCATTTTACATTCCCACTAGCGGTGTATGAAGGTTCCAATTTCTCTGATTCTAGTATTTGACTATTTAGGTAAGCTGCCATACTAAGTTTACTTCAGTTATTGTATTCTTCAGCTCTGTTTGTTCTTCTTCATATTTTCTAAACTTTTGTTAAACTTTTCACTGGGTTCATCCATTTTCTCCTGATTTTGTTGAGCATCTTTATGATCATTACCTTGAACTCTTTATCAGGTAGATTGCTTATCTCCATTTTGCTTAGTTCTTCTTCTGGGGTTTTGACATATTCCTCTGTCTCCTTATTTTGCCCAGTTCTCTGCTTTTATTTCTGTGTATTAGGTTGGTCAGTTATGTTTCTTGATCTTGGAGAAGTGGCCTTATGTAGAAGATGTTCTGTGGAGCACATTCTCCTCTGGTCACCAGTGCTATATACTCTAGTTGTGCCCCCTGTGTGGGCTGCATGGGCCCTTCTGTTGTGGTGGGGCCAACTTTGCTGGGTGCTCTGGTAGGTGGGGCCTGGCTTCAGCCCAGTCAGCTGCCAAGACTTGCTTGGTGTGGTGGCTCTTGGCCATCTGAGGGTCCCTGGGCTGGTGCCAGCCCACTTGTAGGCAGGGTCGGGTTCCAGGGCACCGTCATACTAATTTTAATAGTTCATCAGTTCTCTTGGCTTTTATAGTTGACAGTGATATCAACTCTAAATAATATCCAAATTCATGTCTTATTGCATTGGACATAAATTTTATATTAATTTTAAATAATAATGTTGTTAGACTACCTCTTAATTGTTCCTGATTTTGCTGGGATTGCCACTAGTGAACTGGTCCTCAAACTTTGGTGCATATTGAGATCATCTAAAAAGTTAAAAAAAAAAAAAAGCGCTAATGCCTATGTCCCAGCCCTAGCGATTCTCATTAGTGTGTTTTGGGCCCTGGCACTTTTAAAAACCCTCTAGGTGATTCAGTGGGAGGCAAAATTTGAGAACCACTGCTCAAGTGCACACAGACCTTTGTCATATCATTTGTCATATTAAACCGTAATTATTGATTTCTTTTCTTTTGTCTGTTTTCCCCAGGAAGGTCCTCAGGGGCAGAATTTATGTTCTATTTAACTTTCAGGTTTATTTTCATTTGATTATTTTCTCTATCACTGATTTTTAAATTATTGCTCATGTCTTATTTGACATTGTACCTTTGATGTCAGCACAGTGCCTGCAAAGTGGTAAAAACCTCATAAAGGTAAAAGCTTCAAATATGAAGAGAAGGGTCAAATAATATCCTTAATCTTGAATAGTAATGATTGCAACAGTACATTTTTAGGGCAAGTCTTAAAGGAAAGGGCAGAGAGTAGTTTTGGGGGGAGGATCAGATATGAAAAAGTTTGACTTTTAATGTCCTTGGTCTGGTGTGTCTGGTCAGGAAACCATGGGCTTCCCACTGTGTTTCCCTCTAGTCAGGCATGTACAATTTCTCCTATCTGTAAGTAAGGAGGAGTCACAGTTCTTTCCTTAGATGCAGCCTCTCCACTTACCCTCCTTGTCAGAAAACACAGAAAACTGTTCCTTAGGTCAGCCTCTATGGGCAATGAACATTCGATTATTGAAAAGAGACTAAGTTTTGGACATTTGGTAGCAAAACTAAAAAAAAAATGTTCCTTTATCAAGGAAGATCAGATGAAAACAGGAGGATTGTGTTTGTTTTGTTTTGTGCTATTCTTTTATTCTTTAGTATGAACCTGGAAAAAAGAGAAAAAGTACTTCAGAATTATGCAGACTTTATACTTTCTACTTTTCCAAAATCAAGTACAATTATATTTATAGTGGAGAAACCATTTTAAGTTTATATTTAAGATGGAAATTTTATTAATTAGAAATGTGTTCAACTGAAAGTATAGAAAAGTCCACTATAGTGGCTAGAACAAAAATAGCTTTAATCTTCTCATCTAACAATAAATCTGGAGGTGAGTGGCTGTTGACATTTGTTGTGCTGTTAAAAGTCCCATTGAGAAAGTATCCGAACCTTCCTAGTTTTAGTGAGTTGACTTTTATTTCTATGCATATTACCTTAGGGTAGCAAGGTGGTTGCTGAAGATCTGGAGAGCTAGTCTGTCTTCAAGACAAGAAGAAGCGAGGACAAAGAGCAGCACCAGCAACTTCTGAAGCCCCTTTCCTTCTTTTAAAAAATCAGAATACAACAGCTTTCCAAAAATCCTGCAGAAGACTTCATTGTCATGGGCCAGAACTGTATTACATGGCTACATATAAGGGAGATTAAGAAAGTGGGTATCTCACTTGGGACTGGGAACATGGCTACTCCAAACCAAGCTGAGCTTTGTCAGCAAGGTTAAGTAGGGAACCAGTGTTGAGAAAGCAAATAACAGCGTCTAAGTCAGGCATTCTGTTTAGTTGAAATACATATCAGAAGTTTTCTCCTACTTCTCTGACCAGCTCTTCTTAGTTTCTAATTTACCCTTCTCTACCAGACTTTTAAATGTTAGAATTCCTTAAATATTGGTCCTAGCCCCTCTTATGTTTTCACTTTATACTCTCTACTTAGGCAATAGCATCCCCTACCATGACCTAATTACCCTATAACTTAATGATTCCCAAAGTTATGTCCTCATTCTTGAACTCTCCTATAAGCTCCATAGTTAAAAATATATTTATTTTTAAAAATGAATGGAATAATTACATGCTTAATATCTGTCTCCTCTACTGAAAGGTATAATACCAAGTCTCTTTTAATCACTGCTCCATCTCAATGCCTAACCAGTAACTTCTATGTTGTGAGTACTCATGAAATATTTCATAAATAAATGAGAAAATTTTCTAAGCTACTGACCATGGGCTGCATCCCTAGCCAGCAGCTGGCATGTATGGCATGGTAAGGAATGCCAGTTGATTTCTGCAGGAGCCAGTAGAGTCCTGAGTACTGCAGTCATGCCACTTGGAGGAGGGGGAGAACAACATCCACTAGTCTCTGCATGGCTACTCCACACCACATGGAAAAGAAACCCCTGGAGGACAGCTCTCGCCATACCTTTTATGGCCATCTCTTCCTTAAAATATTACAGTGAAACTCCAGAAAATGTCTCTCACAATGTCTGAGATTACAATAATAGAAAAAGGTTCCTCTGAAACTGACAGAGCCCATTTGCACTCACAATATTGGAGAAACATAAACCTCATCTCAGTAAGAGTGGACAAGCAAAATGTCACTAGAGTTATGAAAAGACCTATCATCACATAAAAAGGGGACTACAGCAGAAGTACAATTTGATATGGACTTGTATCAAGATATAGGAGTAAATATCAGAAAATTTTTATTTTAAATTGCAATGAGATTAGAGAGAACATTATGTTTATAAAAAGGGACCAACAATTTGAAGTCTTTCTCATAATTGAAATTCAAATGTTCTGGTGAAAATTTTAAATTACAAGGATAAAAATCTACCCTTTAATATATAGTCAGAAAAAAATACATAAAAAGGAAAATAAAATCTTATTATCATTGTGATTTTCATTGATTTCATACTAAATACCAGGAAATGGTAGGCCAGTATCTAAAAAGTTTTGAGAGAGAGTTTGTGAACCAAGAATTTTCTATTCCCTTCAAATAAGAAAGCAACAGGAAAAGATTAGATTGAAGATTCTCAAACCAGACACTTATATAGCCTGAAAAGAAGTGTTGCCATATGATTCAAAATCAAGGTCTCAAGTATGGACAGAACATTTACCCGTTCACCAAACATTTATGGACAGCACAAATTGACATAGTGATTTATATTATTTTCTTCCTGCCCCATCTCCCAACTCTTGGCCCTCATTCCGCTTCCAAACAGGTATCCATAATACTTTAATTTTCTTTCCTTAGGATTTTTAAAAGAATTTTCTAAAGTTTTTCTAAAGTTAGTTCTGTACAGATTAGTCTATTAGGAATTAACAACCATGAGAGTATTACAAATTAAATCTATGGGACATGGCCAAATCTGAACTTAAGGCAAATCCACAGGCCTAAATAGAACTAGAAATGCTTTAGAACTTGAGAAAGTTTGAAAATAGTAAGTTTTCTATTCTAGAAATTAGAAAAAGGGCTGAAAAATCAATTGTAAAAAATAAGGAGAAGAAAAATGAGGGCAAAAATTAGTGAGAAATTAAAAAAATACAACCATTAAGAACAGGGGCAAAAATTAGTTTTATTCAAAATACTAGTGTGTATAAACTCAACCAGTTATACAAATTTAACCAGATATCCAAACCTGGTGATAATTGTGGTAGAGAGAAAAAGAGAGTTCATACAAATACACAATGTTAGGGAATATCATCATGTAAAAAGAAGAGATCAAAAATTTTTAAAGGAATCATCATGTACAACTTAATCCTAATAAACATTCTGGATGAGATGGATGATTTTCTGAGGAAATTAAAAAATTATTAAAATGGACTCAAAGAAGGTGAAAACCTCAATGGAAAATTACTATGGAAGACATAATAATAATAATAGTATTAAAAATTGTCACAGGGAATTCCCTGGTGGTCCAGTGGTTAGGACTCAGTGCTTTCACTGCTGTGGCTTGTGTTCAATCCCTGGTTGGGGAACTAAGATCCCACAAGACGTGTGGCATGGCCAAAAAAAAATTGTCACAGAATTATTCATAATAAGCATGCTGGACTCATGATTTTTGAAGAAAATTTCAGCACACTTGCAAGAAACATATACAACTTTCTTTGCTATTTAAACTGCTCCAAGCAAAGAGAAAAGGGTGAAATTTCCAATTAATTTTACAAGGTTAACAGTGCCAAAGCCTAATGTTAAAAGGGGTATACATAAATACAAAAACTACAGAACAACAGAAGTTAACATTGTATAAATAAACCACCGGCAGGTACACTCAGGAATGTATTAAAAGGGCAATACACCTTGTATTAGTTAGGATTCTCCAGAGAAACAGAACCAATAGGATACACACACACACACACACACACACACACACATTTATCACAAGGGGTTGGCTCATGCAATCGTGGATGTTGACAAGTCCCAGGAACTGCTGTCAGCAATCTGAAGACCCAGGAAAGCTGGAAAGTGTAGTTCCAGTCTGAGTCTGAATGCCCAAGAACCAATGGTGTAATTTCCAGTCTGAAAAGCTAGCAGACTCAAGACCCAAGAGAAGCCAATGTTTCAGCTAGAGTCCGATGGCAGGAAAAGACTGATGTCCCAGCTCAAGGCAGTCAAGCATGAGGAGTTCTTTCTTGGTCAGCTGGGGCTGCCATAACAGAATACCATAGATTAGGTGGCTTAAACAACAGAAATTTATTCTCTCACTGTTTGAGAGGCTTGAAGTCCAAGGTTAAGATGCCAGCATGGTCTGTTTCTGGTGAGACCCCTTTTCTTGTCTTATAGACAGCCACTTCCTTGATGTGTCCTCACAAGGCAAGGAGAAAAAGACAGCAAGCTCTGTGGTATTTCTGCTTATAAGGGCACTAATACCAACATGAGGGTGCCATTCTCATGATCTCATCTAAATCTAATCAGCTCCCAAAGGCCCCATTTCCAAATGCCATCACATTGGAGGTTAGGGCTTCTACGTATGAATTTGAGGAGGATATAATCCAGTCCGTAGCACACCTTAACTAAGTAGGATTTATGCCAGGAATGTAAAGATGATTCAGTAGTTGGGATATTTTGATTAAATTCATCAAATTAAAAGGTTGAAGTTAACCTCAATTAACACAGGCATGGTAAGCTTCAACATCTATTTCTTCTATAAGATGATAGAAGTGCTTTCTGAAACCCAAAGCACTTGTCATCTTAAGAGTACGACAGAAAATGACAAGGATACTCACTATTATTGCTATTATTCAAAAAATTTTGAATGTTCCAGACAGAGTAATAAGAAAAGAAAAAGCAGCAAGAGAGCTAAGAAAGACAAAATTATCATAGTTTGCAGATTATGTAATTATCTAACAGGAAAATACTAGAGTCAACTAAAAATCTATCAAAATAATACCAGTTGAGTATGTGACCAGTATACAGATAAATGGAAACAAAAATCAGTAGGTTTCCTACATCAGTGGTAACCAGAAAGTATGAGAAAAAATAATTCTATTTATAATAGCAACAAAAATATAAAACACTTAGGAATAAACTTAGCAGGAAATATGTAAGACCTACATGAGAACACTTCAGAACTACTGAGGGCATAAAAGGAGATCGTATTTTCAGAAGGAAAAACTCAACACAGAGACTCTGAGTTAAATGTAGAAGCTGCTCTCCAGGATAACACATTTTACAGCAAACAATCTTACTCAGCTTTTGAGATCTTCTCTTTCCTTTGGCATTCTGAATTTTGCAAGGAAGTGTCTAGGTGAGATTCTATTTTTTGTTCATCTTGCTCAGCACTGAGTGGGCTCTTGCAATTTAAAGATTGTTGTCTCTTTTAGAAATTTTATTCTTCAGTAATTTCCTCCTCTCTGTTTTTTCTATTTTCATTGTTGGAGAAATTTATTATTTGGTTGCTGAACCACCTGAATTAATATTCTATGTTTCATCATTTAGAATAGCAACACAGTAGGTAAATTATCCAGGAATAAATCTAACAAAAGATTTATGTATGGTATTAACATTAGGGGAAACCATACGTGGGGTAGACTCAGCCCTTTTGTGTTATCTTTGTTACTTTTCCGAGAATCTAAAATTATTCCAAATAAAAGCTTTCTTATCAAAGATGTGAAAGAACTATGTGGGGAAAACATAATACTTTACTGAAAGACATTAAAGGAAGCTGAAACAAAGAGAGAGATAAATCATATTGTAGAGGACCCAATAATGTGGAGATGTCAGTTTTCGATAGATTTGGTACAATTTCAGTAAAAATCCCCACAGGGTTTAAAAAATCAATTTGATAAGCTGATGCTTAAATTTATATAGATGAACAAAGTCCTGAGAATAACCAATACACTCTAGAAAAAGAAGAAGATGGAAAGGGTGGACTTGCCTTTCAGATGTCAATAATTATTATAAAAGAATTAAAGCATCTGAAATTAAGACAATGTGGTATTGGTTCAAGGATAGAAAAACAGATGAATGGAACAGAACTAAGGGCCAAGAACTAGACACTTCATCATATTTAAACTTGATATTGACCCATTGACCTCAGAATGTGACCTTACTTGGAAGTCAGTAATTTGCAGACGTAATTAATTATCTGGAGATGAAATCATCTTGAGCCCTGAATCCAATACCAGTGTCCTTATGAGAAGAAGAGAGAACACAGGCACAGGGAAGAGGGTGATGTGAGGAGGCAGAAATTGGAATGATGCATCTATAAGCCAAGGAACATGAAGGATTGCAGGCAACCACCAGAAGCTAGGAGAGGGGGAAAGGGTGATTTCTCCCTCAGAAGTTCCAGAAGGAATCAACTCTATTGACACCCTGATTTCGAACTTCTAGCTTCCAAAACTGTGAGACAATACATTTCTGTTGTTTTGATCCACCAAGTTTGTGGTAATTCTTATGACCCTAAGAATCTAATATACTCATATTGCAAATCAGTAGAGAGAGGAGAGTTATTTGATAAATGATGTTGAGATATATATTAGGAATTTGGAAAAAATGGAATTATATCTCTTAGTTACACTATATATATATATATATATGTATATATATATAGTTTTAAAGTCCCTGATGGATTAGACTTAAAGGTGATTGCAAAACTTTAAAAATCTTTATCAGAAATGCAGGAGAGGGCTTCCCTGGTGGCGCAGTGGTTGAGAGTCCGCCTGCCGATGCAGGGGACACGGGTTCGTGCCCCGGTGTGGGAGGATCCCACATGCCGCGGAGCGGCTGGGCCCGTGAGCCATGGCCACTGAGCCTGCGCGTCCGGAGCCTGTTGCTCCGCAACGGGAGAGGCCACAACAGTGAGAGGCCCGCGTACCGCAAAAAAAAAAAAAAAAAAAAAAAAAAAAAAAAGAAATGCAGGAGATACTTTTTTACCTCAAGATAGAGAAAATACTAAATAAAAATTTGGTGAAGTTGATCATTTTAAATTTGAGAGCCTCTGTTCAACAAAACACGTCATTAATAAAGTGGAACAATCAGCCCCAAACTTGGAAAAGATATTCACATAGCATATTATTGACAAAATATCATTTTCTAGAATATAGAAAGAACTCTTACAAATCAATAAGAGTAGTAAGCCAAAACCCAATAGAAAAAATGACCAAATCATATAAGCAGGATTTTATAGAATTAGAAAACATAATTGATGAATATGTTGAAAGATACTCAACTCATTTGAAAGCATAGAAATGCAAATTAAGATAGTGAAGTATCATTTTACTCTCATTGAAGAAGAAAATATTAGGAAACCTGACAATACCAAGAGGTTGAACTCAACAGAAAGTTTTACATCCTGTAAAGTGTTTATCATTTTGGAAAATAATTTGGTGATTTGGTCTTATCATGTGAAGTTGCACATTCTTCTATGCCCAGCAGTTCCATTCCTAGGCATACAAATGTATGTTCTAGAGAAATTTTTGTATCCATACATAAGGAAACAGGTATTAGAATGCTTATAGCATCATAGATTTTAATAGCAAAAAAGTGAAACAACCTAAATGTAGATTGATAGAATGAAAAGGTAAAATACAGCATATTCTTATAATGTAATGTTATGCAGTAGAAAAAAATAATGACAACTACATGCAACAAAATTGATAAATCTTAGAAACATAAAATTGAGTGAAAAAGTGTCACAGAAAGCGAAGTACAAAACAATAGGGACAATGGTTAATATCCACATAGCAGTTACTCTGTGCCAGGCTCATTCTAAGCATTGTATGTGTATTACTTCGTTCAATCCTCATAACAGCCCTTTGAAAGAGATACTATTATCTTCATTTTGCAGGTGAGGAAACCAAGACTTTAAGAGGTATGTAACTTGTGTAAGTTCACCTCGCTTGGGAGTGGTAGAGTTGGCGTGAAATGGCACTCCAACCTTTAATCACTGCTTTGCTGCTTCTCAATCTAGCCTTATGTCTGTCTATCTTTCTCTATCAATCTGTCAGTATGATGCCATTTTTATTAGGTTCAAAAACAAGTAAAACTATTGTTTAAGGATACATTCATATGTGCACAAAATAAAATTTCAAAAACAAGGTCATAATCAATACAAAATTCACAATTACACTTACCTCTGGTTGGGAGGTAGGAGATGGGACCAGGGAGGGAGTAAGCAGTTGGTGATGCTCTGATTCTTGAGTTGGGTGGTGGGCCCACTGCTGTTAATTTGATTATCATAACTTATATCTATGTTACATATATTCTTTTGTATCTGTCAAATACCCTATGATACAAATTATAAAAATAGTCTCTCTTGACTTTTCCCTCATGCTTTCAATGTCTGTCTTTTTGTTCTACTTTGCAGGAGATTTCTTTTTCTTCCAGTTTTTCTGTAGCACTTTTAATTTTGGCAATCATATTTTAAATTTCCAGGATTTCTTTCTCATTTCCTAGTTGCTCTTTCAACATTGCAGCCTAAATGTACTTTGCAGCTGCAGCATCTTCTCAAATCTCTCTAAAAAGATTCACTGGGACTTTTTTAAGCTCTTTATTGTTCTCTGAATTGTGTCTGCTTCCTCTGGGGCCAGTTGTTTGATTTGTCAATGTGGTCCGCTTTCATGCATGCTATTGTTTTCCTCATAGGTTTGGTGGACTTTGGTTATGAATGAAAAATTAGGTGATGCATGAGGGAGCCATTGTGGGCCATTGCTTCTTAGGGGCACTTGCTTAGGGCTTATTCCTGGGATCATGGGAAGAGTGTATCTGTTCAAGGACAGGACAGCTCTTTCTTGAGGCTTCTGTTTTAAACTTTATTCCCCTGGCAGGCTCAAACCCAGACCCAAAAGTGAGCATGAACTCCCATTTTTTTCTTATTTATGGTCTGTAAAAAATTTTCTTTCTTTCTTTCTTTTGAACTTGGCTATGTATTTTAAAGTTTATTTTTAACAAAAATTTTACCTATATGTCTGTATTTGGAGTGGTGGCAGGGGTTCTCTTATATAAGCTCAGTAGACTGTCTTGGCAGGAAATCTGTACTATGACCTCTGCAATCCTATTAGAAAATGCCTCTGCTTATGTGATATTTAGTCTATCTCCATGCACAAGGAACTTTGGCACACGTGGTGAGAGAACACATCAGAAAAAGGCAGGATCCCTACCAGATCCTCTAGTTATAAATCCCAGAGTTATCTACCCAACCAGAAGCTAGGTTTCACTCTTCTTCTAAAAGCAGTCCCTTACTGTCTAGAAAGCTTGTCTCTCTCTTCCTAGTTCATGGCTTACAGTCCCCTGTGTTAGTTTGTGGTTTTATATAATAATGCTGAAGCTCTAAACATAGAGACCCTCCAATCCTCACCACTGGCCCACACTTTGCTCCACAGGCAAATAAAGAGTAGATGTGGTTGTGCCACCTTTACTCCCCTTGTCTGGTGCACTGGGGACAGATGCTACCAGGGCTATGGCCACTGTCTAATGTCCACCTTGCCAGTCCATCCACAGGTCTAAGCATATGGTCTGCTTTCCCGGCCTCTCTGACTTGAACTGTCTCCTGTGACACTTGGCCTACATTTTCCAGCCCCTTCTTGGGGCTAAATATTGTACGTCGTATCCTTGGCTCCAGAATAGGTTACTGTTGAAAACTCAACAGTTTTTATCTTCACTAATTCAGAGATAACTCCCAAATTGGTATCTCTAGCCCAGCCTATTGGATTTCTCTGGTAGCCTACCCAAGAGGCCCTCAAAATCGGCATTTCAAAAACAGAAGAATAGTCTTTTTCCAAGCACTTCTCTTTTATGGTGTCTCTGTATAATAATCAGATTTGCCCAAGCCAGAACTCTGAGAAGTATCATAGACAGTCCTCTTATTCAATTCCCACATCTAAGCAATCGTCCTACTGAGCATAACTCCTAAATATTTCCGTTTGTCTCTTTCTCTCCATCCTTACTATTACAGCCCTTGCTGAGTCATCTTACTATGATAGAAGTCTCATCTCTTCTTGTAGAAAGTCTGAAGGGCTCCCCACTGCCTACAAGTCAATGCCTGAGCTTCCTATAATGGGATGAATGGTAGCCCTCCAAAAGATATGACCACCCAGAACTTGTGAATGTGACCTTATTTGGCAAAAAGGTCTTTGTGGATGTAATTAAGTTAAGGATCTTGAGAGGAGATCATCTTGGATTAGGGTGGGCCCTAAATCCAATGACAATTGTCCTTATAAGAGAACAGAAGGGAAGAAACCACAGAGGAAAAGATGATGTAAAGATGGAGGTAGAAGTTAGAGTGATGCTATCTACAAGAACACCAAGAGTTTCCAGCAGCTACCAAAAGCTAGGAGAGAGGCATGGAACCAATTCTACTTCAGAGCCTCCAGAAGGAATTAACCCTGATTTCAAACTTCAGGTCCTCAAATCGTGAGAGAATAAATTTGTTGTTTTAAGTCACTTAGTTAGTGGTAACTTTCACAGCAGCCCTAGCAAACTAATGTACTCCCCAATATGGTGAACATGGCCCTCCAGTTCAATTTCTGCCCACTAACAAGGCTCAGCACTCCTTGTTTTATATTTGAATTAACTGCATGGTCCATGCTTTTCCATTGCACGGACTACGTTCTTGTTTGTTTCCATAATTTTACTCACTTCTTCACTTCTTACTGAAATCCTGCTGCCCCAACAGTAACCCAGACCCATTTTCTGGACTCACATTCTTCCTTCAGGGTTTGTCTTGGGCATTTTCTCCAGGAAGCCTGCTGGGACCTCCTCATGTTGGTGCATGCATCCCCTTCTCTTCACATTCATGTTTGGAGCTCAGTCTCATTTAAAAACTAATAATGAGAATTCAGGAGGCAAAGGAGCATTCCCTTTTCCCCTTTTGAAAGGCCAAAGTAGGTTTCTGCAAAAAAGAAAACTAGCAACCTTTTGGAAATTACTCCAGTGTCTGACAAGGGATAGATTGAGTCTGCAGACAGTCACCCCTGTGAAGAAGCCTCTGATAACTTTAGCTTCCAACGTGAAAAATAATATGACTGCAAGATAAGTAGGTGAGGGAAAGACTCAGAGATTTACTTCCCTTTGTTAAGAAGGGGAAAGAGCAAAAAAAAAGGAGTGGTGCATCAGAGCACTGATTGACACTAGATATTTAATTTCTTCTTCTTTTTTTTTTTTTGCGGTACGCGGACCTCTCACTGTTGTGGCCTCTCCCGTTGCGGAGCACAGTCTCCAGACGCGCAGGCTCAGCGGCCGTGGCTCACGGGCCCAGCCGCTCCGTGGCATGTGGGATCTTCCCTGACCGGGGCACGAGCCTGTGTCCCCTGCATCGGCAGGCGGACTCTCAACCACTGCGCCACCAGGGAAGCCCTAGATATTTAATTTCTTTAAATGTTATTCTAAGTTATGTATGCTCTACTTCTAGGGTTTATGGCCCGGGGTTCTAAGCTTAAACTATGCTTATCAGTCCTATTGGTTCTATTTCTATAAGAAATACACAATTGGGAAGAAAAGCATGCTCTTCTTTTAACTCCATTTGCCACCCTTAATGAGAAGAATGGCTGATTAAAAAGGTACTATGCCACCTGCTCCTGAATTTCCAATGTATAAAGAGAATTTGGATGGAAACAAATTGATTTCTAAATGTTTTCTTCCTGGTCAATACTCAGTTGAGTTGTGGCAGATATCATGATGGTCATACTTATAATAGCAAAGTTGGGAAATATAGAAAGTGGGACCAATATCTTGTTTTTTTTAAGGTAGCCACGTGGTGGTATAACTTTGGTGTACTGTCACTTGGTACTCAAAAACACAAGTTAATATATCGTGTGTCATAATTATTTTGGAATTTCTATATTTTAATTGCTCCTTGTGCAAGATTACCTTAAAGACATGTCCTGAAACAGGAGTGCTCTTTACATTATGAATCCGTGAGACCTGAAATTAAACATGGCACATCTTGGGACATCGATTTTCCTCATTTATTTACACCACAAATATATTTTGAAGTAAAATCAACAGGATTTCCTGACAGGCTGTATGTACATTGTGAACAAAAGTGTGGAATCAAGGAGAACCCCAATCAGGGAATAATATTATTTCCTGAGATCAGGAACATTGTCGGGAGAGGATGGTGAGAAGCCAAGGGCTTGTTTTCTGCATTTTAAATATGAGTTTCCTATTAGATATCTGAGCAAAGATGTCAAGTAGGCTGTCAGATATATAAGTCTGGAGTTCAGGGGAGCAGTTGGCTTGGAGATTAACACCTGGAAATCATCAGCACAGAGTTGGTTGTTAAAGTCAGGAGACAGACAGAAATTATCTACCAAGAGTGTGAGAGTAAATAGTGACTAGGACTGAGCCCTGCAACATCCCATAATTTAGAATAAAAGAGGAAGGATCTAGCAAAGGAGAACAAGAAGGAGGGACCAGTGTCAGGAGAATGTGGTGTCTCTGAAGACAAGTGGGAAAAGTGTCAAACGCTGATGAGAAGCTAAGTTGAGACCTGAACTTTATTTGGCCAGGTAGAGATTACTGGTGATATTGACAGGAGCAATTTCAGTTGAGTGGCAAAATAAAAGCCCAATTGGAATGGGTTCAAGAGAATCTATGCAAAGCACTAATGGATATAATGAATATAGACAACTTTAAAAAGAATTTTCCATAAAGAGAAGTGAGAAATGGAGCAGAGGTGGAGCAGAATGTGGGGTTAAGGAACATAATGCAGCATGTTTGTAAATTGATAGGGATTTTGAGGCTACTTACTATTGTAAGAAACACTAGATTAAATCCTCAAAACATCAAAGCAAGAATTCCAAAGAAATTCAAAGCATAAAACGTTCTTTCTTGATGGCAAAAAGTTAGGCATATTTCTTTTAAACAAAGATGCCTCATTCCACAGTATAACAGAAGTCCTTGCTGCAGACAATGTGATTTCTATATTCACAATCTACAAACTTACAAACCATTGGACTTAAAGAGTTCAGTAAAGTTGTTGGATATAAGATCAATACACACAAATCATTTGTGTTCCTATCTGTCAGTAACAAAAATACTGGATTTTAAAATCCATTTTAAAATGGATTTTTAATATGTAACATCTAAAAAAATAACAAAACAAACAAACAAAAAACCCTAGAAAATAATTCAGAATTTATGCAACAAAAGATGTATGGAACCTGTATGTACTGATATAACATCAAATTTACCCAAAAGACAAAAAAGATCTATACAAAAGAGATAAATCTTGTTCAGCCCATTAATGGAATGATTTAGTTCTTGTAAAGATGGCAATTCTCCTGAAATTAATCTATTCATTCAATACAATTAAATACTTCATCAGATGTGTGTGTGTATGAAACTTTACAAAGGGTCGATGATAGCCAAGACAGTTTTGAAGTAAAATAAGAATAGAGTAGGTTGTCTTGCCCTATTATAAAGCTATAATAATTAAGGTAACATTGGCACAAGGATGATCAAATAAAACAATGGACCAGAATAGAAATCCCAGAAAAGGTACTATGTATATATGGAAAATTGATACGTGGCAGAAGTAACATTTATAATTACAAATCTTTTTGAAAATAATTTTCCATTGATTAATGATAATGCTTATCCATATGAAAAAATAAAACATCCCTACCTCACACCATATGTAAAAATATATGATTATAAACCTAAAAGAGAAAAGCAAACAATTTTTTAAAAAAGAAAATATAATTATGTATTATTCCTACCATAACCAGAATCTAACCCTGAGAAAACATCTGACAATTGAGGGACATTCTACAAAAATAAATGACCTGTACATGTAGCAAAAAAGAGTCCATGTCAGTCAAGACAAATAAAGGCGGAAGTATTACAGATTTAAGGAAACTTAATAGACATAAAATTAGATGTAATGTATTATCATGAACTGGATATTATACCAGAAAAAAAATTCCCAAATTTACATTGTTATAAAAACTGACAAAATTTGTGTGTGAACTATAGATCACAGTTTTTTATCAATGTTAAAATTCCTGATTTTGATAATTATACTGTAGTTATGTGAGTGAATGTCTTTGTTCTTGGGAACTATGCAGTAAAGTATTAAAGAGGCATGATGTGTACAACTTTCAAATGATTTAGAAAAAGTATACTATCAATAATGCATACTAATTAAAATAACAGTGATTAATATAATTATATAATGTGAATTATATAATTTATTATTTTATATTTCTATTATTTTTCTATTATATATTATTTCTGTTATATATAACACATAATTATATTAATGTGCAATAAGGTAATTATGTATATATAGAGAGAGAATAATAAAGCAAATGTGACAAAATGTTGGCAATTGGTGAGTCTGGATAAAGAGTATCCAGAATTTGTAAGTTTTCTGCATTTGAATTATTTTAAAATGAAAAGTTAAGTAAAGTAAATATCGGAGAATATTGTACTTATAAATCCAAATATCAAATATACATCATGAAGAGAAATATTCAGAAATTTGACTACATTAAAAGTTTCAAAAAGCATCTGTGTGAGAAAAGACCAAGAACAAAGTGCAAAGATAAGTCACATATTGAGGGATAGTTGCAAAACTTGCAACCAGTTAGGATCTAAAATATATTAAAAATCCTAATAAGTTAGCAAGAGAAAACTAAGAAGCTTAAGGATATAAACAGGCAATTCACAGAAGAGGAAAGCTTAATGACTACTAACTATGCATCAATATTCAACCTATTCAGAATAAGGGAAATGAAAACTGAAGCAACAATTTCACATCAACCATATAGGCAAAAAACTTAAAAATTGGACCATGCCAAATATCAGCAAGGATACTGAGTAGTGTGAACTCTAGGACAGGACTGGTGGGTGTTTAATTTATTATTACTAGTTTCGGAGAGCAATTTGACACTAATCCTACAAACCCAATCCCCATATTCCTATGTTAACACATCAGACAAATGATCACACAGGTGCACAAACAACATGTAAAAAGTTTATTGCAACACTTTTTGTGATGATAAATTACAGAAGCAACAAAATGCCCATAAAGGAGAATGGATAAGTAATTGCAGTATGTTCGCACAGTGGAATACTATACTATACATTTGTTAAAATGAACAACTTACAGTTACATGTACTGAGACAGATTAATCTCAAAATTATTAGTAAAAGAAAAGAAGCCAGTTGCAGAATAATATCATTTATGTAAGTTTTAAAACATCCAATCAATTCCAGGTATTGTTTATAGATACTATTATGGATTGAATTGTGTCTCCCAAAAAAGATTTGTTGAAGTCTCAGAATGTGATCTTATTTGGAGATAGTATTGTTGTTAGTCATTAAAGTCATAATCCAATATGACTGGTGTCTTTATAAGAAGAGAAGATGGAGACACACAGGGAGAATGCCATGAAGGCAGAAACTGATATTAAAGCTACCACAAGCCAAGGAACACCTGGGGTTACCAGAAGCTGAAAGAGGCAAGGAAGGATTCTCCACTAGAAGTGTGGAAGGAGCACGGCCCTGTTAACACCTTGATTTTGGACTTCAAGCCTCCAGAACTGTGAGAAAATAAATTTCTGTTGTCCTAAGCCACAAAGTTTATGATACTGTGTTACAGCAGCCCTCAGAAATTAATACAGATAAATTCACATCTATGGATATAAAATGGAAAATGTATATATAGTCACACATGCAAGGGGATAGTAAGTACCAAATTCAGGATAGTGTTTATCTCTAGGGAGCAAAGAGAGTTACACAGATGGGTCTAATTATAACCAAAATGTGTTATTTCTTTTAAAATATAGCAAAATGAGGTTTGACATAATTTGGTAGAGGGTCTAAAAGGGTTTGTCATATTTTCCTGCATGTATAAAGTACAGTATAATATGAAAAGAAAAAATTGTAAATTTTAAGAAGTACCTGGGGCATGTGTGAGTGGGGCATGAGTTCTTCTGGAGTCAGTCTAGCAGGGTTGATGCCCATTTGGATGGGGATAACTGTTGGAAGGATGTGGTGGAGAGGAGTTATTGGATATAGTGGTTTGGTGCCCATTGGTAGAGGCTGGGCAGTGACAGAAATTCAGTGATGTTGGTTACTCTCCAAGACTGGCATTGCCTTTAAGATACATGCAGCCCAAGTGAAGGCAGATCTTTCTCAAAAGAATTATCAGAAATTAATTTTTATTCATTACCTTAGGAGAGGCGCTGCCTCATTGTTGAGACGCTCTTGTTAATAATAAGAACTTTTAACTGTACAGTTCTTTAAAGTTTAAAATGTAATTAGAAACTAGTTAAAATATATTAAACTGGATTTTTCTCGCCTGCAACTTCACCTAGCAGTCCAGATTCTGTCTTTATAAGCAGAATCCTTCTTTGCTATCACTTGATCTCCCTAGATCTTCTCTCCCCAGACTCAATGTCCCGACTCATTTTGTTTTTAAAGACAGCCTCTAGGACTTCCCTGGTGGCATAGTGGTTAAGAATCTACCTGCCAATGCAGGGGACATGGGTTCAAGCCCTGGTCCAGGAAGATCCCACATGCCACGGAGCAACTAAGCCCGTGCACCACAACTACTGAGCCTGCGCTCTAGAGCCTGCGAACCACAATTACTGAGCCTACGTGCCTAGAGCCCATGCCCCGCAACGAGAAGCCACTGCAATGAGAAGCCCGTGCACTGCAATGAAGAGTAGCCGCCACTTGCTGCAACTAGAGAAAGCCCGCGCGCAGCAACAAAGACCCAACACAGCCAAAAATAATTTAAAAAAAAAAGAATAAAATACCTAGGAATAAGCCTACCTAAAAAAAGACAGCCTCTAGTGTGCAGATCCATCTTCAAACTAATAAGACTATAGGTGTGTTCAAAACTTTCAGTGTGCAGCTCAGAAGCACAAAGACTGTTTCAGCTTTCTTTCCGACTTATGGTTGTTTGCTGAGGTGAGGACCCAGGGGTCTGAGCTGGCAGTGCCATTGTGAAGAGTGCTGACCCTCAAGTCATACAGGTGCTGTGACCGTCATTCTCCTCATCTGCAAAATGGAAATAATTCTAAGCTAATAAGGTTGCTATATGGGTTAAATGAGATATTGCAAGTAAAGTGTGTGGTGTCTAGGAAGACTTAGTAAATGTCAGCCACTGTTATTTATTTTACTGGCCCCTAGCGCCACAGAAGTGGGTGTTCCTATAGTATTGGCAAGGTCCTCATTAATCCAAGTGGACCATCCTAGGAAAAATATCACAGAGGATTTTTGGTCTCTACAAATGAATTTATCACTTAATTTCATGATTCAAAATGTCTCACAGCATGAAAATTTCTTTCTTTCTCCGGGTTTATTGAGATGTAATTGATGTATAACATTACATAATTGACGTTTAAATTTAAGGTGTACAAGGTGTTGATTTGATACACTTACATATTGCAAAATGATTAACACCATAGCATTCGCTAACACTTCCATTAGCACAAAAGTTTCTTATGTTGAGGCTAACACTGAAATAGCACGATTTAGTTCTTGTTCCTGTTTTCTTTCTCTGAATTATCTCACCAGGTGTTGGTTCTACACACAGAAAACCAAGAGGATGTGGGGTTTCTTATTATAACTGAAGCCTTAAATTCTACCTTCTCCTTCAGTGTTAGATTAGGGGAAAGTTTTTAATCCTCTTTCCTAGGGAAAATGGCCAGCATCTTCTAGTCTATGGGACTTTCCTTAGGGACTAATATTCCTGTCACCAATTTTGAAAAATTTGAAAAAATCCACAATTTGGAGAAAAACTGCTCCATTTTACTTTAGGCTAGTTTAGGATTATTTTTTATAATGAGAAAATGCAGTGTCAGCAGGATGACACTGAAATGAAGTAGTCTCATATACTGCTGGTGACAATATGAATTAGAAGACTTTCTGGAGAGTAATTTAATAACTCGTGCCAAGTGCCTCAAAAATGTTTTGACTGTTTGGCCCAGCAATTTTATTTACAGGAAAATTGAGCTTTCTAGGGAAAGATCAATGAACAAGTATGTTTAAAATAGCATTATTTATAGCTGGGGAATTTTTTAAAAAAGAAATGTTCAAAAATACAGCATTAGTTAAATTTTGTCCTGTCATCAGATGGACTATTATACAGCTAACAAAAATGTTTATGAAAAGTGTTGAAAAGTATGGGCTTCCCTGGTGGCGCAGTGGTTGAGAGTCTGCCTGCCGATGCAGGGGATGTGGGTTCGTGCCCCAGTCCGGGAGGATCCCACATGCCGCGGAGCGGCTGGGCCCGTGAGCCATGGCTGCTGAGCCTGCGCATCCGGAGCCTGTGCTCCACAGCGGGAGAGGCCAACAACAGTGAGAGGCCCGCGTACCGCAAAAAAAAAAAAAAACAAAACTGTTAAAAGAAA
>NW_020173375.1:214105-305907 GCF_003031525.2 Neophocaena asiaeorientalis asiaeorientalis
ACCCCAAAAAAAAAAAAAAAAAAAAAAGTGTTGAAAAGTATGAAGACCTCTGCTTATAAAATATCAAGCTAAGAAAAGATATAAATTATATTCAGAGAATGGCTTATGTTGTGGAAAATGATACACACAGGAATAAAGAATGGCTAGCAATAGATGACACTGGATGGTTAGTTTTTAATTTCCTTTTCTAAATTATTATGTATCTTCCAAATCTTCAATAAGCCTGCATACCCTTTGTTATCTGAAAAAGTCCATATAAAAAAGAGCAAAAAAATGTGTCACCCAAACGTAACTTTTATGTTTATCAATATATTACCTTAAATAGTCAAATAGTGCTAAAAATCTTATAACAAAAAATAGCAGTCACCTGCCCCTCTCCTCACCTTCCTCCTGCATCCTGTAAAGAAGTATCCACTTTAAAATTTCTAGCTTCTTTTTATGGCATTTAATCCATATATCTACAGAGATTCCTTGTTTCATCACATTTATACATTGAATTTTTATTACAGTAGATGAAGATTTTAGGATGGTCAACTATCCCCATTAACCATTCATTCCCTTTCTTCCCTGTGTATATACACCAAAATTTTCAGTTGAATACTTTCTATTCCTATAACTGTGGAAATACTCTTTCTTGCTTTGCCAGGCAGGGTATTATAGTGTATCTTATATTACAGTTTTATACTGTATTATAGTATATAGTATATATGTTCTGTTTCTTGTATGACTTATGATTTTTCTTGAAATTAATTATTGTCTTATTTTTTTATTTGCTTAATTTTCTTTGGCCTAATGGCTGTGTTTTTCAACACCCTCCAACTACTCAGTAAGCCACCTCTAAATACAGCTCTCCCCATGATAAATATTCTTAGATCATCTCTGCTCATCCTGCCTGACACCTACCTGAGACCTACATCCTACCTGAAGATGAGACATCCTACCTGAAAGCCTCTGTTTTCCAGCTCACCCTGGACTGTTTCCTCTGTAGTCCTCTTGTGCATTCTGGCAGTTTCTATGCTGTCATAATGGATATTCATGCTCTTATATTAGATGCCATATTTCTAGGATCTGATATCCTCCCATATCTTTTCTTCATTTTGTCAAGGTACATCCACCAGGGAAAGGCTTCATGAAAGATAAAAATGTGATACATTACATGTGTAAATATACTCATTCTATCTTCACTCATAATTGATACTTTTGCTGGGTATAGAATTCTATGCTGAAAACCATATTCAATCAGTTGCTGTTGAGAAGGCCCATGGCTTCATTTACTTGATTCTTTGTAGGTAATCTGCTTTTCCTCTTTGGAAATCCTTTGGGTCTTCTCTGTACATTCTTGAATTTTATAATTATGTACCTTGGCATGGGTCTAATTTTGTTTATTGGGCAAGTACTGAGCAGGCTCTTTTAGTCTAAAAGCAAGTGTCCTTTAGTTCTTAGATACTTTCTTATATTTAAAAAAATAATTTCCTCTCCACCATCTTATTTGGTCTCTCTTCTTTAAATTATTCTTATTTGTATATTAAAGCCCCAGAAGTGATTTTCTAATTTTCTTACTTTTCACATTCATTTTTCCTCTTTCTTCTTTTCAGTTCTACTTTTGATCATTTTACCAACTTTTAAATTTTGACTAATTAATCACATGTGTAATTTCTAAGAGCTCTTTCCTTCTGTGATTATTCTTTTCTAAAGTTTGTTGCTTTTATCTCATGGATGTAATATTTTCTCTTTAAGGATATTAATTATGGTTCTTTGGGAGTTTTCATCTGTTTCTAGCATTGTCTCTGTTTCCCTTCAAATTTCCTTTTGTTTCTTTGTTTTTGATCCATCCCCCCCCTTTTTTTTTCCCATGGTAAAGTGTTGTTATCCATTTATATCTAAGAGTGAGTTTCCTAAAACCTCATTGAAAGTTCTGTGGGTATGGGTAAGGCCTTGCCTCTGGAGTAGTTTACTTTCTCCAGAGAAGAGTCCTTCAGTCTTTTGCCTGCATGTATGAGCCTAACTGATAGCATTCTGTAACTGGGTGGGAAAGAACGTTGGAGAGGGTTTTCTCTATTCAGTGGTTTTCACTTAATCTTCCTTCCTGCATTCTATCTGAGCCAAGTCCAGAGTTCTCTTGTTCAAATTTTTCAGAGAATATATTTCTAGTACTCTAGAGGTAGGGGATTGATCACTTGACTATGAAGTGACATAAGCGTGGAGATTCTAATTGTTTCTTAAACAGACTAAACAATCCCTTTTTCAGGTCCCCCTCCACCCTATCTTCTGAAGTACATGATACTTACTGAGCCTTTCCGGGGTTCTGTGGTAGTTTCTCTCTGCAAGTAATTAAATTGACCTTTCCATTCCTCAAAGTAATTTATTTTACTTACCCATTGCTTTCCCTCTGTCTATATATTCTACTTCAAGTGTCAGTGAAAATGAAGTTTGTTTGTTTGCTTATTTAATTTTTCTCCTTGGTATTTGGAAGTGATTTTCAAGCAGGAAGAGAAGTGAAAACATCTTAATTTTACTTTTAAATGTAAGAAAATGTATCCTCAAAACGGACACCAAGTTAGCCTCTTTCCTCATGCCTCCTGCATCTTCATGGGGGCAGTAGAGGACCAGCTAGTGCAGGGTTGAAAGGAAAGAACAGGGGCAAGCTCTCTGCTGACATGTTCCTAAACATAATGAGAATATGCATCCAGTGTTGGACAAAACCTGTTTTTCTTTCTCTCTCTAATTTTTTGATGCTCAAATTCAAAGGAACTTATATCCCAGGTTTGCATGTACCTTGCAATATATAACTGATTCTGTTTAGGATGATTCTTGTAAATAAAGTGAATAGGGCAAGCAAAGTGATTTTTGTAGATGAATTAACATTTTTAGATGCCCATGGGAACTTGCTTTAAGAGTAGTAAATCCTTGCACAGCATGAAGATGGAATTTTTAAAGGAAAGATTTTCTTTAAAATATGCTACATTCATGCAGGTACAGAAGAAAGACCCAGTAGCCATTCTTTCTTAACAAAATTCCAAGCTGGGATTTCTCTTTGGTTCTAAAGCAAAGACTGTTCATTAATAGGATGTGCATTTGTCCCACATGGGAGATTTCCCTCAGGCAGACACTTCCCAGTGACTGTCCTGCGTGGATGCTGTAGTCAAGTGTGTCCCATATGAATTTCTCAAATGAATATTACTAGCAGTCTCATATCTGTGTTGGGGGTTGAGAGTCTTTATTTATTTATTTATTTTTGCGGTACCCGGGCCTCTCCCTGTTGTGGCCTCTCCCGTTGTGGAGCACAGGCTCCGGACGCACAGGCTCAGCGGCCACGGCTCATGGGCCAAGCCGCTCCGCGGCATGTGGGGTCTTCCTGGACTGGGGCATGAACCCATGTCCCCTGCATCGGCAGACAGACTCTCAACCACTGCGCCACCAGGGAAGCCCGAGAGTATTTATTTTGAATCATCTTGATACAGTTTGTAATAGGAGACCAGTAGAACATAGTACAGAGCCTAAGCACTTTCACGTTTATCTGGAACTCAAAATATGGATGTTAAAACAAATCTCACTGTCTTAATTTACTTCTTATTTCTATACATGTGATTCTCAGATCATGTCTATTTGCGTCTTTCTATCTTGAAAGACCATCTAGGTATTTTGAAAACTCTGAGTTAAGAGAAAGGGTTAGGGTCTTAAATATCTCTAAATAAAATATTTCCATTAATGCCTGTAAACAAAATCCCACATTCCAGCAGCAAATATAAAGAGGATGGAGGCAGGAAAGAATGGAGAAAGGGAGAAGAGAAATCCCTTTCTTGGGAAACAAATTGTTTTGTGCCTGGGGGCAGAGACTGAGGAGGAATGGATATTTGGCTGATTCCCACCCTGGGGCAAGCACTCCTCTCTTCACTGTATAACATTAAATCACTACATCCACACAGGAGTTCTGCAAAGCAGGTATCAGCATCCCCAAATTGTAGGTGAACAGACTGAGGCTAGGTATTTTATGTAAACTACCTATAGTAATTCAAGTAGTAAACAAACCTTCTATGTAAGTAGTAACGACAAACAAATAAAACAACAAGAGCAACAACAGCAACAATACCAGTCAAGTTTCCCTAAGACTAATCATGAGAGCTCGGAGGAGCAACTTGGATAATTTAAACCATATTATTCAATGAACACCATAACTGCTTAGTGCTAATGCTACGTTTATACACTCCCTAGTACATAGGAAAATGGAGAGGTTGATGACATTGAGGTTGACAACGAATGTTTTCTTGACTAAATGTTCACTTTATCACTGAGCATAACATAAAAAAATTTTCAAACCCATGTGGAGTTTGTTATGTTTACAGCCCTACAGCATTAGGATCTCACTGTCATGGAAGACACTTGAATCCTGAACAAATTTAATTATCTATGAATTCCTGTTACAGAAAGGGGAGAAAAAAATTATTGGGTCATAGTCAGGACATCTGGATTCAACCTTGACTCTTACATTTAATAGCTACATGATTATTATAAAAAATAAACAAGACCGCTTTGGGTCTTGATTTCTTATCTGTATGATGAAGACATTGTAATATGAGATCTGTTATAATTCCTATACTGTTAGAGTACATCCTTCCTGCTGGACAACTTTCCATCAGAAAGAATTCATGGATGATAAGTTTGTCCTTAACTTTCTGAAGATGTATTTATTTTGCCCTCACTCTTAAATGATAGTTTTGGTGGGTATAACATTCTATATTCAAAAGTATTTTTCTTTACAACTTTGAAGACACTGATTTACTGTCTCTCTCCACCCAGCATTCCTGATAAGTCTCATTTCAATTTTATTGAACAAACAATTGTATAGAATATACTATGTGCCAGACATTGTTCTATGTGCTTTCTAAATATTAACTCATTTACTCCCTTAGCCACCTTAGGAGGTAGGTATTATTATTATCCAATTTTACAGATAAGGAAAATGAAGGACTAAGGATAAAGAGCTTGTCTGAAGTCCCACTGTTTGCAAATGGTAGAACTAGGATTCAAATCCATGCATTTCAGCTCTTAACTAGCATGCTTTTTTGGCTTTATTTATTTTTTGGCTGTGTTGGGTCTTTGTTGCTGCATGTGAGCTTTCTCTAGTTGCAGAGAGTGAGGGCTGCTCTTCATTGTGGTGAGCAGGCTTCTCATTGTGGTGGCTTCTCTTGTAGCATGAGCTCTCCATGCGCAGGCTCAGTAGTTGTGGCACACGGGCTTAGTTGCTCCGCGGCATGTGGGATCTTCCCAGATCAGGGCTCGAAGCTGTGTCCCCTGCATTGGCAGGCGGACTCTCAACCACTGCGCCACCAGGGAAGCCCTCAACAATCTAATTTTTAGTATCTAGTACCTTGAATTGATTATTTCACATGCATACATAAGTGTGTATATACATATATACATCCACAAGCACTATATTTTCCACATGTTTCTGAGGAAATTAATTGAAGTGAACCCACTGTCCTGCTCTACTAATTCTATTAATTATTCTTTCTTAGGTAACATTTCCTCCATTTGTTGAGGTCACTGGCACTTGTGGTGTTGGGTTTCATCAAATATTTAGTGATTTTTGTTTGAGAACACATTTTTATAGTGAAATAACATGTTAGTAGAGTATCTCTAATAGCCATGCTGGAAAAAGTAAGATTCCCTTGGTACATTAGAAACCGTGAAAGATTTCTTGAAAGATACATGTCCCATGAGAATATATTGAAAGCAAACCATGCTCCAAAAATATGTACAGAAGAGACAACTGCAAAAAGTAGGTGTGACAGGCACTAGGAAGGCTCTTCATGCAGTTGGGAATAAGAGGGATGCCAGGGAAAATAATAGGAAAGTGAATTTCCCACTGGGGTCTTGGTCCTCCCTGGGATCTTAGGATGATATTTTAATGATAACATCTCTGGTATCTTGTCCTTGGACCCTGACTTAGTTCTTTGTTTTTTTAAATTTAATTTTATTATTATTATTTTTTGGCTGCATTGGATCTTTGTCACTGACCCTGGGCTTTCTCTAGTTGTGGCGAGTGGGGACTACCCTTCATTGTGGTGCATGGGCTTCTCATTGTGGTGGCTTCTCTTGTTGCAGAACATGGGCTCTCGGTGCATGGCCTTTAGTAGTTGTGCCTTGTGGGCTCTAGAGCACAGGCTCAGTAGTTGTGGTGCACAGGCTTAGTTGCTCCACGGCATGTGGGATCTTCCTGGACCAGGGCTGGAACCCACGTCCCCTACATTGGCAGGCAGATTCTTAACCACTGTGCCACTAGGGAAGTCGCCTGACTTAGGTCTTAATAATGTTTATTGCTTCTTCTCTCCCAAGTTCTCTTTCAAATCTCTCTTGCCCTTTTTGGTGATTGCCCCACACCCCTCTGCCCACACCCTCAATGATGTTCATTTCACTATGTGATAATTTTTTGGGCAGCTGCCATATAACCAGAGTAAAGATGCACAAGTGTTTGACAGGGAGGAGAGAGAACTGGACTGAGAGCCACAAGACCTAGTTCTTAGTCTCAGAATTGAATTGAATTTTTGTTAGGCTTTGAGTTTCTGATTTTTTTTAAAAAATAACTTTATTTATTTATTTATTTTTGGCTGCAATGGGTCTTCTTCATTGCTCTGCCTGGGCTTTCTCTATTTGCGGTGATTGGGGGCTACTCTTTGTTGCGGTGCGCGGGCTTCTCATTCTGGTGGCTTCTCTTGTTGCATAGCATGGGCTCTAGGCACGTGGGCTTCAGTAGTTGTGGCTTGGGGGGTCTAGAGCGCAAGCTCAGTAGTTGTGGCGCATGGGCTTAGTTGCTCTGCGGCATGTGGGATCTTCCCGGGCCAGGGCTCGAACCCGTGTCCCCTGCATTGGCAGGCAGATTCTTAACTACTGCGCCACCAGGGAAGCCTGATTTTTTTTAATTGACTGTAGTAAATATACTTGGAGGATGAAGATTTATATAAGTTTTATGTTCAGAAATTTTTAAAACTGTAATGTCAAAGTTCCCTACTTTGTTCCAGGAATGTGAGACTTAAAATATATGTTTTGCTCAAATGGACCATTAATATCTTTAATCCAACATATATAATGAGATAAATGTAAGCATAAAATTAGAAAAAAAATGAGCTGTGCATTAAAATTAATTACAGCTTCTTCAGAAACATGTCAGTTAAACTGTCAAATTATCATTAAGGATTAATCATATATGAGCTAAAAATTGCTAAAGAAAATTTAGGCATTACAAGTAAAATTATGAAGATAATGAAATAATAGTCTTTAAAGAGAAAAGTCACTCCAGCTCCAGATTCTGAATTTACAAATGGAACAGATTCAGGTCAAGTCCTCTGAAGGGAAGAATGAATGGCATGATGAGCTTGGGGGAGAATCTGGTGGAGGGGAGAATGCAGAGAGCAGAAGCCCTTTACAAAAGACTCTGCCCCTGATTCAGTGGAGTTTATTTCTGCTTCACTTTCCAACTTCACACCCATAAAGGAAAGAAGCTTCTGTGGGTTGTATATAAAGAGCACTGGACACAGATTCAGGAGCTGGGGTTCCAGTTCTTATTCCTCCATGTGGTTGCAGAGGGAGCCTGGATGCATCCTAACATCTTGGGACTTATGTTGCCTTAAGCACAGAATGAGAATACAGGACCATATGACTTTCCTTCTAGGCTTGAAAAGCCGGGAATAACTAAATGGGAACATACTTAAACATTTTAGACAACTTATGAGATCTAATCTTTCCTTTTAGTTTAAGTGAAATTACAAATGAAAGAAGTCAGGCAGTGTCCCAGATTTCAGAAAAACAAAATTATTTCAACTCTCCTTCCCCAGCTCTGTCAATGTGCTGTGTCTATTTCAAATCCCAGGTCATTTTTGGTAACCCCTAGGAGAGAGGATTAAACACTTTCCCCTAATCTAATGCTGACAGAGAAGGTAGAATTTAAGCCTTCAATTGTAATAAGAAACTCCATCCAAAGTTGACTGTATGTAGAGTAGTATGCTGTATAAAAGATGATGGTGGGGCTTCCCTGGTGGTGCAGTGGTTGAGAATCTGCCTGCCAAAGCAGGGGACACGGGTTTGAGCCCTGGTCTGGGAAGATTACACATGTCGTGGAGCAACTAGGCCCGTGAGCCACAACTACTGAGCCTGAGCGTCTGGAGCCTGTGCTCCGCAACAGGAGAGGCCGCGACAGTGAAAGGCCCGTGCACCGCGATGAAGAGTGGCCCCCGTTCGCCGCAACTAGAGAAAACCCTCACACAGAAACGAAGACCCAACACAACAAAAATAAATAAATAAAAAGCAGTTTCTTTAAAAAAATAAAATAAATAAGAATAAAAGGTGATGGTTACTATACTTTGGGTGATAATGATGACTGTTCTTTCTTTCCCATGTTTTCAGACCTCTCTCATGCCTCCACACCTGTCATTCTTCTCTGTCTTCCCCAAGACACATCTTTCCACCTCACCTCACCTTCATTTAAATCTACCTCCCTTTCTGACAGATCCCAAATTTCCAACAAACACATTTTGCCAGGATCAAAGGCAAACACATTTCCATAGCAGTCGAACCCTGCTCAGTGAACTTCACAGTGCATCCAAGTTGTTTAGCTGGAGTGGAGTTCCATAATGAGCATGGTGCTGGAGATCTCACTCTCATTGTGCAAACGCTAGAGCAGACAGGGAGCTGACAGGTGTATCACTCTCATTGAAATGGCACGTTTTTCAAGGCTGCTCTGTGAAGCTAATAGAAGGAATGAAGAAATAGTACAAACGTGCTGCCTTTGCACCGTTCGCCTCAAAACATTAGATATTATTATTTAGTGGGGTTACCGAGGAGAGAGAGAGTTAGAGAACACGCAAGTGAGAGAGAGAGAGAGAGATCTCTAATGGAAGGGATTTAAATATTCTATGTGTTAATAAATAAGGGGGATTACAGGGTCCTCAAACTCTGCCATGAAGACTGTAGCTATAACTTAGCTTCCTACTTTCCTTTCCTCCCTTCCATGTGAAATGCAATAAGCACACAATTGGGCTCTTTTTGTTTTTTTTCTCCTGGGTTTGGCTGCAAATGGCTAACAACATATAAAAAGAGATTCAACTTTAATGACTATTTCACTAACCAGGTTGGCATAGCTTTTTAAAAGTGCTACCCAGTGTGCATGAGGTACAAGAAAGTAGGCATTTTTCATGCAGTGCTAGTGGAATTCCAGATTGTTAGAACATTTTTGAAGGGCAAATTTGCAGTTTGTGTCAAAAGCCTTATAGGTACTCACACAATTTGACTCAGCAATTGTACTTAAAAGTACAAATATGCACAAAGATTTAACTTTAAGAATGCTTATCACAGTATTGTTTATAGAATTTAAGCACTTGAAAACAAAGTGTATGTTCAGCATAAGGGGAATAATTGAATGAATATATATCATACACAAGAGGAAATGCTTTGCTACCATTAAAACAATGTGATGACAAGGAGTTCTTGTTGACACTGATAATATGCCTGATACATGTTTAAGTTTTAAACACAGCATATGATGCCATTTTGTAAAAAATTGAAAAGGAGTGCATTAAAAACATTGGAAGGATAATACATCAAAATATTAAGTGGTCATATCTGATGATAGGCTTATAAGAGGCATTACTGTTTTCTTTTTTATATCTTTATTTTTGAAATGTCTAAAATAAAATGAATTAATTCAGTAATAAAATAAACTGTTTTATAAAAGAAAGATTGAGCTGGGCAGAAATATAAGATAAATCAGAGAGGACGGAGATGAAGGAATACAGTTAAGAAGATGTTACAAAAGCACATCATGCTGATGGCTTGGGCTAGTCTGAGAGTAGGAAGGAGGGGTGATGTTAGAGACATTTTTTAAAGGTAGAATCAACAATATTTCACGACAACAATGAAAGAGTGATGAGGAATGATGACTTTATGAGATGTGTGTGTATTTATATGTGTGCTTACTATTGTGAGAAACAACAGTTTATTGTATCGATTTGAGGTGGTAGAGAACATCTAAGGAGATGTCCTACAGACAGTGGAAGAAATGAGACTGTGTTAGGTGTAATGTTAAGGGAGGAGGATTTATTTTATCAGCACACAGCTGGAATGGTAAGAGTTAACAAAGGAAAAGACTGCAGTCATTAAAGACCCGTGTATAGGGAGATTAGTGAACATGGAGATGAAGAAAAGCCAGTAAGAGACATAGATGACTGCCTAAAGAAATAGAAGGAAAACAACCTGAATGCAACATAGGGGAGGAGACTGTAAGGAAAATGAGGTGGAAAACAGAATACTTTATTTCAGAAAGATCAAGGAAACAATGACAGAGAAAGGGACACTGAATTTGAGAAAGTATTCTTATTAGAGCCATTAGAAGAGAAATAATCCATCTCTGGAGATTGATGGAAAGAAGATATCAAATTGTAGAGAATCATTCATTCAAAAACTGTGCCAGTGAAAGGAAAGAGAGAAAGAGGGAGGTCTTTAGAAAGGTGAGCAGAGCCAAATAAAGCAGAGTTCTCCAAGATAGAGGAGAGCTGTGTGTCTTTTAAGGAAAGAACCTGCAAAGAGAGCTGGATATAATGAGTAAGGATGATTTGAGAACAAGTTTTCTGAAGAGGAGGGAATATTCGGGCTGCAGAGTACAGATTTCACAATTCATATGATAGTAAAGAGACCATCTCTTTCTATTAGAAATCAAGGAAAGATAAGAGAATGAATGTGGACAACCACAAATGTTGAGGGATGAAAACATTGGGTGAATAAGTACAACTTGGATAGCCTCAAAGTAGGATTTGGGATCCTTTATTCACCTGCAGTGAAGTCCTGAAATGTGGGCCCAGGAAAGCAAAGGGGGCTTAGAGTGTTAGTTTTAAGTAGGGGGAAATGAAGAGATGAATAAAATTTTTGCCAAGCATCACACTTGAGGAGAGAGTGGCTGGTGTCGTCTGATTTCATTGTCATCTTCTGCAGGTCTAAGTCAACTTAATATGTCTGTACCCAACAGTATCACGCAGAGAAGGAGGAGGGAAGAGCGCTGTGAATCATGGTTTGTGAGGGAAGAAATATGGGAATCTGGGGTGACTGAGGGCTGCCCCAAGAGTGAAGACTAAGCATTGCCAGAAGGGGGCTCATAAAGTTGGTGAAATCAGATGAGATGGTAAGTCAAATGAGTGGAGATCAGGGAGGGGCATAGGAGGGAAGAGATGGTGAGAAAGGCTTCGTGGAAATGGGGAAGTAGGAAAGGTGAAAAAGCTGTGGTCAAAGATAGCACTAATTTAATAACTGGAAGATGGAGCAGTGGAAAAGGATGCAATAATATTGGTGGGACACATGGGAGCACAGAGAGGCAGAGAGGCTGATTTGAGCAGAAGGTGGGTATAAAACTGGGAGATAAGTGAATTGAAAGTTCATGGAGGTGAATGTAAAAGTGGATATGAATGCTGATATCAGGGGTCTACCTCATGAGGACACAAACTCATCATAGGACTAGAAGTAGTGTAGCTAAATGATATATGAGCATGGGCTTTCCCACCTCCATAACATCCAGGTCATATGACCAGGTGGATGGAAAAACACCTCTCTAAACCTCAATTCCATCATCTGCAAAATAAAACTACTGATCTCATTCTTATCTTGTGAGGACTGAATGAAATAATATAAGTGAAGTATCTGGTAGAAACGTCAGCTATGCTGATGGTGATGATGATGACGACAGTGGTGTTGAAAGTCTTTTGAGTCCCAGATAGTGACACCTTTGAAGACACTTGGTAGAGTGTCCAAGTCATTTAGGAGTTCCTAGGATATGGGGCTGATTATCTTATTCCTCAGCCACTTAAAAAGGTGGCCTTAGCACAGGTAGGAATGTTTATTGTTGTGAATGGCATGGAGGAGGAGCTGTCCGTTGTCCTTAGATAATCTTTGCCTGAACTCTAACCACTCTCCAATTATTCTCTGGCCCATTCCCCACTGCTCTCCTCAACACAATTAAACTTAATCTGGCTGCAGATTTCTAGTTTCTGCCCCCATTATGTCTACAAAATGTCACTTGTCTGACTTTCTCTATGGATTTAATCTCCAAACTATTGTCTTTGTTCTGGCCTTAATCCTTGAGAAATTTTGATTGCAGCCATATTTTCTTTTTTCGTTTTTAAAAATAAATACTGCAATAATTAATGATAATAATAGTAGTCCTGAGTGTTTTAGAAGTTTTTATGTCCACTTTTCTCTATTTGAGAAGAGCAAGGAGGTATATAAGATACTATAGGCCTTTTATTTCATTACAATAGTTGAGAGAAATGATACAATAATTATTAGGAATAATAAGTTTGAAAATTGCTGATAATTATAAATAGAAAAGGTGTTGTACCAGTGTATTCTTAAATTAGGCTCTTATTTTTAGTATGACTTTTAAATTTAGTCACTTAAGTAAGATCACCCATGTTTTGTCAAATTTTATGAAAATTACCTGGAAAAGCGGTTCAGGTAAGAAATACAAATTCTGTGCCATTCACACATAAATATAAATTTGAGCATTTTAATTCTAATAATTATTGCTGCCTGACAGTAATAGAGGATGTAGATCACACCTCAAAAACATGAGTATTTTCAGGGGTTAAAGTATAAAGATGATAAATAAAATACTTATAGTTTTTTCTCATTCATGGACATGATTCTGTCTCCTATATACATATAATTTATAATTAGCCATGGACTATATATGCATGTGTTGAGGGAGGTTAATCATAGGTCAGGCTTGGCATTAGGTTTGAGGTTATAAGAAAAAAGAAAGAGTATTTGAAGCTATTGAGAGTTGGCATGGCTGGACAGGAAGTAAAGATCAAAGCTGCTCAGCATTAAGATCAGGTTGATTTATTAGACAGGAAAACAATGAAGGCTGAACTTTCCACTCCCCCCTTTTTACTCCCCAGACTATTAGATAAATTATTTGCATAATTAAATAGCTAAGATCAGCTAATATCCACAGAAATGAATAAAAATGTAAACATGAATGGCTTATGCCTTTATATTCACTTTGATCCAAAAATCTCCTTATCAGTTTCCTTAATTAATATCTTCTTTTGATTGGAGACATCAACACAGAAAAGTATTTGAGTCTTGTTTCTTGAAGTGAAATGAAACACCTTAAGATATGTGGAAATATAAATACAATTTGTGAATTTATTACCTCACTTTGATGGAGCAGGCTCTATACTCTCAAGGACATTATTGACAAATGAGGACTTAAATGTGCCCACGAGTCTAAAAGTTCATGATTCAAGTACAAGAGAAGGTTAGAAAGTCATTACTCTGACAAAACATTTATGAAAATTGCCAACTAATTTATTATGAATTTTAAATACTTTTGGATTCAAATAAAAGAGAAGTTTGGAGCCATCACTAAAACAAGAGGATCATTGATAGACGAAAATATAACCACTTAAATCCTTTTGGTTCAAAGGCAATGCAAGTTTGCTATCTCCCTCTGAATTTGTGTGAAATTACTGGAACCAAAAGAAAGTTATTAAAGAAACAAAAACATCTAACTTATTCTTTAATGTTTCTATTCTGTCAGTCCATTTGGGGTGTGTTTTGATTCTCTCTGGAACCTATACAAATGGAAATGTATGTGCGCACCAATGTGCTTTTTGGTGATTTGTAGTCTTTCATTTTTTGAATTCCCATTACTGCACCACCCAAACATCTGTTCTTACCCTTATCATGTCTGCTGCCTGTATTTGACTAACCCCCAACCGCTAACCATTTTCAACTTAAGTGCCTCTGCTTGGTACTAAGCAGCTAGATGAGAATATTCTTCCCTCCCGATCAACACAACCATAGCACAAAATGAAGACACGGAATGAGGTAGAAAGAGAGGAGAAGAAGGGGAGGGGGCACTATTTCTATTTTAAAAATCCTCTGACTTCTTATGTGTTCTGGAAATATTAATATTTCTTCCTAACTCCTCCTGCACTGCTAGGCTTCCCTTCTCCCCCACCCTCACACCTCCCAATGCAGGCAAAGTCTTGAATCAGCAGATTCAGTAAAGAGCTATTGAGGGACACACTCTGATAGCATTACGGCCAAACATGGAACCATTTTCTGTGGCTAATCGCTGAGTTCTACCTGGTTATCTCTTGCCTTGCACATCACTTCCAAATGACATGCTCTCAGTCTGGGCAAAAATGAGAGTTTTTTAAAGAACTGGGATTTCAATAATATGTGACGAAAGGATGAGATTACTTTCTGAGGTAGGGAAAGGCAGGGAGGAATGAGGGAGGGGGGAAGAGGGAGAGGGAGAGAAGTGGGGAAAGCCGAGAGAGGAAGAGGTAGAATTGTGTATCCCTTAGGGCACTTGATACATGCATCTCTCTAGTTCTTACAACCAATCTTTCTGTAACTTCAGGAAGTCAAATAGAACAAGTCATTTTAATTTCCTTTATTTGTCTTCTTTCCTTCTCCTGCTTCTCTCACTGGTGGCAACCGAATGTTGTAGATACTTCAAATACCCGAGTTATTTATAGGAATTACTGTAATTTGACTGCTACACAGTTAAGGATGAAACTAGTACTACTATGCATTCTCCAAAACACAGAGAGTGAAATAGGCAATATAACCCTTCAGGGAAATATATCCATCTGTATTGGTCAATTGGGAAATTTTGAAACCAGCAGTTTGAGAAATAAAGTTAGTAGCCAGCTCTCCTCTCCGCTTATAGGAAGAGAAAAGCAGTCCTACAGTTCCCAACACCCTCCACTGTCCTGAATGCCTGCCACCTCATTCCAAAGGTTTCTAGAAGAAGAAATGGAGGCACATTTGAGTGCTTCATATCTGTAATCAATTGGCATTGTTATGATGTGAATTTCTTTTCATTTTAATCAAGAAACATAAAGAGATGATGAATGAAAGAAACATTTTTTTGTGTATCCTTGTGAGATTTTTTTCAGAAATCAAACTGAAAAAGGCAGTCTGTGACCATAAAATTTTCTTCCACATATTTCCTGCAAAAGAAGATACATTTTCATTTGAATTTGACAGTGACATATATTTCTTTCAGTTAGGGATATAGTCTTATGACCTGAGATGGGGTTTGCAGAGTCTAAACTGAGGCCCTTCCTAACAGCCTTCAGAGATGCAATAAGGAAAATAAGGACAAGTAGTGAAAAGGATTCCTAAGGTTTCTCTAGAGTCTTCAATGGACTCATATCCTGGCAGAGGTATACAACAATAATAGAAAGGACCCAATAGAAGAATGAATTAGAAACAGGAGCAGAACCCTATCAAAAAGCATTACAGAGAACACGCTTCAGAATGGGTCTTACCCTTTAATCCCTAACATATTTTGAGCAATGTGCATTACTTAGGGTTGCTAGTGCAATTTTACAAATGACAAAGAGAAGTAAAATCTATTGTTCCAAGTACGTATATGCATACTAATTGAAAAATCACTCAAAGCAAGTATAGTAAAGTGTAAAGATTTTACTTCACCAAATCCTTCACCTCCACCCCCGATATAATGTCTTTTCCTAGGAAAAAACTACAGTTAAGATTTCTATGAATAGTCTACCCTTGAACAACACTGGTTTGAACTGCACGGGTCCACTTATATGCAGATTTTTTGCAATAGTAAATACTACAATACTGCATGATTTGTAGCTGGTTAAATTCACGAATGCAGAGCCAGGGATACAGAAGGCCCACTATAAGTTATACATGGATTTTCCACTACATGGTGGTCGAGCCCCTAACCCCTGTGTTGTTCAAGGGTCAACTGTATATCTTTTCAAATTATTTCCTAGAAATTTGTTATATAGAGTCATATAGAATTTTTTTCTTTGTTTTTACATAGATGGATCAGAGTTGGCATGTTGTTATATAGCTTGCTTTTTAACTTAGCAATATATCCTGAAGAACTTTTCTCAACAGGAGAGAATGAGGTACATCTTATTCTTTTCAAAGTCAGCATGATATTTCTTAATTTGAGTGTACCTATTTATTTAAGACCTCTCTTAAAGATGCCTACGTAGGTCATTGTGAACTTTTGCTCATAAGAACAAACGTTTCAATATCCTTTTTAGAGATATTTATACTAACAAATGGCTTTACCACAATTTGTCCATTCATAGGAATTTTTCACCTTTTAATTTTGAAATAATTTCAAATATATAGAAACGTGTTAAGAAGAGTACAAAGAGCTCCTACAAGTCTATCAAACCTGAACATTTTTCTGCATTCTCTCTTTCCATATATATTATGCACACACATTATTATTATGCTATTATTTTTTCTGAATCTTTTGAGAATGAGTTCCAATCATCACACATTTTCCTTCCCAAATTCTTCAGTGTGCATTTCCTAAGGACATGTATATTCTCTTTCAGAGCTGTTGTACAATTGCTAAATTAAGAACATTTAATGTTGATATAATACTGTTATCTAAATCATACTACTCTGATTTAATTTACAGTTTCACCAATTGTCTTAATAATGCATTTTATGCCAATTTTCTTTTCTGATCCAGAATCCAATTCAGGATCATGCATTGCATTTAGGTGTCATATTTCTCTCTTTCTCTCTCTTTTTGCTTTGTTCATCTTATTGAAGCATAATTAACATACAATAAACTGCAAATTATCTGTATATAAAGTGTATAATTTGATGAGTTTTGACATATGAGTATACATCTAGCAAAGTCTCACAGCAATTAAAATAATGAACATGTTCATCACTTTCCAAAATTTCTTTGTACCCTTTTGTAATCCTTCCTTATTCCCTTCCCTTCCTCCAGATACAACCCCAGGCAAAAACTGCTCTGCTTCCTGTTACTATAGATTAGCTTGCATTTTCCAGAATTTTACATAAATATAAAAATGCACTATATACTTTTATTTTTTGGGGGGGTCTGGCTTTCTCACTTAGACTATTTTGAGATTCTCCATGTTGTTGCATATATCGTAGTTCATTGCTTCTTAATACTGAGTAATATTCAACAACTTGCCCATCCACTCATTGAAGGATATTTGAACAGTTTCCAGTTTAGGGACATTGCAAATAAAGCTGCTATGGATGTTCATGTACAAGTCTTTGTGTGGATGTATGCTCTCATTTCTCTTGGGTAAATGCCTAGGAGTAAAATGATGTGTCATGTGGTTGGTTTGACTTCTTAAGACAGTGCCAAACTCTTTTCCCAAAAGGTTGTACAAGTTTACATTTCCTTCAGCAGTGAGTAAGAATTCCAGTAGCTCTGTATCATTGCCGACACTTGGTGTGATCAGTCTTTTTAATCTTTGACATTCTAACAGGTATGAAGTGGTATCTCATTCTGGTCTGACTCTTCATTTCCCTAATGATTAATGATCCTAAGCATCTTTTCATGTGCTTACTTGCCATCTTCTTAGATTAAGTGTCTGTTAAAATCTATAGCCTATGTTTTCTTTGGACATTTATGTTTCTTTTGTGTGAGTTGGTTGATTAATTTGAATAGGTTGATTATTTTTTATTGACTTGGAATTTTTTAATGTGTTCTCAACAGTAATCCTTGGTCTGCTACATGCATTTTATATATTGTTTTCTCCTCCACTACTTATACTTTACCTTTTTACATATAGAAAATTCTAATTTTTATGTGGTCAAATTTGTTTATTTTTCCTTTAGGCTTCTGGAATTTTCTTCATATGCATAAAAATCTTCTCAATCCCAGTAGTTAAAAAATATTCTTCTATATTTATTTCTTGTACTTTTCTAATTAAAAAAGATAGATCGCTAATCCATCACTGGTATATTTTTATATGAGATTTAAGGTCTTATTATTTTCCTAAAGGCAACATATTTTTTTATTTCCAGTTATAGATAAATTTTATGTTCTAGAACTTAAATATGGGATCTTAGAACATTCCCCTGATTTTTAGGAAATTATAAAAAATGGCAGATAAGTAGAAGATTAGAACCATTCCTTAAAATGATGACATCAGAGTAACCTACATCCAAGGGAGTAGAAGTAGGAGAACAAGAACCTTGGCAAACTAACTTATAAGATGCACTGATTAGGATGTTTCTGGACTAACATTGGCTTAACTAAAAGGAGATTATCTTCGTCACATAACTAGAAGTCCAGAGATGGTACCACACATATTCAGCAGGTACCACACATATTCAGCAGCTTAACCCTGCTGCCAAGGCCCAGGCTTTTTGCCTATGTCTGTTCCTCCATCCTTAGCATCCTCACGATTAGTGCTTCATGCTTGTGAGACAACCACTGTGGCTGCAGGCATCACACCTGAGTTAAAGATAGGAGGAAGGGGAAAAGTGAACAATGCAGGTGGATATAGCTCTTCTATAAAAAAAATCAGAAGTCTCCAGGTGAATTTTCCTTGTGTCTCCTTGGCCAGAACTTGGCCACTTGTTTCTTTCTAGATGCAAGGGAGGCTGGGAAAGTGAACATTTGGTGTCCTAACATCATAGTGGGAGGCAGCAAAGAAGAAAGTATGAAAAACTTTGGGATTGGTTGCTGGGTTAACCAACATGTGGAGCTTAGCACATATGACAAATGTGAAGAAACATGTCTGGTCACATTTAGAAGTATTTTATTTATTTATTTATTTTTACTTGAGGTATAATTAATATTGGAGAAGTATTTTAAAAAAGAAATTCTAGATGTGTCTTTCAATATTTAAAGGATTGGCATATGGAAAAGTCAATATTTTCTATTGCTGAGCGGGCCAATGCATGGACTTTTATAAGGAGGCAAATTTCAGCTGAATGTACAACAGAGAAGGGGGTCTAGTTTTAACCTCATTAGCTAGTAAACTTCTGCATTTATTTAATTATTCTATATTCTTTCAATATTATTCATTCAACTCCATGAGGTTGGGACTGTTACCTTCTTCATATAGATGAGAAAACCAAAGTTGGAGATAGGATTATCTTTCCCAAGGTCACACAGCTAGTGAGTGTCAGACTGCGACTTGAAACCCAGGCTACCTGGGTCCAGAGTTCCTGTTCTCACACAATCTACCATACTGCCCTGGGGGAAGATTATATGAGATTAATCTTCCACAGTGTGGTCCCTTCACAACACTCATAAAGTTAGGTCCCTCTTCCTTAGGTGTTAGGTATATGTCTCACTAAGCCACACCTATTATTTATCATTCTTTAATAAATTACTTTCCTTACTCAGCTCAAGAGAGAAACCTTTACTCTCAGCTCTTTTTTTGTAGATATGTTAGTATACAACTCTGTGTAATTATTTCAGTGTATCATATATGCTTAATGTCAAAGCTCCCTCACCTACCTCTTTGTAATTTAGCAGTATAAAGTACTCATTTACTTCCTTTACTACCTCTTGATAGCCCCTTTTTAAACAATCATTGTCTCAATACTGTTTGATATCACTTCTCTGTGGAATCTATTATGACACAAATGAACTTATCTATGAAACAGAAACAGACTCACAGACATAGAGAACAGACTTGTGGTTGTGGAGGGAGAGGTGAGATGGGGAGAGGGACGGATTGGGAGTTTGGGGTTAACAGATGCTAACTATTATATATATAAAATGGATAAACAACAAGGTCCTATTGTATAACACAGGGAACTATATTCAGTATCCTGTAATAAGCCATAATGGAAAAGAATATATATATATATAACTGGATCACTTTGCTGTACAGCAGAAATTAACACAACATTGTAGATCAACTATATTTCAATAAAATAAATAAGAAAAATAATCACTGTCTGTTATTTAGGGAGCAAAACAAAACCATTTCAGAACCAAGATATTTAGTAGTTTCTTCACAGGTGGGAGAAAAAAGTAGACCCAGAATACGTGTAGTTTTGTGATACGTACGCCATAGGTACTTCAGCGTGAGATAAGAGTGCTGAGTCCTTCACAGTCCTGCTTCTTCCAGCCAGGGCTCTACAATTGGTCCCAGGTAACAGCATCAAAGAGACCACCTGCAAATCACTTCACTTATAAAACTTCTCCTGAAGAGATGCAATCAGGGGGATTAAAGACTCTGGATTGATTTGCAGCTTCTACTTAAGGTTAGTGAAAGTTTGCAAATCCTGCACTTCCTACTATCTGTTGAAATGATGTCTTTCAGTGGTTGCCTTTCCACTGCCCACAGGAGAACAGGGCAGCACAAAGGCCACAGGAGAACAGCGCCTGGCATGAGGATCTGGGCCACAGTCAAGAAGACGCTCAGTTCAAGGGTGGCAGCAGGCCGGGGTTCTGCGTGGCATCTGGAGGGAGGGATGGGGCTTCTCTAGTGTCAGAGGGCTAGAGAAGCTGGGTCACAGGACAGGGACAAGGCCGTTCCCAGGAGACTGTGGTGCCAGATGGGGGCAGTCAGTCACAGCAGAGCAGTCCACACCTCAAGGGCTAGAATGGGCTTTTGAAAGAAGTGAGGTGTTCAAACCAACTTCAGTTTGGGAATACTTTAGCAAGAGTAGCTTCGTGTGAGATTTAGAGTATGGAAAGAAGGGCCTTCCAAATGACCACTGGGTTTATCCCTCCTCTCCTAGTTACCAAACCTCTTTACATTTATTTTCATTTCCTCTTAGTGTTAACTTCTTGGGAATGAATCTTCTAAGTTTGTTATCTGCTGTGTGACTGCATACATTTTTATTTGTTTCAAATTCTTTTTTTCTTCAAGTTTCCAAGGGGCCTCTTTATCCTAACATTTGGGAGAAGGGTGTCTCACAGGGACAAGGACCAGCCCTGCAGATGCAGCCACAGGTGGAGGTGAGCCAGGCAGCCTGCTTGTGTTTATTGCCCTCGTTTCCTAATCTGGAAAGGAAGTGAACAACAGCCTGCAGGCTGGTTTCAGGATACAATGAAGTGCTGGCTATGAACGTGATTTGTAGACGCTGAGCACCAAGCAACCATGCACCACACTGCTTCTGTTGAAACAAACTGTGCCCTCAACAGCCCTGAGATTCATCCTGTAAAGACAGCTCTTCTCCCTGTGAACTGCCTCAGTGGGCAGGTGAAGTAGAAGGAAGGATTTGGGTGCAAAGTTAGAAAGAGTGTTGTTTTACATAGAATATTTCTTTAATTGGAGCTCTCCTTTTTTAGGAAAATTTGCCTTATGTATGCCTACAGGTATTGTCCATCTACCATTTTTCTGTCTATTTAAATACTCTAAAATACTTCTGGAATTTTTCTTCATTACTATGTCTCTTTAATAATCAGAACTGTTTAGAGACTTGCTGTTTGCTCCCCCTCTCAACTCATTTACAGAAATGTTAAATAAAACCAGTAGGCCTGGAACCGATCCCTGACACACAGTGTTTTTATACTTCTCCTGCCTAAAATAGTCTCCCTGTACTCCCTTTCCCCCAATCATGATTCAATTAAAATACATTCTTGGTTAACCATTTTTAATGTATCTATAACTAGCATACACATCTGACATCAAAAATGGCAATGCATTAATTTGTTCACCCATTCATAAGCCATATCCTCTTCCCTCCGAGTGGGTTTTCTTTTTTTTTTTTTTATGTATACAGTAAACCTCTATTTAATTATAGTCCTCCTGCCTCATCAGAAGAGAAATGGGTCTCAATATTTCTAGCACTGAGGCCATCTATAATGACACTAGGTACACACTATAACAAAAATTGCTCTATTCTTTCTTTGAGTATTTTACTCCCCAATTCTCCAAATTATCTACATTTGTTTTGGTACATTAGCTTATCATTCTGCTTCATGATCACTATTTGTAGCAGTCTTAATTCTTACCTGGATTCAGAGGATATTTTAGAAGAGGAGATCTTTCTGGGTAGACAAAAGCTTTATCCAGGCTTTTGCTATCTGTTCTTCTTTCTGTTCGACTTTTGTGACATTATTTTAAAGAGATTCCATTGTTTCTCAAGATGTCTCCCTTGCTTTGATAGATTTAAGGAATATCTTCCCAGTTCTGTTGGAAACCTCTATAAGAGGCATCACATATTTTGTTTTTTTGGTTTATCTCATTTTGAAGTTTCTCAAAACCTGCCATATTTTGTGAATTTACATGTTTTCTTTTCCTGGCTCTTTTTCTGCTTTATGAAAACATCTCCCTTCTTGTTCTCCCAACAGTTACATTTCTGACTCTGTCAACTAACCACTGAGGATTAATTATAACCTCTCGGATGTTTTCGTGGATTGCTAAGTTGCTTTGAAAATATTCCCTTGGTTTCTTTCTTGTTTGTTATTGAGTTTTAAAATTCTAACTTTCATTTTTGTCCTAGGACACTTTCTAGTATTAAATGGACATGTAGTCGATTTTCATTTGCCCACAAGTCTGTGGAATTCAATTGCATGGTGGTCACTGTTAATAAATTTATATCACCTCACAGACCAAGTTCCATTCACGGTCAGAGCCCAGTCTGGTATATTTCCCTGCTGCACAGCCTCCTTCTCTACCTTTGCTGGGAAACAGTAATTTATCTAAAAATCTCCCTTCTAACCCTTGTCCCAGTGAGGCATTTTGCCAATCTATGATGGAGTAATTAAAATCTCCCATTATTACTACCTAGCCTAATTTCGCAGCTTCCACAATCTCAATTAACATTTCTATCTTGGTTTCGTGGTCAGGTGGACTGTAACACATCCCTATTATGACTTTTTAATTATGTGAGAATGGAATTTCTACCCACAGAGATTCTACAGAAGTCCCTTTTTCTGATAAGATTTTTATCCTACTGCTTTGTAGAACTATCCTTCACACAGCACTATTACAAAAGTGTATTTATTTATATCTGTCCTCCTTGCAAGATGTATTTGAAGCAGCTCACAAAAATACACAAAAAGATTTTAAAAAAACACTAGTCAGTGAGAAAATAGGGGCAAGGTAAAATAGGAGTAGAAAATAAGAGGTAGCCACATGAGCTAATGCAGCATACACGTTGGGTAGTTGTTAGAGAATGCCTCAGAGTGTTCTCATGGCCAGCGTGAAGAAGGAAATGGGATAAATTGCATGGTTTAGTATTTTTAAGGTAGAAATAAACCAGTTGCTTAGGAAAGTCACAAAAATTACTTCTTCAGAGATTAAAACTTTCTCCTCTTGGTCCTGACAACATCCTCATTAACATTCTTATAGTAATGTGTTTTACCATTTAGCTTCCTAGTGTGTTTCCCAATGTAGGATGACTACAGAAATGGCAATGAAGAGTTTGGTAAGAATAATACTGCTTATGACTCCAATGAGTTTCTAGTAAATATTAAGCACTTATGGGCTCACGAGTATCCTCCCTGACAAATGACTGGCCTGCAGATATTCTGTGTGACCAGTTAAATGAAGCCCCTTGCTTTTGCAGTCCACTGAACAAGAGTTGATGTTCTGTCCTGACTGTGGGGGAACACTGATGGAACCTCAACTAAAAAGAAAACCAATACTCCTCCACATGGAATGCCTACAAATGAAGACAAGGCTTTGCACAGAAAGCAACTTGGGTCAGAACCAATATTTGGGTGGGCAGGTGACCACAAACACACCAGTTTGGCTCCTGAATGTCTCTAAGGGCATGTTGATAAATGCAGGCCTCAGACAGCAAAAGAACCTCTAACTTTAAGCAACATACTTCCAGGTCAACTATCCAAGATAAGCTGGTGGCAAAATATTTGCTCTATCAGTTTACGAAGTCATTTACAAAAAATATTTAATTACTAGGCTTGGAACCAATCTCTGATACAGGCTCTTTGCTTAGGCATTTTAGTGACAGACCAGTTACAAGATGAAAAATATTCATCGAAATCAATGGCTTTAATATTGGAACAATTGATCTTGTCATTCTACCTGGTAGTGGTTAGAAAGCAAGGGTAAGTTGACAGAGGACTTTCCTGTTTGTGGTGATAAAATAATACTTTCTGCACATAGAATTTTGCCAATGTTTTACTTTTTCCCATTGTTTTCAAGGTTCATCTATGTTGTATCATGTATCAAAATTATGGGAGGATAATATTCTGTTGTATAGTTATATCATATTTTATTTATTAATTCATCAATTGATGGGTATTTTGGTTCTTGTTTTTAATATTATGAGTAATGCTGGTATGAACATTTATGTACAAGTTTTTGTGTGGACATATGTTTTCATTCTCTTGGATATATACTGAGGAGTGGAATTGCTGGGTCGTGTGGTAACTGTGCTTAACTTTCTGAGGAACTGCCAAACTGTTTTCCAAAGCAGCTATATTATTTTACATTCCCACCAGCAACATATAAAGGTTCAAGCTTCTCCACATTCTTGCCAACAACTGTTAGTATCCATATTTTTTGGTATAGCCATCCTCGTGAGTATCTCCCTGTGATCTCGATTTCCATTTATTTAATAATTAATGATACTGAACATTTTTTCATGTGTTTATTGACCATTAGCATATCTTCCTTGAAGAAATTCTATTTGACTCCGTTGTCCATTTAAGAAATTGGGTTATTTGTTTCTTTATTGGTGAGTTGTAAGATTTCTTTGTATATTCTGGATAGCAGTCCCTTATTTGGTAAATGGCTTGAAAAAACTTGCTCCCATTCTGTGAGGTGTCTTTTACTTTCTAATGATGTTCTTTGAAGCACAGTTTTAATTTTGATGAAGTCCAATTTATCCTTCTTTTTTTTCCTTTGGTTGCTTTTGCTTTTGGTATATCTAAAAAACTATAGCCTAGCCCAAAGTCATGATGCTTTATTTCTCTTTTCTTCTAAGAGTTTTATAGTTTTAGTTCTAAAATTTAGGCCTCTGATCCATTTTGGATTAAAATTTGTATATGATGTGAAGTAGGGGACCAACTTTATTCTCATGCATTATATATCCAGCTGTCCTGGCACCATTTCTTGATAGACTGTTTTTTCCCAATGAACTATCTTAACAAACTTGTTAAAAATCTGTTGACCATAAATGTAAGTGTTTATTTCTGGACTCTCAGTTGAATTCCATTGATCTATTTCCTTATGCCAGTAATACCACATTGTCTTGATTACTGTAGCTTCATAGTAAGTTGTCGGTTTTTGGTTTTGTTTTTTTTTGCACCTCAAGGTTTATGTTATTTTATTTGCTTTCTTTTTTATTTGCTCCATAACTTTTACAAATATTAAGACTTTTTTTTAAAGAGCAGTTTTAGGTTCAAAGCAAAATTGAAGGGAAGGTACAGAGATTTCCCATATATGCCTGCCCCCACATATGCATAGCCTCCTCCATTATCAACATTTCCCATTACAGTACATTTGTTACAATTGATGATCTTACATTGACACATCGTAATCATTCAAAGTTGATAGTTTACATTACAGTTCACTTTTGGTGTTGTATATTCTATGGGTTTGGATAAATGTATAATGACATGCCTCCAGCATTAGGGTATCATATCAAGTATTTTCACTGCTCTAAAAGTCGTCGGTGCTCTGCCTCTTCATCCCTCTCCAACCTCCAACCCCTGGCAACCACTGATCTTTTCAGTGTCACTATAGTTTTTCCTTTTCCAGAATGTCATGTGGTTGGTATCATATATAGCTTTTTCAGGTTAGCTTCTTTCACTCAGTATACATATATGGCTCCTCCATATCTTTTCATGACTTGAAGGCTCATTTCTTTTTTAATCCTGAATAATATTCCATTGTTTATATACCACAGTTTATTTATTCACTTACCTACTGAAGGGCATTTTGTTTGCTTCCTAAGTTTGACAATTATGAATTAAGCTACCATAAATTTTCAAGTGCAGATTTTTGTGTGAAAATAACTTTTAACTCCTTTGGATGAATACTGAGGAGTGCAATTGCTGAATCATATGGTATGAATATGTTTAGTTTTGAAAGAAACTGCTGAATGTCCTTCTGAGATTCCCATTGTGTATATGATGGCATGCTTGATGGTGCCCCAGAGGTCTCTGAGACTCTGTTTATTTTATTTTGTTCCTTTTGTTGTTGTTTCTTCCCAGACTGGATATTCTTAATTGACCTGTCTTCAAGTTTGCTAATTTTTCCTTCTGTTTTCTCAGATTTGCTGTTGAACCCCTCTAATAAATTTTAAAATTTTAGTTATAGTACTTTTCAACTCCAGAATTTCTATTTGGCTCTTTTTTTTACAGATAAATTCTATTTTCTTATTGATATTCTCTATTTGGTGAAACATCATTCTTATACTTTCTTTCATTCTTTAGACATAGCTTCCTTTAGGTCTTTGAACATATTCATGCTAGTTGATTTAAAAATCTTTGTCTGGAAAAGCCAACTTCTGGTCTTTCTTAGAGACAGTTTTCCCACTCCCATCCCAATCCCCAGTGTATTGGCCATAGTTTCAAGTTTCTTTGCATGTCTTATGCATCTTTTATGGAAAACTGGACATTTTAAATAATATAACGTGTCAACTCTGAAAATCAGACTCTACTCCTACCCAGGTTGTTACTATTTATTATTGTTCTGTTGTTTGTTTAGTGATTTGCCTGGACTAATTCTGAAAGTCTGTGTTCTTTCCTGTTTTTGGCCACCAGTTTGCTTACTTGTCAGGTAATGATTAGACAGAGATTTCCTTAAATACCTTGAATCAATAAGTCTCTTAGCCATTGCTAAGGGGTCCTGTGTATGTGTTGGGCAGTCTTTCAATACTTCAGTGGAGTTAGAATTTGTGCAGACCCTCAGGTAAGCCAAAGGTGAGAATTTAGGGCCTCAGGTTTTTCCTGAGCTTGTACTTAGTACTATGCATGCAGACAGGCCTGCTTGTGCATGTCACAATCACATGCAGCTGTGATGTTAAGCAATGGCAGCTGTTTCATTTTGACAAACGCCCTGTGGGTAGGGCTGTTCATACAGTGTGAGTCCTGGTTCAAGAGGAATCAGGACAGACCCTGAGAAAGAAGTTTTCAACAAGCTGCTAGACAGGTCTAACAGTGACAGTTCTCTGGGGAAGAGATTTTTGGAGAGCTCCAAACCAATCTGTGTGTTTTTCCAGGGGCTGCTAGGCTGCTGGTTCTCACGGCTACTGTATTTATGAGGCTGTCAGCTTTCAGAGCTACCACAGAGCTGGAGAGAGAGGCATGGGGGTAGTTAAAACACTATAAGGTTTGCTGTTCTTACAGAGATTCAGTCATTCAGTCTTGAATTAACACTCCTCAGATTGTTACAATCCTTTAGTTAAATTTCAGAATTCTGAAAATGTTGATAGTTTTTTTTGCCAGTATTCTCATTGCTTTTATGGAGCAGAGTTTTGGAGGTCCCTACTCCAGCATTCTTGAGGTCAAGCCCCATATTATTTCTTTTTGCTGTAGTCAATCAACATTACAATTAACCAAGCACATTGTTGACTGGAATAATTTCAGGAGTAATCCCCTATTTTTTTTCTTTTTCTTGGAGCAAATACAATTTTTTTTTTTTTTAGCAAATACAATTTTTAAAGCTACTTCCCTTTCTCTCAGGCTTACAAAGAAGTCAGGGAACTGTCAAAGGAGCTATTGATGCCTTCAAGGCCATAGATATATTTGGAGAAACATGTGTTTACATGGTGATAGAAAACAGTAAGATTTGAACACACCAGGAAGGTAGTCACTCTGGTTAAAAAGGGAAAATATAAGAAAATAATAGGTTTATAAGCCCTTCATGATTTTGGATACTTTTCTCAAGTGGTTGCTGAATTATCAAAAGACATGAATTTTAAGACAAATTATTGAATTTCTAAACATTTGGAATGAAATCAGTGAAAGAGTAGCTTTAGGACTCTACTCTCAAAATAAAACTTGCAAACTAAAAGAATTTAAAAACTATGTTTATATAAACATGCACTCAACAGAGGGAAAAGGCAACCCATGGAATGGGAGAAAATATTTGGAAATCACATATGTAATAAGGGGTTAATATACAGAATATATTAAAAAGTCCTATAACTCAGCAACTAAAAAACAAACAACCTGATTAAAATAATGACAATGGACTTGAATAGACATTTGTCCAAAGAAGATATACAAACTGCCAATAAACACATAAAAAGGTGCTCAATATTACTAATCATTAGGGAAATGCAAATCAAAACCACAATAAGATACCACTTCACACCCATTAGGGTGGCTACTGTTATAAACTGAATCATGTCCTCCTCCCCAATTTCATATGTTGAAACCCTAACCACCCCCCACCAATACCTTAGAATGTGATTGTATTTGGAGACAGGGTCTTAATAAGGTAATTAAACAAGTTCATAAAGGTGGGGCCCTAATCCAATAGGACCAATTCCTCCTTATGAGAAGAGGAAGAAACATCAGAGATATGCATGTACAGAGAAAAAGTCGTGGCCATTTGCAAGCCAAGGAGAGAGGCCTCAAGGGAAATGAAATCAGCTGAGACCTTGATCTTGGACTTCCAGTCTCCAGAACTGTGAAAAAATAAATTTCTGTTGGTAAAGCCACCCAGTCTCTGGTACTGTATTATAGTAGCCCTAGCAAACTAACATAGCTACTATCAAAAACAAAGACAAAACCAAAAAAAAACACACCAAAAATAACAAGTGTTGGTGAAGATGTGAAGAAATTGGAACCGTTATACACTGTTGATGGGAATGAAAAATGGTGCAGCCACTGTGGAAAACAGTATGGTGTTTCCTCAAAAAAAAAAAAAAAAAGAATTTCCAAATGATCCAACAATTCCACTTTTGGACATATTCCCAAAAGAACTGAAAATTGAAAACAGGGTCTCAAAGAGGTACTTGTACACCTGTTCATAGCAGCATTATTCACAATAGCCAAAAAAGGTGGAAGCAACCCAAGTGTCCATCAAAGGATTAATGGGTAAACAAAATGTGATATATACATACAATGATATATGATTCATACTTGAAAAGAGAGTAAATTTTGACCCATGCTAAAACGGATGAACCTTGAAGATATTATGCTAAGTGGAAGAAGCCAGTCACAAAATACAAATACTGTATGATTCTCCTTATATGAGGTCCCTAGAGCAGTCAAACTAATAGAGATGAAAAGTAGAGTGGTTGTTGCCAGGGGCTGGCAGGAGGGTGATGGGGAGGTGTTGTTTAATGGGTATAGAGTTTCAGTTTTGCAATATGGAAAGAGTTCTGGAGATAAGTTACACAAGACTGTGAGTATGCTTAATTAACACTATACATTTAAAAATGAACTGTACATTTAAAAATGGTTAAGATGCTCAGTTTTATGTTACATGCATTTTACCACTATGTGTGTACAATTTAAAAGTGTGTAAATACACCTGCCAAAACTCTATTGGGGAATACTTCTACTGTATAGTCAGGGACCAATGGCTAGGGTGAGTGGGAAGGCTTACACAAGGATGACTTTGAAAGGGTGTACCACCTTGACCTGTTGATTAAAGAGGGAGCCTGTTTATGTGGGTATAAGAATGGTGCAGTGCAAGGACTTAAGGGAGGAACTTCTGCATTGTGGATGCATGGGTTCATATGCACTGAGTAGCGGTGCTTTTTAGCAGCAGGGAGATGAGATAAGATAAAAACAGACAGTGTACTGAGGAGAGTGTTGGGTTTGGTTTTCCCAGGGATTTTCTCAGCTGGTTCCATGAGTCAGGGCAGTAAAAGGCCTGATTCTTGACAAGGTGGTCGGTACTTTAAAAATTGATCATTTGTGTTGTCAGTTTACTTTTGCCACTTGGGAAAAATATGTAAGAAGGTGAGACAATGTGAGCCCCCATCTAGGCAGAAAAGCCAAGGTTCTTTCATAGGGAGACTAGTCCTTTCAGCAAGTCTAATTACATGAGTTTATTGATCACACACATTCTGCTATCCACATCTACTCATTTGCACGCTTCAAATGAAGAGAGTAGCCAGGGAACTCTGTCCAGGGCAATGAGAAAACCACTGCCATGACCCTCAGATAGCATCTCACACTTGTCATTGGGAGTCTTCTGCCATCTGTCCAAGGGAACAATCTGACAGAGCACACAGGATGAAATTTTGCTAGCTTCTGTCTTTAGATAAGGACGCTATCACTGGCTGGACATATTTTATGTATAACCTACCAGCTGCAAAGACCGCTCAAGCATCATGTTTAAATATATTTGATAGTATCTGGAATTCCTGTTAACTCTTGCCAGTGTGTGTGGGCTTTAAAAACCATGTAATAATATTCAATAGCTGCTCAGATTAAAAACAAAAACATATATGAACAATGACTGTGGCATTGAGGTAGAGAGGAACCTGTATGTTGAGCAAGAGAATGGGGGTAGACATGGATGGTGTTTGTGCACAAAGACTATTAAGGGAGCATATTATAAGTCATCTATTTTCTCTGTCTCCTGATTCCAAGTGGGACCAAATATGGGGACGCCTCAGTATTACAAAGCTTTTCTTTCCTTTGTAGCTCAACTAAGCTCTCACTGTTGGTTGATTTCAAGACTAATTCTCATAGTTTAGACTACTTTGAATTAGGCCAGTATCAGTGTTTAGAAAAATTACAATGTAAATTCAGGCTTATCTGTAACATTATTATTATTATACTCAAGAATTTGTACAAATTAATGGTAAATTTTACACCCCACCTATGTCAACCTAAAGCCTTGGAAATGTTAGGATCCTCCGAAGGCAATAGCATGGTATAACTTTGTCCTGAAATCACCTTGGGTACTTTATCAATAATAATAACAGCAAAATAATGATTCTTCACCATTGGTGTGGTGTTTTTTCCCTTTTGTACCCAAACACTTCCTTGTGTATTTACTAGAAACAAGAAAATTCTTTAATATAACTACAGTAGTTATTAAAATCAAGAAATCTAACCCTGATACAACATTATTATATAATTCATAGCTTATATTCAAATTTAGTCACTTGTTCTCAAATGTCCTTGTTTTCCAAAAATGTCCTAAGATTCTTCTTTCTGGTTCAGGGATTTGACATGTCTCTTTAGATTCCTTTTATATGGAACAGTTCCTTTATTTTCTTAATAAATTTTTGACAAGTACAGTCAGTTAGTTTTGCAAAGTATCCTTCAATTTGGATGTCTAATATTTCCTCATGATCAGATTGAGGTTGTGCATTTTGGGCAAGAAAATTACAGACATGATGCTGGGTCCTTCTCAGTGCATCATATGCAATCAGGAAATACATGACTTCAGTTTGTCCCAATACTGGTAGTGTTAGCCTGGATCACACTGTTTGGGTTGTGTCTCCCAGGTTCTTCTGCTTAAAATTGCCATTTCCCCTTTGTAAATAATATGTAATTTATGGGGAGATAGTCAGAAGTTATGTAAGTATCTCATCCTCATCAAAATTTCACCCAGTACTTTTACCATCCATTAATGATTTTCTAACTCATCATTCATTATATATAATCATTAGTTGGAACTCTACTGAGAAAGGAAGAATTTTCCCTTTTCCCCTTTTCTTTCTTTTATGTGTGTATTTATTTGTATCACTATGATTTTTGAATTCTTATTCTAGTCAGTGAGTTATTATCCAGTACCTTCAAAATGACTTATCTTTCTGACATGTCCTGATGATTTTTTAACCATTACTCTTTGATTCAATAAAATATTCCAAGTTCATCTTGTATTTTCCATGTCTTAGTGCTGGAATTAACTATTTCTCTGAGAACATTTGTTTCATTATAGTGGAGAATGGTATTTAGAAAGCAAGATCTCTGTGCTAGGTGTGTTCATTGCTTCTGAAGTTTCAAAGCAAGAACCAGGAAATACATGTACAGGCATGTATGCCCAGGAGTGGATATGCTGGATAATATGGTGTCTATTTTTAGTCTTTTAAGGAACCTCCATACTTTTCTCTGTAGTGGCTGTACCAATTTACATTTCCCCCAACAATGTACTTTTCATTTCAGTTATTGTATTATTCAACTCTGTTTTGTTGTTCTTTATATTTTCTAACTCTTTGTTAAAACTTCTAACTTCTTGCTCTGTGCATCCATCCTTCTCCAAAGTCTTTGATCATCTTTACAGTAATTAATCTGCACTCCTTTTCAGGTAGATTGCTTATCTCTATGTCACTTAGTTCTTCTGTGATTTTATCTTGTTCTTTTGTCTGGAACATATTCTTCTGCTGCCTCATTTTGTCTAAATTGCTATTTGTATTTTTATGTATGTGGTAGGTTAGTTATGTTTCTCAACCTTGTAGAAGTGGCCCTCTGTAGGAGACATCCTATGTGTCCCAGCAGTGCACTCCCTTTACATCACCCAAGGGCCAGGAACCAGCTTGTCCCAGGGTAAGGTCTGGCCTGTGTTTGCAAACTCTGCAGGCTGCAGGATCTTAGTTTTCTTGCTCCTGGTGTCTGCCCCCTGGTGGGTGAGGCTGGTCTAGAGGCTTGTGCAGGTTCCCTGGGGGGAGGGGCTGGTGTGTGTCCACTGGTGGGTAGAGCTGGGTCTTGGTCCTCTGGTGGACAGGGACATGTTTAAGGGTGTGTCTAGAAGTGGCTGTGGGCTCAGGAAGTGCTTAGGCAACCTGGCTGCTGATGGGTGGGGGTGTGTCCCTGCCTAGTTAGTTGTTTGGCCTGAGGCATCCCAGCACTGGAGCTTTCAGGATGATGGGTGGGGCCAGGTCTTGGTCCCAATGCATGAGCATGCTATCTCTCTCCAGTTATTTAACTATTCTTTAATTTTGCTCAGAAATATGTTTTAGTTTTCAGAATACAGGTATCACAAATATTTTGTTAAATTTATTCTTAAATATTTCATATTTTAATGATGTTATAATTATATTGAGTTTTTAATTTTAAAATTTTTCTTTGCCAGAATAAAACCCATAATTATTAACATATGTTGACTATATGTCTTGTGATAAATTCACTTATTAATTTTAGTAGCTTTTAAAAAAATAGATTCTTTTAGATGAAAACAGTATTGTTAATACATTAAGGAAGCTTTACTGTCTTTCCAATCTGCAGCGCTTTTATTTCTTTTTCTTGTCTTATTGCACTGCTTAGGGCCACCTGTACAACAACAGTGAGAGCAAACCTTTTTGCCTTGTTGGGTAATCCTGGCCTTATAACATGTATTAGAAATGTTCCTTACTTTTTTATTTTCTGAATAAAAAAATTTTCTGTTTGTAGGAGTTAGTAATAATTTAGTAGTAGGAGTTAGTAGTAATTTTCTGTTTGTAGGAGTTAGTAATATTTCTTTCTTAAGTATATAGTTCACAATCCACCAGTAAAGCTATCTAACAGTGCAGTCTTCTGTGTGAAAATGTTTTAAATTATGAGTTCAACTCTTTAACAGTTACAGTGGTATTTTGATTTTCCATTTCTTCTTATATCAGTATGGAAATTTGTTGCTAACTTTATGGGCACACATTTGTTCATAATATTTTTATTTTTTTTTACACAAATATCCATAGCAGTTTTATTCTTAATCACATAAAACTGGAATAACCCAAATGTCCATCAGCTGGTGGGTAGATTAACAAACAATGATTCATCCATACAATGGACCACTACTTGGCAGTAAAAAAGAACAAACTGCTAATACACCTCAGAAAACATTATGCTATGGTAAAGAAACCAGAGAAACAAATCAATATGTACTGTATGATTCTATTTATGTGAACTTCTAGAAAAGGCAAAACCATAGTTATAGGAAACAAACCAGTTGTTGCCAAGGGTTGGGAGTCAGGGAAACAAATTGACTACAAGTTGTCATGAGTAGATCTTGGGGCTGAAGGAAATGTCCTATATCTTGAGTGCGCTGTTGGTTACCTAAGTGTGTGCATTCATCAAAACTCATTGAGCTGCATTCTTAAAATGAGTGAATTTTCTTGTATGTAAACGATACTTCAAGAAAACTATTTTTTTTAATTGAACAGGTTGTTTTTAAAACACAAGACTTTTCAGAGCCTTTAATATGCTGATGTGCGTTTTAAATCTTCAAGAAGGAGTGGTAATGTCCAAGGTTTCTCAAATTCACTTGACAAAAGATTTATCAAATGTTTTAGAAAACACCAGTTAAAATTTTGAGGAAACAGGTAGAAAAAATTGCATCAGAGGATCATCAATCTGGATAAAGCATTGCTGTCTTCATTGTCTTATTTTAAAACTCAACTCCCCTTGAGAAAGGAAGCACATTCAGCATGACATCTTTATGGGAGTTTGTTTAGTAGGTAAGTTCCTCCAACCACAGTGGTCACCAGTTCTAACCAGCAGGTTATCCCAGGCTCACTGATCACCAGAAGAAATTCAGCACTGGCCCTGGAAAGTTCTGGCAGATGGCAGTAAAGAGAGAGAGTCTTCCACCTCATTTCATCTCAAGCCTTGTCCAAATTCTTCCTACCCATCATTGGGCCTGCCAGTAGCTCTCATTTTCTTGAGGATATGTCCATTTTAAGCCAAAAACTTGCTGGAAGTTGCTATCTTTCCTCAAATCCTTTACCTTTGACGTGGCCTATGGAGATGTGATCCATTGAAACCAGAAAGCCCCTTGAATAGGAGCTACATCCAAGAGTTTATCTTATCCCAGCTCTGGAGTTGCCAGTCAGGCCAGCTGGGCCAGGAGGAGGTCAGGGCTCTGCTTTTCGCTGAGCCCAGGATTGAAGGTGAGCTAAGCTCCTCCTTTATTATGATTTTAATAGCAGTAGAATGTATCATAGTATCCTATCTTCTTTTTCCGATATTGATCATTTGTGTTTTCTCTTTTTTCTTGATCCGTCTAGCTAAAGATAATTCTAATCAATCTTCTAAAAAGTCAGTTTTTGACTTAATTGATTTTTCTCTATTATTTACTATTGTATAATAAAGAATTAACTGGCCTTTCTCCCTGATTCCTGAGAGAGAGTCTCTAAATCCTTGGAATTTCTCAAGTAGTAGGATTATCTTTGTTATGCATAAGTCCCTTGATCATACCTGTTTTATGCTAATAAGATGACTCATGGTGGATCCCTAGATAGTTTCAGGATGGGGTCTGGCCATGCCACAAAGACTATCCATGTGAAAAGTTCAGGGTTTTGAGCCAGTCTAACCTCCAAAGAGGGAAGGGGAGGATGGAGATTGAGTTAAATTATGTGGCCAATATTCAATCAAATATGCCTACATGATAAAATCCCAGTAAAAACTCTGGACACTAAAGTTCTTTGGGGCTTCCTGGTTGGTGAACACAGTGATGAGCACAAGATGATAATGAGAGGGCATGGAAGTTCTGCATTAAGGACCTTCCCAGACCTTGCTCTATGTGGATCTTCATTTGACTAGTCCTGATTTGTGATAAAGTTGTAATTATAAGCATAGCACTTTTCAGAGTTCTGTGAGTCATTCTAGTGAGTTTTCAAACCTGAAGGAGATCATGGGAGTTTCTTGGATCTATAGTCAGTTGGTAGAAAGTGTGGATGTGACTGAAATATGAAGTAAGGACAGCCTTTTGTGGACTGGGCTCTTAAACCTATGGATTCTGATGCTAACTCCAAGTGGTTAGTGTCAAAATTGTATTGCAGTACACCAATTAGTGTTGGAATATTTGTCATTTTATATTTAATTGATTTCTGCTGTAATCTTTATCATTTCTTACCTTCTCCTACCTTACATTGATCTTCTTTTTGTAGTTTCCTAATATAGAAGCTGATATCATTGATTTCAAACCTTTCTTTCCATCCTAATATAAGTATTCAAAAGCATAATATTCCTTCTAAGCATCATGCACATTTTGATATTTCATATTTCATTACAACTCAATTCTAAATAATTTCAAATTCTTCTTGTAATTTCTTCTTTGACACATGGATTGTTTAGAAGTTAGTTACTTATTTTCCAAATATTTGGGGAATGTTATTCCAAATATTATTTTAGTAACAATTTCTAATTTAGTTACAATTTTTGGTGTCAGAAAACCTATTATGTTTTATTTCCATCCTTTAAAATGTTTGAGACTTGTTTTATGACATGCCTATCAAGGTGGATTTTTCCTTGGCACTTTACAAGATTATGTATTCTGAAACTGTTCAATGGAGTGTTCTATAAATGTCAAGTATGTCATTTGGTTGATGATGTTGTTGATGTCTTCTATATCCTTACAGATTTTCTATTTGTTCTAACAATTATTGAAAGAGGATTGTTGAAAACTTCGACTCTAATAATGGATTTATCTATTTTCCTTTCAGTTCTGTCAGTGTTTACTTCCATTATTTTGAAGGTTTCTTATTAGGTGCATACACAGATAGGATTGTTATGGCCTCTTGATGAATTGATGTCACTATGAAATGATCCCTTTTATCCCTGGAAATGTTCCTTGTCTTGAACTTTGTCTGATATTAATATAGCCATCCAGTTTTCTTATATTCAATGTTTGCCTAATATAGTTGACACCTCCCTTTAATGAGATTCCAATTACATATATGTTAAACTTCTTAATGTTGTTGCACAGGTCACTGAGGCTCTGCTCACTTTATTTTATTTTATTATTTTATTTTTTGTCTTTTTTCTCCTTGCTTCAATTTGGATAGTTTCTATGTCTATGTTCATTGATCTTTTCTTCTGTATTCTGATATTGTTCTATGCTCTGATATTGTTATCTATTAGACAATAGATGTCTAATCATCTATTCATTGCATGTATTTCATTTTATATTTCAGATACTGCATTTTTCAGCTCCAAAAGTTTCTTTTGGTCCTTTTTAACACCTTCCATTTTTATTCTCCCTGTGTTCCTTTTTTCCTCTTTAAATCCTTGATAATATTTATAATATTTATTTTTACAATGACTGTAACAAAGTCTTTTCCTCTATTATATCAAGGTCTGTTTATTGATTGTTTTCTCCTTCTTTTGTATGGTGTTTCCCTGCTTCTTCACACATCTAGTAATTATCTATTAGATGCTTAACATTAAGAGTATTATTGTGCTGAAGTCTGGACTTTGTTGTCTTTCTTTAAAGAGGGTGATTTTTGTTTTAGCAGGAGGTTGATTTACTTGTGATACAGCTTGGTCTTTTTGAGATTTATTTAAGCATTTGGGGGTATAGACCTTCACTTCAGGACTAATTTAGCCCAACTAAGCAGATGTGATCTTTCTGAAGTCTGATGCCCTGGGCACTCAACAAAGTCTCTTCACTTTGGCTGGTCAGAACTTGAACAACTCCCAGCCTTATGTGTGCTTCTAGGAATTGTTCAGCTTTCAGCTCCTGGTAGTGTTTTTCTCAGCCTCATAGAATTTCATCTTATGTATTATAGCTTAGTATTAAAAACATTCAAGGGGACCCACTATGGGGACTTCTGGAGTTCTTTCTTTTTGTATTTCTCTCCTCTCCAATACTCTGCCTCACACATTCCTACTGCCTTAGGTTTTCCCAAGTCCAATCTTTGTCTTCTCAACTCAGTGATCACTATGCTCTGCTATGTTCCCCATCCCTGCACCACAATCTAGAAAGTGCCTACAGGGTGTCCCTTGTGTCTTTCTTTCAGGGATCAGAGTCCTGTACTACCTTTTGTACAAAGTTGGAAACAATTTTTATATGTTTTGTCCAGTTTTTCATTACAAGAGGGCATCTCCTGTACTGATTAATCTATCATGATCAGAAGCAGAAGAGTATATGAGGTTTTTTTATTATAAAATTAATTTCTTTAATAGAATTAAAGGTCTATTCAGATTTTTAATTTATTTTTATGACAGTTTTGAGAACAGTATCTTCCTATGTGGTGTTTTTACATCTGATTTTTTCCTAATTCAGTTTCTCCTTTATATCAGTTCCAGATAATTCTTCTGAAATCTTGGTTTTCACTTGTTGTTGCCAAAATCTTCAATGTCTTCCCTTTGCTCACAGTATAATCTTCTATTTCCTGAACAGCTACAATTCAACACCTTCTATAATCTGGTTCCAAACATTGGCTTAATTACTACCCTTCTTATATGTTTTTAAAAAATGTTTAAGTAAAAATAAACCTGTCAGAATCATATCAACAAATACTTCCTTCTCTGTGCTTCAATAGCCTTTTAAACACACATAAATATGCTATATATCATGTACCTCTTCTACCAAGATCAATCTTCCTTATTCTTTATAGAAACCTCGTGCCTTGCACAATACCTGGACATGGTAAGTATTCCATGATTTTTTTATTCTCTCTTTGAGAGAGGGGATCCTGGACCCTTGAAAACATTAAAATGTTTATAGGGATGAAGGGGTATTGGAAAAGTTAGAATGGATGAAATAGAAGCAACCAACAGCTGAAGATATACCATTGTCTCTTCACAATTTTTCCAAAGGTCAATATTCATGTTTTGGGCTGTGCCTCTCCAGTAGTTCATTGTTTAATGCCATCATAGTGTGAGTTGGATAGTTGAAGAGGGTGAATAATCCAATAACTTTATGATCACTTACAGTCTGGTTAGTAATCTAAACACACACAAATAAACATGAATGTGTCATTTATTTTGTTCAACCCCCTTTCCTCTGTGTCTTTCTTCCTCTGCTTATATGCTGCTTTTAATTTTGGTAGAGTGCTGAGTTAAATATCATCTACCTGACAAACCAAGACCATTTATCTCAGACATTGAAAGAATAATGAGAAAGTTATTTAACCTTTCATGAGAAGGTTTTGCATAGAAAAAAGAGGCATCTTACTTAATATGGTAACTTTTTCACTAAATTTAATAAATTGGTTTGTAGTCTCAATAATTTAGGGAACTTTAGTAACATCATCCAAATCATTATATAAAAAAAAGAGGCATTTTAGTGTTTTGTTGACTAAGTGCCATGAGCTGTATGATTTAAAACTCATACATCAAGTTCAATAACATGCAAGTGAGTGTTAATCAATTTTGTGTAAATTTACTTGGATGGTGAGCACATATCATGTCTTGGAGACTCTGGGATGAGGAGTGGCCCTAGTCACAGGATGAGAGAAAACCGAAGTTCTGCTGTTGACCCAAGTCAATCTTCATGAAGAGCTGTTTAAATTAAGCCATCTGCACAAATGATACACTCTCATCTGTCTCCTCTGTTGTCCCAAAGAGGATTAGGAGAGAAGCAGGGCAGTGCTGTTTGAATTTAATCCTTTTCAAGCCATAGACTACTCAGCCAGGAGCCCAAGTCAACCTGGAACCAAGAGTTGAGGCTAAGATGGAAGGACGATAATGCATTTTATTTTTTACCTAATCATATGCCAACCAACTTAGGCACACACTTTCTTTTCCCACCAGATTGTCAATTCTGAGAGCTCTGGAAAGAAGTTTGGGCCATGCACGGAGAAGAGATGTCTAGTAAATGCTCATTAGACAACTTAGAGTTATCCAAAGTAACATTTCTGTTCAGTGGGTATAACTGAAGTTTTGTTCTCCCTATCTACTCATAGACATGGAGAAAGATTTTAAGGCTCATACTTGCTGACTTTTTTACACTAACACTCACACATAAGCATCCTCACATAACTTATTTGAAAATGATGAATTTAGACAAGGACCTTATCCTTTGGTGATTGGCTCTCTGGAAGTTGACTTAAGAAGATCATCACATTTTAAAGATAATCAATGAGTGCTTGAACGAGGATGTTGAGTTTCTTTTTGATTTATTTGGTAAAAAAGTGTGCACTGTATTATATACAGTGCTAGAACAACCATCTTTGCAGATATTTCATGGCGATACAAGCAGACAAAGAGCAGACAAGGAGTTAAAGTGATTTTTTTGGACCCTTAGAGTTAAAGGTGACATTTATTTATTTACTTTTAAAATTTATTTTATTGCTGTAAAGTTGATTTACAATGTTGTGTTAATTTCTGCTGTACAGCAAGGTGATTCATACACACACACACACACACACACACACACACACACACACATAATTCTTTTTCATATCATTTTCCATTATGGTTTATGAATATAGTTCCCTGTGCTATACAGAAGGACCTTTTGGTTTATATATTCTGTATATAATGGTTTGCATCTGCTAATCCCAAACTCCCAATCCATTCGTCCCCTATCCCCCTACTTGGCAACCACAAGTCTGTTCTCTATGGCTGTGAGTCTATTTCTATTTCATAGGTAAGTTCATTTGTGTCATATTTTAGATTTCACATATAAATGATATCATATGGCATTTGTCTTTCTCATTCTGACTTACTTCACTGAATATGATAATCTCTAAGTCCATCCATGTTACTGCAAATGGCATTATTTCATTCTTTTTTATGGCTGAGTAGTATTCCATTGTATACATACACAGATATATACACAATAAATATATACCACATCTTCTTTATCCATTCATCTGTTGATGGAGATTTAGGTTATTTCCTAAATATTGTCTTGACTATTGTTAATAGTGCTGCTATGAACATAGGGGTGCATGTATATTTTTGAATTATAGTTTTGTCCAGATATTTTCCCAGGAGTGGGATTGCTGGGTCATATGGGAGTTCTGTTTTTAGTTGTTTGAGGAAGCTCCATACTGTTTTCCATAGTGGCTGCATGAATTTACATTCCCACCAACAGTGTGGAAGGGTTCCCAAAGGTGACTTTTAATTTTCAGTTCTTAAATATTAAACTTGACATAACTCCTTGATAATAAAATCTATTTAATTGTTATCACAAATATGTATATTTGAACTTCGAAATACCATATCTCATAGAAGGACTGAGAGAGAGAGAGAATGTGTATAAATCACTGAGCAAGTCATCTAGTCTATACCCATCCATCAACAAAAAATGTATTGAGGGCCTCATGCATTCCAGGCACTGTTATAGTTCATTTTAATAAACAAAACAAGTTTCTGCCATAGGGGCTTTGGGGGAAGGGTGCGAAGGCAAGAGATATTAGAAAGAAAGTAACTATGTAGCATCTCATGTAATGATAAATACCAAGGAGAAATCAAAGCAGGGTAACGCAGATGCAGAGTGCCAGGTGGTTTCAGAGTAAGGTTCACTCTATGGGATGGTCAGGGTAGGCTTCATTGACAGTGTGGCACCTGAGCAGAGACCTGAAGAAAGTAAAGGAGAGAGCCAAGTGGATATATGGAGGAAAAGCATCTGGATAAAGGAAACAGCAAGTATAAAACCCTGAGCTGCCATCATGCCTGGTATAGTAGCAAGGCAGCTATGGCAGGGTGGATTAGAGGTGGGGGAGATGTGAGAGATGAGTCAGAGGGGCAGCAAGGGCCAGACTGTAGGCTTGTTGGCTTTTAAATTTTTATTTATTTATTTTTGGCTGTTTTGGGTCTTCGTTTCTGCGTGTGGGCTTTCTCCAGCTGTGGCAACCGGGGGCCACTCTTCAGCGCGGTGCCTGGGCCTCTCACTGTCGCAGCCTCTCCTGTTGTGGAGCACAGACTCCAGATGCGCAGGCTCAGTAGTTGTGGCTCACGGGCCTAGTTGCTCCGTGGCATGTGGGATCTTCCCAGACCAGGGCTCGAACCCGTGTTCCCTGCATTAGCAGGCAGACTCTCAACCACTGCACCACCAGGGAAGCCCAGGCTTGTTGGCTTTTACTTTGAATGAGATGGAGAGCCATTGGAGAGTTAGGGGCGAAGGAAGGACATGATGGAATTTACATAGGAAAAGGGTAGAGAATCAGCAATAAATGGGAGTTTTGTGGTGGAAGTATGTTGTCATTGTGATATAATGGCTGGAGTTTTGGACTCATAGTTAGAACATCAAAACTGCAATCACACCCCTCCCCTGGGACCTCAGGGAAACTTCACATTTTGAGAATATCAGTTTCCTCCTCAATGAAACAAAGATGATAATACCAGTCACTCTAAGCCTCTTTGAGAATTACCAGAGATGTATGATATGTAAGTTATTTTAAGTGAAAAGCAGCCTATGAAGTAGGGTATAAAAAATAATCTTGATTTTACAAAATAAAATTCCCAGTGTGAGGAAAATAACTCATCTAATATGCTAAGGAAAAGAATGGAAAATGGGTTATCTCTGATTGATGATATTTACAAGTTATTTCCACTTTTGTCTTTACACCTTTTTTGTGTTTTCCAGATTTTCTTGTCGAACATGTGTAATTTTTAATTATACTCCAATAAAGATGTTAAAAAAAGGCAAGTGCACAGTAATATAGTGATAATTTTGAGAATAGAAGAATTTAGAGCTCAAATAAATGTTAAGCAGTAAAGAGTGTTTATATATGCATATTACATATATTAAATGTGGTATATAGAATTATTTGTGAGAATAATTAGAAAACCGGATGGAGATTTGGCTAATTCAATATATACCACATCAGTGACCCTGAATAAAAAAATAAAGTAGTGAATGCAAAACTGTTGGGAATTCTCAAGAAGTGTGCAAAGATGAGTTGTTGTAATGGGATGAATAGTACAAATAATCCTTTCCTTCTCCAGTTTCTCTTGAGATTCAGCTTCAGGGAGAAGACTGTAGGCAGATGACAAAGGAAGGGTTTGAGCAAAGGGTCCAGGATTCCTGAAATGGAAGGAGTAGAGTTTCAGCTTTTAAATTTTTTTTAAAGAGAAAACAATAAGCTAAGTTGGGATCAACCTGGGATTTGCCAGAATTTGTGCTTAGAAAAGAAGTAGAAGGAAAAGCTACTGGAAAAGGCGAGCATCTATCCATTCTTGCCCCTCCCCTTTACCCTCCATCTCCAAAATGACTTTTAAAATAAAATTAATACCATTACCCTGCCCCATAAGGCTCTATATGACCTGACGCCTGTTGCCTACCCAGTCTCATTTTCCATCCTTTCTCCACTACTTTCATCTTGTTCTGGACTTTCTTCTGTTCTCTGGATAAAAGTTTATTCTTGACTCAAGGTTTCCGCTGCAGCTCTTCCCTCAGCCAGAACCACTGTTACCCTCATTTCTAGGTGGCCCACTCCTTGTCATTCTGATCTCAGACTAGACGTCACTTCCTCATGACCTCACTTTCTCAAGTAGCCCACCCACTCCATTAGCACCCTATCTCATCACCCTGATTTTCTCTTTATACTGTCATCACCTAGAGTTTTTTGATATAGAACTTATTTTTTATAGTAGTTTTTGGTTCATTGCAAAATTGAGCAGGAAAAAAAGGGGGTTCCTGAATACCCCTCCACACATACAGCCTCTCCCACCATGAACAGCCCACACCAGAGTGGTACATTTGTTATAGTCAGTGAAGCAGTACTGATACATCATTATCAACCAAAGTCTATAGTTTATCTTACAGTTCACTCTTGGTGTTGTACATTCTATAGGTTTTGATAAATGTATAATGTCATGTATCCACCATTGTATTATCATACAGAATAGTTTCACTGCCCTAAAAATCCTGTGTACTCCACCCATCCATCTCTACCTCCTCCAAAACTCCTGACAACCACTGATCTTTTTATTGTCTCCCAAGTTCTGCCCTTTCCAGAATGTTGTAGAGTTGGACTCATACAGTATGTAGCCTTTTAATATTGGCTCCTTTCACTTAGCAATATGCATTTATGTTCTTCAATGCCCTTTTGGAAGGTTTGATAGTTCATTTCTTTTTAGCATTGAATAATATTCCTTTGCCTGGAGGTACCACAGTTTATTTATCCATTCACCTATTGAAGGATTTTTTGGTTGCTTCCAAATTTTGGCCATTATAAATACAGCTGCTATAAACATTTGTGTGCACAGTTTTGTGTGGATATAAGTTTTCAGTTCATTTGGGTAAATACCAAAGGGCATGATTTTTAAGTCATATGGTAAGCATATCTTTAGTTTTGCAAGAAACCAACAAACTATCCTCCAAAGTGGTGTACCATTTTGAATTCCCATCAGCAATGGATGAAAGTTCCTGTTGCTCCACATCCTCACCAACATTTGATGTTGTCAGTGTTTTCGAGTTTTGCTATTCTAAAAGGTGTGTAGTGGCATCTCATTGATGAATTTGCTTCCTTAATGAAGTATGATGCTGAATATCTTTTCATATGCTTATTTGCCATCTGTATTTGCCAAGGTATATCTCCTTTGGTGAGGTGTCTGTTCAAATATCTTGCCTATTTTTTCATCAGGTTGTTTTTTATTATTGTTAAGTTGTAAGAGTTCTTTGTATATTTTGGATAACAGTTCTTTATCAGATATGTCTTTTGCAAAGATTGTCTTCCAGTCTGCGGCTTATCTTCTTATTCTATTGACAGTGGCTTCCATCATCTAACATTTTTTTCTCTAATTATTTATGTTTGTATTTTGTTTCCCCCAACTAGGATATAATCTCCATGACAACAGAGACTTTGTTTGTGCCTTGCAAATAGTAGGTAGTCAACAAATATGGTTGAGGGGAAACAGAGGGTATTAGTTAAGGGGTACAAAATTTCAGTTGTACAATATGAATAAGTCCTAGAGATCTACTGTACAACATAGAGCCAATGGTTAACAATACTGTATTAAACATTTGAAAAATGTGCTAAGAGGGTGATCTTGTGTTAAGTGTTCTTAAAACACACACAAAAATAATAATTATAAAGAGGGCAGATGGAAACTTTTAGAGGTAGTGGATATATTTATGGCATAGATGGTAGTGATGGTTTCATGGATGTATACTTATCTCAAAACTCATCAAGTTGCATACGTTAAATAAGTACAGCTCTTTGTATGACAAGTATACCCCAATAAAGTGGTTTAAATAAATAAATTATGGTGGAATTGTTTAGAAGAATTGAGTTTTTTCTTTTTTCCTTTTTTTAAGTCTAACTTACAAAGAGAGGCTTTTAATTTTGATTTACAGAGAGAATAATAACAATGAAAACAAATCTATGTACATATACATAGAAAGTTATATAAACTATATTCCTGCAAAATTCCTGAGTGTTATACTCAGAAATTCATTTTTTTCAGGACAGTCACTGTGCATGTAATTATTCATAAATTATCATTTTTCAAATCATTTCAATTCATTAAAGTATAGTTAAGTGTATATTAAAAGATACTAACTAAAAGAAGTGAAAAAGGAAGACACAGAGTTGGAGAAGATATGAGCACTACACATACTTGACAGAGGGCTTGTATGCAGAATGTAAAACAAACTCCTACAAATGAACAATAAAAATTCAGACAACCCACTGTAAAAGTGGACAAAAACCCTGAACAGATACTTCACTAAAAAGATACTCAATGCATTAACCCTCAAAGAAATACAAATTAAAAACTACAATGAGATAGCTTTGTACTCACCCATCAGAATGGCTAAGATATGTGATTGATCAAACAAAGTGAGGGTGAGGATATAGCACAGCCATTTTAGAAAGCTGTTTAGTAATATCTATTAAAAATATTCACATACCCTATATGAACTTCGATTTCTAGATATGAACCCAAGAGAAACATCCATGTATCTTCACCCAGAGGTGAAGAACATTCAGAGCAGCACTATTTATTACAGCCAAAAGCTACAAACAATCTGAATGCACATCAACATGGATGAGTGGTACAGTCACACAATGGAACATACACACGGATGATAGTACAATATGCAACAACGTGGATGAATCTCACAAACATGATGTTAAGCAAAAGAAACCAGATACCAACAAAACAAAACAAAAACAAAGATCCACCATTTATAAAGATTCCATTTATATGTAATTCAAAACAGTCAAAACTAATTTGCAATGTTAGCAGTCAGGATGGTGGTTACCCTTGGGGAGGGTTGGTTAGTGACAGAAAGGGAGTTCAGGGGGGGCTTTTGGAGTACTGGTAATGCTCTCTTCCTTGACCTGGGTGCTAGTGACTCAGGCATATTCATTTGCAAAACTCATCAAGCTCACACTTAGGCTTTTGGTACTTCTCTGCATGTATATTACATGTTGGTTAAAAATTTATTTACAAATATATTCAATTACGCTTCCACTAATTACCACCTTTCTTAGATGATTCAGAAGGCACCTTACAATGTTCTGAGATATTCTGTCATTGTTATGAACTAGGTTTTTATGGGTAATAGGGCTATCCTTAAATATGTGTGTGTGTGTGTTGCGGGGGAGTATATCACACTGTGTCTCTAACTCTTTCCAATCCCCCCCAATGTATTTTTTAAATTATTGTATTTAATATTTTTAGAGTAGGTAATATAATACAAATAATTAAAAATTCTAAAGGTACAGGAGGGTATTCTAAGAAGAGTCAATCTCCTTCCTATTCCTGAACCCTAGACACCCAATTTGCTACCTCAGAGGCAACTACTAGTAATCTAATTTTGTGTGTGTCTTTGTAGTTTGGGAGTGCCTATACAAGCATATAGACACATATATAGATCTGCCTTATTTTTTAAGTGGCTGCATAGTATTTCATTGTATGTGATATACCCTAATTTATTTAACTAGATCCCTATTCATGAATGTCTGGATTATTTCCAATCTTTTGCTATTTAAACAACATTGTATTGATTACCTAGTGTTTGCCATATTCTGTGGATGTATATTTGCAGGATATCTGGTAAATAAATCTCCAGAACTAGAATTGCTGGGTCAATTAATTTGTATTATTAATCAGTGTTATCAAATCGTCCTCCATATGAGTTGAATCAATTTTTACTCTCACAAAAAACATAACTATACTCCCACTAGAGACTCATTAGCACAATGGGCTGTTAAACTTTTAAATCTCTACCAATCAGATAAGGAAATAATAGTAATTTGGATTTCCCTTGTCACGAGTGAGATTGTGCCTCTTTTCACACATTCAAGGGCCATTTGTACCACCCTCTCTGTGAACTGTTTATAACATTTGCACATTTTTTTCTAAATTTCACTGCTCTTCTCCTTCCTATTGAATTGTAGGAGTCCTTTGTGTATTAAGGAATTTCTTTTTTTCAGTAAATTGACTTCAGATATTTTCCCAATTTATCATTTGTCTTTTGCTTTTGTTTTTTCCTTACAGAGATTTTTGATTTGCATGTGGTTGGATTTATCAATGTCTTATTTTGTGTATAAAACTTTATGTTAAGTTTGAAAGGGTCTTTTTCACCACGGTGCATAAGTTTAGGTTATTGACTGATTCCCCCATATTTTCATTGTGTATTTTTATAGTTTCATTCTCATGCTTAAGATTTCATTCATCTGGAATTAATTTTGGTAAAAAGCATGAGGTAGAAAGCCAACTAAATTTTCCATAGGGCTTCCCAATTTTTCTAATACCATTCATTGAATAATCCATTTTTCTCTCAATAGTTGGCAATACTGTGTTTACCAAATACTAAATTTCTATGTGTATTTGAGTCTCTTTCTATATGCACCAGTATGTTTTAATAATTGTAATTATAATACACCTGACTGGTTTGTTGTGATGGTAACATTTCCTCAGGTTTTTGGGAGGAGGTCAATTCTTATTTATTTATTCATATGAACTTTACAGGCAGTTTATGTACTCCCAGAAAAAAATTTTATTGATGTTTTGACAAATTACCTTCAAGATTAACTTTCAGAGGATTGATTTTATAATTTTTGATTCTTTTTATCCAAAAATATAGTATACTTTTCTATTGAAGTCTTTTTTGTGTCCCTCAGTAGCACTTAATGTTTTTCTTTCTTTTTTTTTTTTTTTTTTGCGGTACACGGGCCTCTCACTGTTGTGGCCTCTCCCATTGCGGAGCACAGGCTCCAGACATGCAAGCTCAGCGGCCATGGTTCACAGGCCCAGCCGCTCCGTGGCATGTGGGATCCTCCCGGACCGGGGCACGAACCCGTGTCCCCTGCAACGGCAGGCGGACTCTTAACCACTGCGCCACCAGGGAAGCCCCTTCTTTGTTTTGATCTTGCACATTTTCCTCTTTTATTCCTAGGTACTTTTTTCTTTTTTAAATGTTATTATAAATTAGGGTCCTTTTACCTCAAGATCTTTGAAGTGGTTGTAGTTTATACATATCATGACTTTTGGTTTCTGGATAGTAATTTTCTGCCCAGCTACTTCACTCAATATTTGTATTATTTATAATAATTTTACTGCAGATTCTGTAATTTTTTAGGTAAAAAGAAATATATCTGTAAATAATGATTATTTTATGTAGAATTTTTTTTTTTTTTTTTTGCAGTACGCGGGCCTCTCACTGTTGTGGCCTCTCCCGTCACGGAGTACAGGCTCTGGACATGCAGGCCCAGCGGCCATGGCTTATGGGCCCAGCTGCTCCACGGCATGTGGGATCCTCCAGGACCAGGGCACGAACCCACATCCCCTGCACCGGCAGGCGGACTCTTAACCACTGCGCCACCAGGGAAGCCCCTATGTAGAATTTTTATATTTAGAATTTTTTATATTCAGAATTTTTTTCTCTTGGCCATCATCAAAGAGACAAAAGATTTTAAAAATGCTATCATGGATGTGGAGGAAAGGGAACCCTTGTTAACTGTTGGTGGGATTGTAAATTGGTCACTATGGAGGATCCTCAAAAAATTAAAAATAGAGTTATCATATGATCCAGCAACTTCCCCTCTTGGAATATATCTAAAGGAAACAAAACCACTAACTCAAAAATATACCTGCACCCTTATGTTCACTGTAACATTATTTACAAGAGCCAAAATATGGAAACAACCTAAGTGTCTATAGATGGGTGAATGGATAAAGAAGTAAAGAAGTTGTGGTATATATATATATATATGAATATATGAATATATAAAAATAAGTATATAAATATTATAATATATATGATAAATGTATATAATTCAGCCATAAAAAACAAGGAAATCCTACTATTTGTGGCAACATAGATGGATCTTAAAGACATTATGAAAATGTCAGATAGAAAGGCAAATGCAGTATGATCTCACTTATATGTGGAATATAAAGAAAACAAAAAAATCTAAAGAAAGCTGGAGTAGCAATTCTCATATCAGACAAAATAGACTTTAAAATAAAGACTATTACAATAGACAAAGAAGGACACTACATAATGATCAAGGGATCGATCCAAGAAGAAGATATAACAATTGTAAATATTTATGCATCCAACATAGGAGCACCTCAATACATAAGGCAAACACTAACAGCCATAAAGGGGGAAATTGATAGTAACACAATCATAGTAGGGAACTTTAACACCCCACTTTCACCAATGGACAGATCATCCAAAATGAAAATAAATAAGGAAACACAAGCTTTAAATGATACATTAAACAAGATGGACTTAATTGATATTTATAAGACATTCCATCCAAAAACAACAGAAAACACTTTCTTCTCAAGTGCTCGTGGAACATTCTCCAGGATAGATCATATCTTGGGTCACAAATAAAACCTTGGTAAATTTAAGAAAATTGATATACGCAAATCAATCAACGTTATACACCATATTAACAAACTGAAGGAGAAAAACCATATGATCAATATAATAGATGCAGAAAAAGCTTTCAACAAAATTCGACACCGATTTATGATAAAAACCCTGCAGAAAGTAGGCATAGAGGGAACTTTTCTCAACATAATAAAGGCCACATATAACAAACCCATAGCCAACATCGTCCGCAATGGTGAAAAACTGAAACTATTTCCAGTAAGATCAGGAACAAGACAAGGTTGCCCACTCACACCACTATTATTCAACATAGTGGTGGAAGTTTTAGCCACAGCAATCAGAGAAGAAAAAGAAATAAAAGGAATCCAAATCGGGAAAGAAGAAGTAAAGCTGTCACTGTTTGCAGATGACATGATACTCTACATAGAGAATCCTAAAGATGCTACCAGAAAACTACTAGAGCTAATCAATGAATTTGGTAAAGTAGCAGGATACAAAATTAATGCACAGAAATCTCTGGCATTCCTATACAGTAATGATGAAAAATCTGAAAGTGAAATCAAGAAAATGGGGCTTCCCTGGTGGTGCAGTGGTTGAGAGTCTGCCTGCTGAAGCAGGGGACACGGGTTCATGCCCCGGTTTGGGAAGATCCCACATGCCGTGGAGCGGCTGGGCCTATGAGTCATGGCTGCTGAGCCTGCGTGTCTGGAGGCTGTGCTCCACAACGGGAGAGGCCACAACAATGAGAGGCCCGTGTACCACCAAAAAAAAACCACAAAAAAACACACTCCCATTTACCATTGCAACAAAAAGAATAAAATATCTAGGAATAAACCTACCTAAGGAGACAAAAGACCTGTATGCAGAAAATTATAAGACACTGATGAAAGAAATTAAAGATGATACAAATAGATGGAGAGATATACCATGTTCTTGGATTGGAAGAATGGAATTGGAAAATGACTCTACTACCCAAAGCAATCTACAGATTCAATACAATCCCTATCAAACTGCAACTGGCATTTTTCACAGAACTAGAACAAAAAATTTCACAATTTGTATAGAAACACAGAAGACCCTGAATAGCCAAAGCAATCTTGAGAACGAAAAATGGAGCTGGAAGAATCAAGCTCCCTGACTTCAGACTATACTACAAAGCTACAATAATCAAGACAGTATGGTACTGGCACAAAAACAGAAATATAGATCAATGGAACAGGATAGAAAGCCCAGAGATAAACCCACCACATATCGTCACCTTAACTTTGATAAAGGAAGCAAGAATATACAGTGGAGAAAAGACAGCCTCCTCAATAAGTGGTGCTGGGAAAACTGGACAGGTACATATAAAAGTATGAGATTAGAACACTCCCTAACACTGTACACAAAAATAGGCTCAAAATGGATTAAAGACCTAAATGTAAGGCCAGAAACTATCAAACCCTTAGAGGAAAACATAGGCTCTATGTTCTATGACATAAATCACAGCAAGATCCTTTTTGACCCACCTCCTAGAGAAGTGGAAATAAAAACAAAAATAAACAAATGGGACCTAATGAAACTTCAAAACTTTTGCACAGCAAAGGAAACCATAAACAAGACCAAAAGACAACCCTCAGAATGGGAGAAAATATTTGCAAATGAAGCAACTGGCAAAGGATTAATCTCCAAAATTTACAAGCAGCTCATGCAGCTCAATAACAAAAAAACAAACAACCCAATCCAAAAATGGGCAGAAGACCTAAATAGACACTTCTCCAAAGAAGATATACAGATTGCCAACAAACCCATGAAAGAATGCTCAACATCATTAATCATTGGAGAAATGCAAATCAAAAGTACAATGAGATATCATCTCACACCCGTCAGAATGGACTTCCTCAAAAAATCTAGAAACAATAAATGCTGGAGAGGGTGTGGAGAAAAGGGAACACTCTTGCACTGTTGGTGGGAATGTGAATTGACACCTAGAGGGGTGGGATAGGGAGGGTGGGAGGGAGGGAGATGCAAGAGGGAGGAGATATGGGAACATATGTATATGTATAACTGATTCATTTTGTTATAAAGCAGAAACTAACACACCATTGTAAAGCAGTTATACTCCAATAAAGATGTTAAAAACAAAAAACAAACCAAAAAAAACCCCCAAACTCATCAAGAAAGACATTAGACTTGTGGTTACCAGAGGTGGAGAGCAGGGGGGAAGGGGAAGGGGAGGAAGGTGGTCAAAGGTACAAACTTCCAGTTATAAGATAAATAAGTACTAGGGATGTAATGTACAACCTGATGACTATAACCAACAGTACTGTATGATATACAGGAAAGTTGTTAAGGGAATATAATCTAAGAGTTCTCATCATAAGGAAAAAATTTTTCCTTTTCATCTATTTTTTAATTTTTACTCTATATAAAAAAGTGTATATTAGCTGAACCAATTGTGGTAATCATTTTACAATGTATGTAAATCAAACTATCCTGGTGTATGCCTCAAACGTATACAGTGATGTATGTCAGTGATCTCAATAAAACTGGGAACAATTATTTTTTCTCTTACCTTATTATACCAACTAATACTTCTAGGACAATATTAAATAATAGTGGTGATAAAGAACATCCTTTAATGAAATATGCTTAAATGTTTCTTTGTTAATAATAAGGTTTGCTTTTAGGGTGACTATATATGTTAACACATAAATACCTATTTCTAATATGTTAATGAAGAATTCATCTGCTTCTATTATATCTTTTTTTTCAAAATCAAGAATATATAATGAATTTTATCAAATGGTTTCTCAGCAGCTATCAAGACTCATACATTTTTATTTTTTTATAGTGCATGGTTAAATTACTTTTTTAAAACTAATTATTTAAAATATGTACAAAAATAGAGAGAATAGTTCAGTTAAGCCCCACATACCCATCACCTAGCCTCAATAACGATCAACTCATGGACAATGTCATTTCATCTAGATCCTGCCTAATTCTCTTCCTCTCCACAAATTATTTTCAAACAAATCCAAGATATGATATCATTCCATCTGTAAAGATTTCCATATTAAATGATGGGCTTTCTTTTTTATAAATATAACCACATGTCATGAATTCATACTGATACTTCTAATTCAAAGTCAGGACTACAGAGTTTTTACTTAATTTCATTGATCTTACATTCATGGGTCCTTTCTTTTACGTTGAAATCTCTGTCCTTAAAAACACCAATATAATAACTCATTTTCCTTTTACCACACTAAGCACAAAATAGTCTGAGGGTAACAGTACTCCCCAAAATATGATTAGTTTAAAAAGTTTAAAATTTTGTGCAGTTCTTTTAATAATTAGTGAATGTCCCAAAGGAATGAACAGACACATTGTGATGTTTTAAAGTCAGTTGGAATGATTTATTTCTCTTTTGATCAGTTTATATCTTAATATTGACCAGTCTTTGAATTTCTAAAATAACCACATATGAAGAATCCTATGTAGGATTTTTTCATCAATATTTAGTGATTTGATCTATGGGATGTTTGGGGAGCTGTATTTGTTCATTTTGCTCTCAGTGTTACTATAGCTTCATTCAAACGAATTTGGAAATTGAACATTCTCCTTTTACTATGCTTAGAAACAGTTTAAATAACATCAGAAAAAAATGCAAAGGTAATTCAATGGATGAAAGATACATTTTTCAACAAATAGTGTTGGAAAATATTGAACATTAATAAGCAAAAAATGATTTTTTGTCACATTGATCACACCATTTATAACAATTAACAGGTAATGAATAATAGAATTAAATGTAAAACCTAAAACTATAAAACTTCTAGAAGAAAACATAGCAGAAAATCTTAGTGAGCTGGAGTTAGGCAAAGATTTCTTAGAGACAGCCATAAAAGCATGATCCATAAAAGATTTAAAATGTTAAATTGGACTTTATCAAAAATTTAGAGCTTCCCTGGTGGCGCAGTGGTTGAGAGTCCGCCTGCCGGTGAAGGGGACACGGGTCTGCGCCCCGGTCCAGGAAGATCCCACATGCCGCGGAGCGGCTGGGCCCGTGAGCCATGGACGCTGAGCCTGCGCGTCCAGAGCCCGTGCTCCACAACAGGAGAGACCACAACAGTGAGAGGCCCGCATACCGAAAAAAAAAAATTTTTTTAAACTTCTGCTCTTCAAAAGACACTATTAGAATGAAAAGACAAGCCATAGACTGGGAAAAAAAACATTTGTATAACACATTTCTGATAAACAACTTTTATCCATAATATATAAAGAATTTCCAAACTAATAAGAAAACAAATAACCAAATTTAAAAACTGGGCAAATATACTAACTGTTATTTCACCAAAGGAGAAATATAAATGGAAAATAAACACATGGAAAGATACTCAACAATGTTAGTTATTAGAGAAATGCAAAACAAAACACAATTAGAACCATTATTAGAATGCCTAAAATTAAAACAACAACAACAACAACTCTGACAATATCGAGGGCTATAGAGGGAATTCAGCAACTGGAACTCTCATCCATTGTGGTAGGAAAACAAAATGGTTCACTTTGGAAACTAGTCTAGCAGTTTCTTAAAAAGCCAAACAGGCATCTACTGGTAGGTATATTTACTAAAGAGAAATGAAAACTTACGTTCATGCAAAACCTTGTTGCAAATATTTATGGCAGTTTTATTCATAATCGCCAGAACTCTTGACTGCTCTTTCTCCATGAGTAAAAGGGTTTACTCTTTTACCCCCCCCAGCTGCAATGTGTTTTCACCTTGAAGCAGGTAGGAGAGGTTCAGGTGGGGCTTTGAGTGCTTCCCCCAGCAGCAGCCACTCCTCTCTTCCAGGCTGTATCAGGAAGTTCTCTCCCATCTCCTGCCCTGCTTTTCATTGTTTTTGTGTGTGTGTGTGTGTGAGACCCGGTGGAGGGTGGTGCATAATGGCTTGTGAATGTGAGCTCCATTCGTATATGTAGTTCCTAGGGATTCTGTATCATCACAGTAGCTCACACTTGGCCTTCTCACCTGCCTTCTTTTTACTCTCTTGGTTGGTTCCTAGTGTCCTTTCCTCCCAGGTTCTGCCGTAGATGACCCAGTGCTCATGTCTGTTTCTCCTTGGATGGGTCCATTTTTAGTTGGATTTCTGGATACTTTTTGCCCTGGGATCTCAGCTCTCTGTTAGGTTAAATAAAAGCTATGATTTTGTGGTTTATCTGATTTTTTGAGCTGGTAGTGTGGGAGTGACACACAATTTAACTTTCTACATTCTAGACAGTAGTGAAACTCTGGCTGTAGTTGTTTTTAATCAATCAAAAAGCTACAGTTGTTGTTTCAGAGAAAGCACTTATGGTTTGTCTTTGTTGTTGTTTCTTACAATACAGAGAAAGTTTCTTGATTAGAGTTTACCTGCATCAATTTCAATACTATCACATTTATAGCTCATTTATTTTGAAAATCTTTCAACTAGAATAAGAATTTTCTTGCAATCAGAGCTTTTCTTGCTGACTGTCCTATTATTTTGCCTTTTGAGGACTATGAAAGTATAGAACACTTTTCAGTTGAATGTTCCTTTGTTCGATTTGAAATTCAAATACAGTGTAACCTTTCAGTACAGAAGAGTTTTGATCAGCATAAGATTTTTGAAATACATTTGTAATTGTGTATTAATATTGATCTCAAAAGTAAATGATTTCAATTTCAAGTTCCAATTTAAAAGAAAACAAAATAATAACCTCTCCCCTCTGGTCGCTCCTGGCTCAGATGCTTTCCTCCATTTTATCTCTTTTGCTTTAGGGCTCTCGAAGCTGTCACTTCCGATGAGGTGGGTCCATCAGTGCAGCTCCCCTCCCTTCCTGCCTTATTCAGTTCTGCTGAGTACAGCTTCCATAAACATGGCCTTGATAACCCTCCTCAGCCAGCTGGTTTTTGTTTTTCCTTTATCTTTCTTCTCAAGTTCTAATGGTAGCATTTAATTGTATCCCTGAGCTCTTGCATCTTCATTTTGTGCAATTGCTTTATAAAGCATCTAGGCTCTTTAAGAGTTTAATTTTTGTCAACATGCTAGTCATTGTTTTCATCCTACTCTGTGGCAAAGTTTTATTGAGTTATTTTTCTTTGCTGTTGTTGTTTTTTTTTTCCCTCTGGCCTTCCTTCCCCTTTGTACCATTTCTACTTAGGTCCTATTCAAGTTCCCTTTATATCATTACTAATCTTAAATATAAAGACTCTTCCATATCAGCTATTTGCTAGAAGTCTGTGTAAGGAAAGTTCCTGGGCTGTCTTCCAGGCTTGTAAGAACCCCCCTCTATGGCAAGATTGGATCTGAGAGTTCTTTGCCCTTTACTCCTCCCAGCCCACTGAGACTGCTAGGCTGCTCATTGAGTTCCTCTCCTTCACCTCACTTCAAGGGCAATTTATATCTTGCAAATATAACTTGCCTATATGAGATCCTTTCCCTGCTTCTTGAGAACTTGGGGCTAAACCTGACTCAGGAAAGCCCTGGCATCACTCTGCACACCCATTCTCAATAGTCTAAACAAGGGCTTGAAATATAGGGTATGCCATCTGCTTTGGAGAAACAACCTCTGGCAGTTGTGTCTGACGCCTGCAACCATCAGAATTCTCTCTTGGCATCTTTCCACATCTGCACTTGATTTTCACAGCATTATTTTCCCATATATTGTGATTGGAGATTTAAGTTGTTCTCTAATTTCATTGAGAATGGATTTGTGTTTCAATTTCCCATTTTCCTATTGCTTCTAAGTGATTTCCTATATTTTAAAACTAGAATTTCTCTTTTCCTCCTCTTACTTCACCCCAGCATTGTCTTTTTTAATACAACTTGTCCTACTTAATAATACAGTGTATGGAATATCTTTTGATGTCGAGTCACTTTTCTAAAATAAACAACCTTGTATATTTGATAGGTTATATTCCTGGGAAGTTGTTGCCAATTACATCATGACAAGGATTCCAAGATTGTCCTAATGAAACTATTTTATGAATGGAGTTTTCATTCTAACCTAACTCCTGCCTCTTAGCATTTGATGGGAATGTTCTTAGATTTGAACAACTATGGATAATACTATGTACAGATAGATGGCTGTATAAGAACAACAACAAAGAAACAAGTCTTAAGCGCAGAGGAAGTGACTAAATAAGAGTATGATAATGACTCTTCTTAATAAGTTTTGAGTTGATATGTAAATGAAGGACTGGATATGAATTTGTAAGAAGTTGGCATTAGAGTTGATTGCCATCAGAGCCAAACAAATCAGTGGGCCAGTATATTTGACCAGTAGCCACTTAACCAGTAACTGATCCCACAAAAGTGTTTTCTAAAATAACGGAGGAGCCTGGTGTGGCACACAAGAAGGAGAGGAGGGCGCAGCTGCTGTTTAGGTGGGGAATGTGGTCTAACTGCCCTCTCTCCTGTAAGCATCACCTTGACCATCCTGTGGTTCTCACAGCAGTGTCCCTCAGTCATTGCCTTGACGACTTCACTGCCCACCACCTCTCTCTGGTATCTGTGCTCCCACAGCACCTGCCTGTTCTCAGTTCCTCTAATTAGCCAAACTCTTGTCCAGCTTAGGAGCTTCATAGACATTGTCCTCTCTGCCTGGCGTGCTCTTCCTCTGCTCCTTCTTATCAACTTCCATTCCTTCCTTAAATGCTCCCTCCTCCACGAAGCCTTCCCTCAGGGCTCCATGGAACTCTTATTTGCCTTGTCAGTCTATCCTGAAAATGCCTGTGTCCTTCAATCCAGTGAAAGTTTCCTAAGGCAAGGACAATGTCTTGGTCCTCTTCATATATGTTTATTAGTTTAAAAAAATTGGGGGGGGCACGCCCCACAGCATGCTTGATCTTAGTTCCCTGACCAGGTATCGAACCCACGGCCCCTGCAGTGGAAGGGTGGAATCTCAACCACTGCAGGGAAGTCCTATGTTTATTTAGTTTTAATTGATCTGCTCCCTTAAAATTTTTTTGAGGAAGCATTAGGTTCTGAAGAAAAATACCCATGAGTGATAAGTATCATGGTTAAAATGAAGACAAAAGGTCAGAAACCATAAGAAATAGGTGGAAATAACTGTACCTACTGTGAAATCATTCGTGAAAGTGAATTATTTACTCTTGTCTTCAGTACAGCATTGACATAGGGATCTTATACCAACTGAACATTAATTAATAAGGGTTTAGCTGAGTCGCCATCTCTAAAAGCCAACTGAGAGCAACTCACTCACCAACACAGATGGCTAGATGTTCTGAAATCCCCACCTGTTTTAGTTGCCTGAATTTTTTTACCTTTTGACTTGTCATCTAGACGTTGCTCCTGAGACAAATGTGAGAAAGCTGCGGTCTCGAACTCCCCACACGAAGCTCACAGGTGCAGTGTGTGTGTGTGTGTGTGTGTGTGTGTGTGTGTGTGGAGGGAGAGGGGGCAGACCCGCAAGGCTTTCTTTCCTGCTTTTCTGGGGGAATGCAGCCAACCCAAGCTCTTGCTGGTCTCACTGTGGGACAACCTGAGCTCTCCAAGTTGTGTCCCCTTGCGTCTCACCTCTAATGTAATGGCTTTTTTACATTTCTTATCAGAACCATCATGGGAGCAGTGCCTTTTCCTTTTTATCTGCCACTTTTAAGTATTCGAAAAGATTGAATGCAGTCCTTCTTCTCTTCGTCTGCCCTCTAATCTCCTTCTTTTCCCTCACATGGGTGTTGTTCCACCAACGGTGTGCTGCTCCCTGCCTGGCAGGTGATCCAGCCAGCAAAGGCAGCCACGATGCCACCTGAACATGTGTGGCCACCTGCACAGGTGTAGTCACCTGTGGGAAGCCAAAATCATCTAAACTGACCTCTTGCCCACTTGCAGCATATGACAGATAAGATAAAGGAAGACATACGGATAAAAAAGCTATTTAAAATTATTTCTAATTCCCCTGCCTCATGGGCTGGGGTATTTCCTGGGAATAGGAAGGTCCTTTGTAAGCTACATGCTCTCAACAGTAGAGGATGCAAGTTCACAGGCAGAGAAGCTGGGGCAGAGTTACATTGCTCTGCATGATAAGGGGGTGAGAGTAAATGAGATGGGAATAGTGAAATCCAGGAGGAAGGAGGCTGGGATGCCCCACCCCCAGCAAAGACATATGCAAAGGGGATTTTTCCAGGAAAATACCATGTATTGTGAAACCATGTTCTGGGAATTTTCATCAAAATTATTTAAAGCACGGTATGCTTGTAGAGCTGCATTTCTTATGCAAGAGAGTGGTGACGAGCATGGGTTGCCAAGTTGGGAGGGTGGGGCAGAACAAAATCAAACCTTGATTCTGACTTTGACTAGTAACACTCATGCATGATGTTCACTCCAGCCATCAACCCACATCTCCCATTCATGATTGTCCTACATGGTAAAAAGCTGAAGTCCCCAACTCAAGAAGCCTTTCTTTTGGAGAGAAGTATTTTCTAGAGCTTCTATGGCCAAAAGGCAAAAGATGGGAAATTATTTGTTTCAAGTGGAAACATAAGATAATTAACAACAATTGCTATACATTTTAAAGCACTAAAGTCAGATTGCTAATTTATGGATGGTATATAGTACAAGTTTTATATGCATAAAACTTGAAGTGTTCATAAAGTTATCATAATCTTAAATGTGTTTATTCAGCCAGTTATTCCAAATGTGTTTATTAGAATTAGTTTAAGTTTTTGTTTGAAGTGAAATTATAAGCTCCTGAACTCAAATACATATGGCAGTTCTTGATTTTTTTTCCAGTTTGTATAAAAACACTATAGGAAGCATGAGAAGCAATTACAGTTTTCAAGACTGTATCGTCCATGATTTCCAGCAGATGACATAAAAATTTAGCCTCTTTTGAGTTTAGAATTCTTGTGTAGCTTTCTGCAGACCTTCAGAGCATACTGCTGAAATTCTAGGACTACACAGCTGAGACTCTTGGTATAAGTTCACGAACCCATGACGTTTCTCCAAAGCAGAATTTACTTTATATCTGAATGGTAGGAGATGTTCATGCCAATTGTCCATCAGAGGGATTTAAGACAGAATTAAGGGTCCATCTTTTGGGAAAACAAGTTAATCTCTCTCTGAGTGACTGAGAATGCATCCTCCATCATACCATAAAGGAAGTATAATGTCCAGGCCCCATGAAACCAGAAGATGATGCTCCAAATCCATGACAAGAGAGAGTGTGGGGAGACCAAAAGTCCCTCAAAGTGGTGGGGCCCTTAACTCTGCAGATAAGGGTGTCTGTGATGTTCTGCCAGAGCCTAGAAGATGGAAGCCAGCATTTGTCTCACCTTGTATGGTAAAGGCTATGAAAAACTGTAATGATTATACACTATAAAGTAGGATCATTATGTTATATCTGCCATCAGTATAATAATAGAAAGTTTGTAACAGACAAAATTATCTCATCTTTAGAGGAAGACAGAACTCAGTTAAAATAAAGATATGGCTCTGCCCTGTCTCTGCGGGAGGGATGATGCTTTTACAATATTTAGATATGTTGGTTGGGGATGGAGCAGGGTAGGGAGAGGTGAGTAACTGGATTTGGTTATCCCGGCAATTAATTAATTGTTGCATTTTAAAATACATAAAAAATGAGACATTTTGGACTAAATTTACGTGTGTAGATTTGAAGGATGAGCTGAATTTGGGTAGGCAGATATTAGGGAATGGGAAGGGTGACATTTCCAGGAAGGAAAGCAAAATAGGCAAAAATTAAGAATGGGAACGGGTGTGATGAGTGTGATGATGGAGAAAGCAAGCTATAATGTTGGAACAAGAAGGCAGAAGCTCTGTAGTGTGGTTCTTGGAGCTAAACTCAGAAGGATGAACTTAAAGGGGCAGAGAGACAGGAATGGATGGAGCCAGGGAGCTCCACAAAGAAGACTTATTTATTTATTTATTTATTTATTTATTTTAAAGAAGCCTTTTAAAGTGAGGACTGAAGTGGTGTGAACTTGGGCTTCGATGCTGGCAATGGGAATGGAGAGTAAGGGGTATATCCAAAGGGGCATTTCAATAAAGGAGTGATGTGATTTGGTGACAAATCGGTCATAGGGGTTGAATGAAAAGACTAAAGTGAAAGATGTATTCATATTTCCTTAACTGGGAGACCAGAAGAGTTCCGGTGCCCTTGAGTAAAATGGTAACGTTGAAAGGGAATTCAGTTTAAAAGAAAATGAAAAAAGGGATTAAAGCTGTGTTTTGGTCCCACTGAACTTGACGTGATAATAGAGTATCCAAGTGGAAAGTGTTAAGAGACCTGAAAATGGGGGTGTTCTGTTGGAGTGAGAAGTCAGGATAGAAGTTGAAGATCTAAAAGTTATTTGCATTGATTCCATACAGATAAAAGTGAATGAAACCTCAGAGTGAAAATAAAGGCATAAGTTCTGACTCTAAGAATTGGGAATTGGTGCTACATGAGTTTTTTATGTAGTTACTTTTGGCAGCCAGTACTACATTTCATTCAATTGATGATAACAGTAAGATCGGGGAAACGTATTTCCTGGTTTTCTATAGGTTTTCCATTATTTCTCTAGTCAAATTTATCCATTACCATCAAGAAGCTGTATTTGTTTCAGTGATGAACTTTCCTCTAGCAAGCATTAAAAAAGAGTCCTGTCTGGCTGCAGATTTTTTTAAATGACACAAACACTACCCATTTCCCCACCTTAATTTTCAATTCTGAGGTTTCTGACGATGAACTGCACTGTGGTAGAGGAGAGAGGAGGAAGGGTGGGTCGAGACAGATCTTTTTATAAAGATTAGCAATTCTCCATGCTTTTATCCCAGGCAAAGATTACATTTAACACCCAGGGTCTCAGCTGCCTCAGATCCTTTTCAGAACGAGGAACTGTGGCACTGCAGATAGTTTGGGGTGTCCTTTCATTTTTTGACAGTATTAAATATATACCCCAGTAAGCCATAAATCAGTGATTTATCTAAGAATAAATCATATCTCTAATAAGGGACCACTTCTTCTAAATGGGACAGTGCATTATATTAAACAGGCAGACTTCCTCAAAAATACAAACTGTGTCAGCCAGCCATTTTCAATGAATATAACTGAAATTTTCTCTTTCTTTAGGAGAAAGCAATTTCCCTTCAAAAGGGCAAATCAGGGGGATTTGCTGAGTTTTGTTGGCTATTGTGTACACTTTAGTTAATCTTTCAGCTACAGGGAGAGTTAAGATTCCTCCCAGATTTTTCACTGTGGAGATTGCATTAGGGAAAGGGAAGGAAAGAAATAAAGGGGAGACCCCCCTCAGGAGCTAAACATGGTGGAAGTGCCATGGGACAGGGCCCCACGTGGACTGCTTTTGCTTGTGTTAGTATTTCACACCCTACATGCTCAGTGTCATCCTGGGAAGTTGGGAGGTGTAGGACTCATTTGCTGTGGAGTCCCTGGTGCTTAGCAACTATCTACTGAATAGATATATTTTATCTGCTGAAATGATATGATTATTTCTTAAGTATTCAGATTCTATCTTTGGCTATTCTGATTTACCAGAGATGTGATCCGTGCCTTTACCACTATTAGGCTGAAAGCAGAGCTGGAAAAGGGAAACGAGTTTAAATATAAAAATGCGCACTTTATTTTCATCAATAGCATAAGATGTTTTGTAAGCATTTATATCTCTGATGGAAGACATTGCTGTGTTCTGTTTAGATTCATTTTAATTAAGAAATTTCAGTGGTGGGCAGTGAAAAGAAGGAGAAGGGTATGGGCATGGGCAGAAAGGAAGCTGAGTCCTTTAAAGGGCTATAATCTATGAGAACTGGCTATGCATAAAAATAAATAAGTGGGTCAACTGTATACACATGTGAAATTTGAACAACTGGAGACAGAAATAAACACGAAGGAGACACATGTTTCTGGCTATACAGTGAACTAAAATATTCTGAAAACACCTCTCATGTAAAATACCTGAAAATGCTGGATAAAACATTTAAATATACATAGGTTTAATTCATAGCTAAGATGAAAAATGAAAGGAAAATACTTAAGGCTGAAAATAGTAATAAAGAAATAATCCAGAAAAATAAGTGGGCAATGAGCCAATGGCTGCCCTGGGATATCTGCCTATTCCAGGCAAATTAGAGGTTCCATTTTCAAGGGCTGATATGGGAACAGGGACAAAGCTTAAAGTTAGCACAAGGAGGGAAGTCAGATCAGAGCTCCCTCCCAAAGGATGACAGGGAAAAGACAAATTAGGGGTGGGGGGAACTTGCCCTACAAAAGGAGGCAGGAAGGACACTTTCCTTAGCTCTAAATAAAAAGAAAATGCTATCTTCCTTGGGAATTTATAACCATAAACTCTCATGAGTTTGGGACCAAATTTTACTTTACATACCTAAGAGTGCAACTGCTGGGATATATGGTAAGTGTATGTTTGACATTATGAGAAACAACCAAACTCTTTTCCACAGTGAGTATACCATTTTCCATGTCATCAGCAATGTATGAGTGTTTCAGTTGCTTTGAATCTTTGCCAGCAATTTGTACTGCTAGTCTTTCTTTTCTCTTGTTTTTGTTTCTAGCTATTCTATTAGATGTATAATAGTATGTCATTGTGGCTTTAATTTGCATTTCCCTGTTAATTATGTTGAACACCTTTTTATTTGCTTATTTGACATCAATATATCTTCTTTGGTGAAGTGTCTGTCAATTGTTTTGCCCATTTAAAAAATTGTGTTTTTTTTAACATACTGTTGAATCTTGAAAGTTGTTTATGTATTTTGGACAGCAGTCCTTTGTGAGATATGTTATTTGAAACTATTTTTTCCCACTGTGTGGCTTGTGTTCTCAGCTCCTTAACATTGCCTTTTGCAGAGCAAAAGTTTTCAATTTTGCTAGTAAATTTTTCTGTAATTGATCCTGCTTTGTATTTAAAAACTCTTTGCTAAATGGAAATCATGCAGATTTATGATGTCTCCTAGAAATTATAAAGTTTAATCTTTTACATTTAGGTCTAGATCCATTTTGAGTTAATCTTTATATAAGGTTTATAATATTTAGGTCAAGATTTTGTTTTGCATATGGATATCCAATTGTTTATCACCATTTGTTGCGATTACTGTTCTTTCTCCATTAAATTGCCTGTGTATCTTTGTCAAAAATCAGTTGACTGGGCTTCCCTGGTGGCGCAGTGGTGGAGAGTCCGCCTGCCGATGCAGGGGACACGGGTTCGTGCCCCGGTCCGGGAAGATCCCACGTGCCGCGGAGCGGCTGGGCCCGTGAGCCGTGGCCGGTGAGCCTGCGCGTCCGGAGCCTGTGCTCCGCAACGGGAGGGGTCACAGCAGTGAGAGGCCCGCATACCGCAAAAAAAAAAAAAAAAAAATCAGTTGACTATATTTATATAGATCTATTTTGGGGCTCCTTCTTCAGTTTCATTGATCTATGTGACTGACCTTTCACCAGTACCACACTGGTTTGATTACTATAGCTCTACAGTAGGTCTTGAAGTTGAATAGTGAAAGTTCTCCAACTTGCTCCTTTTCAAAATTATTTTGGCTATTCAATTCTATTGTTTCTGTATATGCATTTTAGAATTACCTTGGGAATACCTATATGAAAGCCTGCTGGGGTTTTGATTGGGATTACATTGAAACTATAGACCAAATTAGGGAAAATTAATATTTTTACTGTATCAAATCTTTCAATCCGTAAACATGTTATATCTCTCCATTTATTTAGATCTTCTTTGATTTCTTTCATTTATATTTCTTAGTTGTCAGCATAGAGGTCCTGTATGTAATTTGTTACATTCATACATAATTAATTTTTCAGGTTTTGGTGCTATTGTAAGTAGTAACTTATTAATTTCAAATTCCAATTATTCACTGTTAGTGTATGGAAATATAATTGAGTTTTGTTTATTGATCTGTATCCTGAAAAATCAATTACAGTTTTCAGATGGTTGTGTGTGTATGTTTGTGTGTGTGTGTGAGTGTAGATACTTTGAGATTTTCTACGTAAGAAATGTTGGGATCTGTGATTAAAGACCATTTCCTTTGTTTCCAATCCTATGTGTGTACTTCCTTTTTTCCTTTCTATCTTTATTGGCTAAGACTATCAGTACAGTGTTAAATAGGACTAGCGAGAGAGAATATCTTTGCCTTGTTCCTGATGTTGAGGTGAAAATATTCAGTGTTTCACTATTAAATATGATGTTAGGGCAAAGTTTATATGTGTCCTTCATCAAGTATGTAAGTTTTCTTCTTATTCAAGTTTGGTTAGAGTCTATTATGAATGGTTTTTGAATGTCATTTAATGCTTTTTCTGCATCTATTGAGATAATCACACTTTTTTTCTCCTTTAGTTTGTTAATGTGGTGAACTGGATTTGCATTCCAGAAATAAACCCCTCATGGTGTGATGTGTTATCCCTTTTATGAATTGCAATACTTGATTTGTTAATATTTTGTTGACAGTTTTTGCATCTATGTTTATGAGGGACCATGGTCTCCAGATTTCTTTTCTTGTAATTATCTTTGGTTTTGGAATTAGGGTAATGCTGGCCTCACAAAATGAGTTAGGAAGTGTGCCCTTCTCTTCTATTTTCTGGATGATGTGTAGAAATGATATAATTTCATCCTCAAATATTAGTTGAATTTACTAATGACACTATCTGAGCCTGAAATGTTTTTGTTTATTGTTGATGGAAGGATTTTAACTACAACTTTAATTTCTTTAACAGAAATAAGACTCTTTCAGTTATCTATTTTTTAAATTGAGCTTTGATAACTTGTGTCTTTCAAGAATTTGGTCAATTTCATCTTAGATGTTGAATGTATAAGAATAAGATTTTCATAGTATTCCCTTAGCGTTGTGGACTGTGTTTGTGTGTGTGAGAATGTCTGTGGGGTCTACAGTGATATTCCCTCTTTTATTCATGGAATCAATAATTTCTGCCTTCTCTCTGTTTCCTTGGTCAGATTGGCTAAGGGTTTATCAGTTTCATAATGATATTTTTAAAAATGGCTTTTGGTTTCATTGATTTTTCTCTATTCTTTTTCTGTTTTCAAATTCATTGATTTCTGTTCTTTATTAATTTCCTTCCTTCTGTCTGCTGTGAATTTGTATTTGCTTAAGGTTTCTTGAGGTAGAAGCTTAGATTAGTAATTTGAGACTTTTATTCTTTTCTAACAGTAAGCATTTAATGGCACAAATTTCACTCTGGACACTACTTTAGCTGCATTCTATAACTTTTGATAAGTTGTATTTTCATTTTCATTCAGTTCAAAATAAATGATTCATAGCAAAATATAAACTACCAGTTCTGACCCAAGAAGAAGTAGGAAAATTCAAGCAATTATAAAAGAAGAGATTGTAAAGTTGGTAAGAGATCTGTCAGATAGTTTAAAAGCTGAGCTCTAGCTAATAAATTTAACAATCAGATAATTTTAATATTATTAAAAATTGTTCTAAACCATTTAAAGAAGGAAAGCTCTTACGATTCATTTTATGAGATGAATAGATCCTTGTCACAAAAACTCTATAAAGTGACAGAGGGGAAAAAAGCATACTAAAGACCAATCTCATTTGTCTCAAGACAAATATAAAAATATTATGTAAAATAGTGCCTGAGTCCAGCAGTATAAGAAAAGAATAATATGTTATGATCAAGTAGGGTTTATTCTAGTATTATATCTGAGATTTATGAATGTAACTGATTAATGAATAAAGGAGAAAAATTGTACAATGATTTTAATAAATTTCAAAAATCAGTTCACACAATTTAGCAGTTATTTTTAATAAAAACTATTTTAAAGCTAGTAATAAAAGGAAACTTCTTAAATATTTATAATAAAAATAATTTACCAAAACTTAACACCAATATCACTCTTACATTACAACACTAAAACCATTCCCATTAAAATCAATATTTTGGGGGGAATTCCTTGGTGGTCCTGTGGTTAGGACTCAGCGCTTTCACTGCCATGACCCAGGGTTCAATCCGTAGTCAGGGAACTAAGATCCTGCAATCCAGGCAGTGTGGACAAAAATAAAATTTGCTTTTATTGATAATATTGCACATATAAAAAACAAAGAGGTTAATAAAAGAACTACTATAATTAATAAGAGTAGGTAGGGTAGCCTAATATAAGATAAATATACAAAGTTAATAGATTTTCTATATACCATCTGTAATCAACTAGAAGAAATAAGAAACTACTCTATCCACATAGTGACAAAGATTATCAAACTCCTGGAAATAAATTTAACATGAAAGGTATAGGATGTATGTTAATAGAATGATCAAATCTTAATAAAAGATGTAAAATCTGTTCAAACTGAAAGATATACCATGTTCTTGGATGAGAAGACTTACTGTCACCCCCAAATATCAATTCAACCACTACCAATATGTTTTTGTTTTTGAGGTGGGTGTTATGGGAATCATGTTAACATTTTTATAGAAGAAAAAATATCTGATGGGCTTCCCTGGTGGCGCAGTGGTTGAGAGTCTGCCTGCCGATGCAGGGGACGCGGGTTCGTGCCCCGGTCTGGGAAGATCCCACAGCTGCGGAGCAGCTGGGCCCGTGAGCCATGGCCGCTGAGCCTGCACGTCTGGAGCCTGTGCTCCACAACGGGAGAGGCCACAGCAGTGAGAGGCCCCCGTACCAAAAAAAAAAAAAAAAAAAAAATCTGAGAATGGTCACGATTATTATGAGATTTGAGGAAGTTCAGGGAGTTTTCCCATATTGGTTTAAAAAAAAAGTAAATAAATCATTGAAAGGTAATTAAGAGCCCAGAAATAGATCTTGTTATGTGAGAGAATTTAATATATAAAAGCAGTGACATTTTAATCTAGTAGAAAAAGAATGGTGTCTTTCATGAATAGTGCTGGCACAACTGGCTATCTATTTGGGGAAAAAAAAGTAAAGTTGGACTTCTTTCTTACACAATATAAAAATAACAAATGGAGAAAAGACAAATGTAAAATATAAAGCTTAAAAAAATCTTAAAAGAGAAATAACCTTGGTTTGGAGACACCATGTTAACCAAGACTGCAAACCCAGAAATTATAGAGAAATAATAAATAAACATATTTTATTACATAAGGAATTTAAAAAATTATGGCCGGAAAGTATTATGTTTATATATTCGAATATATTTACAGAAATATAAACCATATGAATAGATAAATGGTGGATACAAAAGTGCAGAAAAGCAAGAATTCTGTTTAAAAATGACCAAAGAAACTTCATATGTATGAAAATAATTATATATGCATGGAGAAAGTTCTGGAAAATACATACTGAGTTGTTTCCATTGGTTATGTGAGGGAATAGCAGAGAGAAAGAGTTTGTGGGGAGGGAAAAGATAATACAAAAGCAAAAGACTATATAAAATGCGGTCATGATAAAAAAATTGCATGTAGAAAACCAGTTTACTAAAATTATATATTTGTATGTAAATTCATAAAGATATGTATTAAAAGAGGGCTAACAAAATTTTGTTATTGATGGATACCTCAGAAGTTGGAATTTCATGTGATTTTTTTTCACCTACTTCCTCATACTTTTGTATATTGTTCATTTTTTTCATAATGAAGATACAGTATTTATTTAATAAGAAATATAAAGCAGTTCCACTGTGAGAAATAAAAACAAAGCAAGATATATTCACCAATCCAAAAGAATTTATTGAAAAATTTGAAATCCAGATGAGAAGCTGGAGACTTGGGGTAGCCCTGGAAGCAGTGGGAAACAAGTTTTATTTTAGTCTTGGCATTGGGGTCAAGGCAAATGCTATGAATGGGGAAACTGTTCCCGAACCCCCAAATTAGATTTAAGTCATTTGTTTGGTTTCTTTATCTTCAACAGAAAAAACACACGAACAAACAAAAAACCCCAAACTTTATTATAAAGTCCCAATTCTGGAGCTGAAGACTTAGGAAATATTTCAAAGAGCAAAAATTTTCAATTTATGCTCTAGTTTTTTGACAAAATGTAGTTCAGAAGGAGAAACGAAAAAGAGACAATTTTGTCCCCATTCAAGAAGGAAAGAAAGGTTTAAACTAGTTATCATCTTGTTACAGAATGAAATAACTGATTTCAGACTCAGTTTTTGCAATAGGACCAGTACCATCAGTGGGAAAGACTTGATCAGTTCCCCAGAGATGGTGTCAAAGAAAAGTTGTACTGTTACATTCTGCAAGAATTGTTGCATTGAGATGATTTTCAAAGAAATTCTCAAGAAAGGAAAATTACAGCATTCTGTCCTCCAGGTGATAAAGAGCTGCATCCCAGCCTGAACCCTGGCTTTGGAATCAGGTGCTCAGAACGCACAGTTTTTATCTAAAACCTATTTTCGCTTACCAAGTTAGGTTATGTGAGCTTTTCATTCTCTCTGACTCTTAGTTTATTCATCTATAAAATGGGAGTGCTGATAATAACACAATGTAGAAAAGAACACTTACTTGATTTATTTTATGTGTCAGTAGCATAATTCAAATGCAAGCATAATCATGGAAATGTTCATTCGAATAGGTAAAGCTCACAAACGCCATAACCAAAGTAGCTTAAATAAATGTGGGTTTTTTTCCCCTCTGAAGCCATAATTGATAGCTGCTAGAGATCACTGAGGAGGCCTCTTAAAATAAATAGCAGCAGAGAAGGTTTTTAATGTGTTGTCTGAAATCATGAAACACAGAGCAATGTCAGAAATCATCTGGCAGTATGTCTTGTTCTAGTTGAAACAATTAAGACTCCAAGTGGTAAAGTGAGTGGATCAAGGCTGCATGGCTTCTCTGTGATAGTTTTGTGACTGAAATTGCCTTGAGTTTCCATCTGGTGTTTTCCTTCTCACAAGTGAGAGAGGATTCACTCTTTACTAGAGACCCCCACTTACAAGATGTGATCTTTATAAAAGCTTTCTTGACCACTCCCCACCCACTACCTCCCTATCCACAGAAATGACCTCTTTTGTCATCCTGCTTTCCTGTATCCATTTTTAACACTGCACCTCAAAGACTTGTTGCATTGGTCTGTCTTCTCCACTAATCTGATAGTTCTTTAAGGGCAGGAGCCATGATATATGTTTTTTCTTCTCCTTTCTTTTCTTCTTCCTTTCCTTCTTCCTTCCTTCCTTCCTTCCTTCCTTTCTTCCTTTCTTTCTTTCTTTCTTTTTTCTTTCTTTCTTTCTTTCTTTCTTTCTTTCTTTCTTTCTTTCTTTCTTTCTTTCTTTCTTTCTTTCTTTCTTTCTTTCCCTCCCTCCATCCCTTCCTTCCTTCCTTCCTTCCTTCCTTCCTTCCTTCCTCCCAGGGTACCTCAGTCCTTGCTCTTAAGGCCTTCCACTGATTGGATGAAGCCCACACACAGTATGGAGGGTAATCTGCTTTACTCAATGCCTACCGATTTAAATACTAATCACATCTAAAAAGTACTTTCACAACATCTAGGCTGTTGCCAAATAACTGGGCACCAGAGCCTAGCCAAATTGATACATAAAATTAACCATCACACATGGTGATAAAAGGAGAGGAGATTGTGGTCAGAAACTTGGATGCTTGAATTAGTGAATTTGGAGGTACAGCAGTATGACAGAGTCCATGAAGTGATCATGCATATGGATAACTAGGGTAGAGATGTGAAGGTCAAGGAACAGACAGATCAGCATAATGACTGGACTCATCTACTTGGACCATGAAGTCATCGACGAGGCTGTCAGATAAGACAGAGAGGAAGAATTTGAGCCATGAGCTAAAGCATTTACTAAATGATGGATAATGATCAGGAGGAAGAAAGATGACCAAGTAAGGGGAGAGAGGGTGATATAGTCAAATGGCATGAACCTCAATGAAGAGAATTCTAACCTTTAGCTCTGCCACTGGATAGTCTTAAGCAAATTATTTAATCCTTCTGTGCCTATGCTTTTTCATGTCTCAAGCAGAAATTCCAATCCTACTTTTCTGTCCAAGGACTGTTGCAGGAATCAAGAATGGTGGTAAATGTAAAAGCAGTTTGAAAACCTGAAAGGCAGCAAAGCTGATTAGAGAGAAGATAGGTAGGATTTCTTGATAATGATAGTTATTAACATTGGAATATGTCTCCAAAAAAGTTAGGGAATTTCTGATTTTAATTTAATGGAATTGAGGTAGCCAGCCTCCAAATAACCCCTACCTCTGGTATTCACACTTTTATGTAGGACCCTCCCACATTTAATAGGACTGACTCGTGTAACAAAAAGAATGTGAGAGAAGTGATGGTATGTGACTTTCGAGACTAGGTCACAAAGAGCACTGTGGTTCCCACCTTGCTGTTGCATCACTTGCTATGGCAGAAGCCAGTTGTCATATGTACTAGAAGCTGAGGCCTCCTGCCAACAGCCATGTGAGGGAGTCATGTTGGACACAAATCCTCTTGTCCCAGATAAATATTGCTATTTACTGATTGTATCAGACACATCTTTTGTGCCTCCTCAGATTCCCTCAGCATTGTCACCTCCAGGCCCTCAAGCTGCTTGCTCTGTCTCAGCCGCCTCTCCTGCCTACCAAGACCACCCAGACCCCACATTCCACGCTTGCCTGGGGATGCTGGGTCCTCCCCCTTGGCCGCTGCTGTGCAGTTAGGCTAACCAGATGCAGGTCTAGTCTCTGTCCTCTTCTGCCACTTCTAGACTTTAATGAGATGCCATGCCACAGGCATGGGAACTGGACGAGGGAGTCAGATTTCCCATCCTGGAAGTCCCAGGTGGGAGTGTTACCAAAGGTGGGGTTCAGCTGCTCACTGCTCAAAAGCCAATAAAGAGGCAAGGCTGGTGGAAAGGAAAGTTTGCTTTATTTCAGAGGCTGGCAACCTGGGCAGGGGAAGGCAGGCTCCTATCCAAAGGCCAACTCCCCCGCTGACAGTCAGTGGGCAAGAGCTTTTATAGGCGGAGGAGGGGGGCTGAATGTGGAAACAGCACAGTCAGCTCTGACAGTCATCTTGGAACTGGTCATCGGTGGTCTGACCAGCGTCATCCTGATTGCTTTAAGTACAGTTAATCTTCAGTGCCAGGGTCGGTTCGTTCCCATTTCTTTGAAGCCAGTTCTCGGAATTGTGGCAGCTTATGTCATGGCTACAGTCTGGTCATTATGTAATTAACTTCTTCTACCTGGTGGGGGTCTCAGTATCTATAAAACAGCTCTCAGGATGTGGCTCAGAATATTATCTATAGTCTTTGAGGAGGAACTAAAAGTCCTTGACTTTGCTTAATGACTAAACTATTATTGTTTTGTCCTATCTGACTGCTTTTCTTTGCTTTTGTATTTTTTCACTTCTCTGATTAAACTTATTTTTTGACTGAAGTTTTTTTTGTTGTTTGTTTTTTGTTTTTTTTGCGGTACGTGGGCCTCTCACCGCTGCGGCCTCCCCCGTCGCGGAGCACAGGCTCTGGACACGCAGGCTCAGTAGCCATGGCTCAGGGGCCCAGCCGCTCCACGGCATGTGGAATCTTCCCAGACCAGGGCACGAACCTGCGTCCCCTGCCTCGGCAGGTGGACTCTCAACCACTGCACCACCAGGGAAACCCCTGACTGAAGTTTTTTTTACAGACAAAAGGAAGTGGGAGGACATGGTGGGGATGGGGTAATAATAGGTTCCTGCTCCATTTCAGGAATGGGGGGTGGGTAGTGGTGGTTACCTAACTGCAGGATGAAATCTGTCCAGTAGGAAGCAGGTAATGACAGAGAGCCCACCATTAAATTTCCTCTTCTTCCTCCCTCCGATGGACTGGCCTGAACACAGCTTCTGGAGCTGCCCTGTGTGGCCCTGCAGACGCCACTGCGATGTCACCTACTTGTCTCTTCCTGGCTCCTGAGAAGACAGTGACCAGAGTCACTCATCATCTTGCCCTGCTTCCCCTCCTCCCTGCCTCACTTCCCTTTATTTTCTTTTTTAATATTTATTTATTTATTTTGGCTGCACCAGGTCTTAGTTGTGACATGGGATCTCATCGCTGTATGTGGGATCTTTTAGTTGTAGCATGAGGGCTCTTAGTTGCGGCATGCATGTGGGATCGAATCCAATTCCCCAACCAGGGATCGAATCCAGGCCCCCTGCACTGGGAGCGTGGAGTCTTACCCACTGGACCACCAGGGAAGTCCCTTAATTCCCTTTATGTGCTCTCTGTCCTGGGATTTTACCCTCCAGAAACTCAGCTCTTCATCGCTGAGTCAGGCTTTGTTTTCTAGGAAACCTGGGCTAAAAGACAAACTATTCCAGTACTGTTTTTTATAGTAACACATTTGTACACATTTCCTGTCTTGCTGCTCAAAATCCATGTATGGGTTTTGGGGATCTGCCTGCCCATGTGGGTCTATATTCAACGTTCACTAATGTTTACATACACATCTACTTAGATGATAGAATTTCTTTTCTATAATTAGATGTACTTGAGCTACCCTGACTTCACTGCTGCTTCTTAGACTGTCAGGCACATTCCCACCTTTGTATTTGCTTTTCCTCCTGCCTGGGTGACTTTTGACCCAGATGACCACATTCCTTCACCTCCTTCCTGTCTGTGCTCCTGAATTTCCCCCTGATCTTTCTATGTAAAATTGTAGCCCTCCCCTCTTCTAACAACTACCTATCTCCTCTCCTGCTTTATTTTTCTGTATAGCTTTGTTTATACATCTCCCCCAACTAGAATATGGGCAATACACTGAGGGCACACGTTTTCTGTATATTTTCTTTACTGCTATATACCCCAGTGCCTAAAATAGTGGCTGGCACATAAAAGTGCTCAAAAGTGTTTGTTAAACGGGTGAATGAATTCATCAATCAATTGCTCAATCAATAATATCTATCAGATAGCAACTTACTAGTGTGTAAGCATTGATTCATTTGGTTCAGTTTTCAGGAAGAGCTGGATACTATGTAGCACCAGAACACCTAAATTTGGGTTTACGTGGTGGTTGAGTGACTACGGTGAAAATGATCAAGTTCACAGGGAAAATCCATACCTTTATCCTTAAGTAGGCACTGAGAATCTACTGTGTACCTATCCCAAATGAGAACCTGGGGAGATACAAACAAACATGAGATATGGTTGTCCTTTTCACAAAGCTTTTCACTTTATTTAAGGAAATTGATGCTGTCATATGAAATAAGCAGAAAACTTTAAACCATTAATCCATGTGGGTTTTGACTTTAAGTGCATTCACAGGTAGGGAACAAGAGAGGATGCAGATGTTAGAACCTAACCCTCCAGCTCTCCCACTCAAGCCTTATTCGACCTTTGACAATCGACTTAACCTTTCCCTAGTCCCAGACCTCACCTATGAGGCTGGGATAACCTACTAGGGATTATTAAAAGGATTAACTGATACAAAGCAAGTAAATTGCTCCATAAATATTCACCGTTTTAAGGTGTCATTATTATAATTTCTAAGAAGCTGCATAAGGATACTATCACAGAGAAGTTGGGACTCGAGGAATAAATAGGACTCGAGGGAAGAGGGAAAAATAGAGGGAATGAGGGACAAACAAGTCCAGAAACCCAGAGGCAGGGATGCCTATGGTGGGCTGGAGGGAGCAGTGCCACAGGTGATGGAGTGAAGAAGGAATGGGGCAGGCAGGGATGTGCAGACAGGTTATGTCGGGAGCTTGGACTTTAAATACCGCTCTCATTACTGGGTTTTTAAGATCTTGGGAATAGAGAAAAGAGGGGAGGGAGGGCAAGTAGTGCAAAGGGGAAGAAGAAGGGAAGATGGAAAAAGTTGAGAAGCAAAAGTAAAGGCTGGCCATTAGCCAAAAATAGCCCTCTCACATGTAATATTCTCTTAGAATGTATTTAAAGCATTAAGATGAGAGGGCAGTTCAGAGCACTGGATTAATTCCCTTTTCTCTCTCCCCCTTTCTTTCTCTCGCCCCTTTATTAAGAAAATAAAAGAGACTTTGAAATATTAAGAGATAGTGGGATTAGAACCTTCTCCTGCCAGCCCCAGTCTTTCCTCTTCTATTAATTTCCACTTGATTATAATTCTTTTTGAAGTGTTTAAATATGGACAATAGGAAATAGAAGGGTGAGTTATTGAATATCAGTTAGACAGTATTAATATAATCGCAGCTCCCATTTTTTATATAGACACTTCATCTATATGTATAGTTTCCATTAGGAATAAAGTAGACACCCCCCTCCCCTAGCTCAAGTAATTATGATTTTTTAACTACAATGAAACTCTTAAAAGTTAATAGCTGATTTGTAAATCCTCAGCTTAAAATCTTTTTAAAAAAAGTTTTAAAATTCTAGAAAACTGAGAATTATTTTTTTCTTGCTTGCTTTAAAAAAATAAAAAAAGAGACATAGGAACATCCCTAACACTAAACTCTCTTGAATCAGTGAGGGCTTTTAGCACATGCACACTTTATAAAGGAACTAGGGCTCTTTGGATGGAAGATATGGATCGCTGAGAAACCCTCTCCACTTAGGGGCTGCATGAAGAGGATGATACTGGTGTTCAAAGTTCCCCAGAAACACACAGACAATGTCTCCATGCTAAAAGCAGCAGCTTATTCTTCCTTTAATAACAGGGGCCTCAACATTGTCTAGTCCTGACATTGGCTTTCATGCTGAAAACTTGATCTAAAGACCCTCGAGGAACAAAACAGGGGTCTCAGAGTCTATTTAATGCATGGAGTTGGGGCTTTCTGAGATGATCATTATGAAATTCCTGGGGTTTTCTAGCACCAAAGACCCACAGCTGCTTAAAAATAAGTTCTTGATAAATGGCAGTTCATAAATCTTTTTTGAAAACCTAGAAATGTCATTCGATTTATAAATTGTATCTTTTAACGTTAGCATTAACTATTTGAGGTCCCAAATGTCTAACTGACTTACAAGAAAAACGTTCTTTACAAATCCTTCCACTCAAACACAAACTGTGCTAATACATTCTGTTATTTTAAACATGCTGATTTGTGTATTTCCTTTGGCACATAGGAAAACTGAGTCCCTGTCACTGGTGTGGGAACGGCCAGAGACACGGGGCTAATTTGGAAGAGTTCAGACTCCTTAGGAATGTAAGCAACAGTGGGAAAATATAAACCAATGGGAGAGATGGGGAACCAAGGCATAAAAATATAGATACAGAAGAAGTTCAGCAAAACCTATGTCAGACTAATTAGGAGATTACCAGTCTGAATAAGTAAGAAGTTTGACTCACATTCATCCCTGAGTATTTCAGAAGAATAAATTCTCAGTCCCTTGTGAATCCCCGCCTTGTAAATACTGCTGCACCATAGAATTAGTCCCACGAACTACATAGGTAATGATAAAGGAAGTGATCCAAAGCCCCAGTGAAAGGCAGATGTGAGCAAGTGACTGGCTCCTCCACCCCAGCCTGCTGCCCTGAATCAACCTTGTGCTTCAGCAAAGGGTTTTAACTAAAATATCTTAGGAACTTTCCAGTCCCTGTCAAATTACCAAACTCCTGAATGCTAAGCCTGAAAATGTCACAGGTCTGATCCACGAACTATTGTTAAGGAAGTCCATTTGTTGTGTCCAGATATACCAAGTTGTACCTTCTGATGACTGATAAAGTATGCCTATGGAGAGGGACTTCTGGGTTTGCTTTGATCAGTGGATGAGCTTCGTCACTCCTTGAAGGCCAGGGCAATGTCCTCAGCACCGCTCTCATCTTCTAGTACAACATAGAATATCAATCCAATACATGCTTTTTGTATCGAAATAAAAGGACCCAGAATTTATGAACATTTTTTATATATTTGATGTCTGTGTTTTCTGAGTAACAAAACAACAAAAGATAAACTGTGAAATATAGTCAGACAATGGGCAATAATACTGAAGAATTCTTTGAATTATAATCACCTAGAAAATTTCAAGCTTACACTCACCCTGTGTATGGAACCCAGTCAACTGGATGCTCGACTGAGTTCATTGTACAAAGTAAGCAACATGACCTCTCTGGACTGTCCTCATTCTGCTGGCCCAGTAGTCACCATCCTCACCTCCTCCATGAGGGTGCCCAGCAGGGCTAACTTCAAGGGGGTGTGACCCGTGTGGTAGCACAGGCCCCACCCTTACCAGGGGGCCCCAGGCTTGGTTTAATGCTCTTCTGTTGCCAATTGAGATCCTTAATCATTTCTGGACAAGGGACTCCACATCTTCATTTTTCACAGGGCCCCACAAATTATGGAGCTGGTCCAGGCCTCAGGTCCACTTCTTGATGGGCCAATTGTTCTAAAATGAATTAGAGCTATAGATTTCTTTGCCAAATTCACCTGAGATTCCTTTCCTGTTGCCCCAAACCCCTGAATTTAAACTATAGGAATTTTATTCTTACGTTCTAGTTCCATATTTTCCTTTCAAGTGAGGCTGTACATGACAGGACAGCACACACTGTAATAATGGTTAAGGCTCTTCTTGGAATCCTGTTGCTCTTTTCTGTGACTAGAAATCTCCCATCCTAGGTGCCTTCTTGGCCATTACCTACTGGCCACACTGGAACAGAGGGTTTGAAAATCCTACCGGACCTTTGTGCAACTCAGGAGGGAGTGTTTGTACTTTCCAACAGCACCTGGTATATCTCACTACACGGCCCAGAACCTATTACATTTTTTGTGTTATTAATCTATTATTGATTCACCTGTGTTAATTTTGGCCCAAGCTTACATTCTGGGAGATTAGCAACCAGTTCTTGTACATCTTCTGGGTCTGAGCAAGTATACTTGTTCGCTTGATTCACCCATAGAAATGGCTTCAAACGATAAGAGAAGAGCATGACCAAAACACAGCCTGGGTTGACAGATGTCGCCTTCCTCCCCCTGCCCTCTCCCCCCCTGCCCCCGCACACACTTTGAAGGGACTTGTTCTCTGGTTCACAGTCAGAGCTCTTAGGCCTTAACCTACACCACTTCTCCTAGAGTCCAAAAGTGAGAGAGAAAAACGATGGGGAAACTCCAACTGTGTTGTCCCAGCCCCCAAGCTGTTCCATGGCACCTGTTCTGGTTCTGCCTTGACCAGCCAGGAAACCTAGGCTTCTGGCCACACTGAGAAAGGCAAGCTAATAAAATCCCTCCCCTACCTCTGCTCCCTCTTATCTCCAGGTTACTTTAAGATAACTTGCCTTTGGACTGAATTCACATCTTTTGTCTTTCTAAATTGTGTTTGCTGAAATGGCCTGAATTTCTAAATTTAGTGAACCCTGGAAATTTGCTTTCATCAAATCATAGCTGAGAGATAGGCGGGCAGAGGCGGGGGGAGGTGGGGGGATATTGAGAGAGAGATCCCAAAGACAACAGGCAGGAAAATGAAAACAGAAGAAGAAAAAAATACTGTAAAAGAATGGCTGTACATTTTTTGTTTTGGGTTTTTGTAAAGAATATGCAAAGAATAAGGCAAGGTATAAAATTGTATGGACCAGCCACACAACCGGAGAAAGGGAAGGGAAAAAATACAATTGTTCCTTCTCTGGTTTTCTCAATACAAAACAGAAAAAAAAAAAAAAAAAAACCCCCTGAATGAGAAAAGCAGAATTATTCTCAAAACCTCTCATGATATAAAATCAGTTGGTGAGGAGTATTACTAGCTTGGAGCTAGGGAAAAAAATCATTTCTGAAGTGCATGTTTAGAGAGTGGTTTTTTTAATGCAATAAAAATGGAAAAGAATTTGGGGGCGGGGTGCTGGGGAAGGCTTCCAGCAGCAGCCGCGGCTTCTATCTTCAGGCTCTGGGCAAGAGGCCTCAGCCCATGCTTTCAGTAACCCATTATCGGTTTCCCTCCTCTGCATTCTTCTCCAGTAACCTTATCAGACACAAGCATCGCCGCAGATGCTGCGACTGGAGTCTTGTAATTGTCCCCGGTTAGAGCTCAATAGCACCTTGAACCATTAGAGCAATCTCAGCTTTTAAGAAAAGGTCTCCACAAGGAGATGCGGTGAGAGAATTTGCCTGTGGCTATGTGAGTTCTTTAATAGCGAACTCTCTCCTCTGCCAGGCCTCGCTGCTGAGTCTGTGGAGAGATGGAAGTCTCTTTATTTATCACAGGGCTCTTCTGAGTGCCTGTTAGGCAATGATCATATTATTTATCACCAGGTGTGTGGTGCTGGTGGGGGCAGGGTGGGAAATTATTTTTTTAATGGGCCTTCGGCAGAAGCGGGGGGCCCAGGAGATCAAGGTGGGGAAGGGGAGGAAGAAAATTCGAAGACATGGGAGGACCAGAAGTGCTTCTGGGGCAGCTTAAAGGCGATACATAAAAGCCTGCACAGAAAAACATAATATATAGCAAATATACATTATATATGGTTAATTCAGGAGTAAAAGGGGAGGACGAATGGCGTTCTTCAAGTGTCACCTAACGCTTGCAGAAAGTTTGAGGAAAGCTTTTTTTTTTTTTTTTGCGGTACGCAGGCCTCTCACTGCTGTGGCCTCTCCCATTGCAGAGCACAGGCTCTGGACGCGCAGGCTCAGCGGCCATGGCTCATGGGCCCAGCCGCTCCGCGGCATGTGGGATCTTCCCGGACCGGGGCACGAACCCGCGTCCCCTGCATCGGCAGAAGGACTCTCAACCACTGCGCCACCAGGGAAGCCCTGAGGAAAGCTTTTAACTTGTAGCAGCTCTACTCTGTTTCCTCCCCTCATGCTTCAACCCCACAAAGCAGGACCTTTCCTGCTAGAGAACTAGCAGGGTAGGATTAGGGTCCTGAGAACTGAATTTTCAAAAGTTGGGAAGACCCAGATCTCAGGATGTGATCAGGAAATATCAGGCCCTCAGAGGCACACACTTTCCGGGCTAGGGGTTTTTAATTTAAACAAATCAGCCAGTTCCCCACAACCCCCCCCCCCCCCCCCCCCCCCTCCACAATACATAATTAATATCAAAAGACTATGGAACACAGACTTTAGAGCCTTGGAGAGAAGGATTTTGTCAGAATTCCTTGCAAGTGTGAAAGTTCATCAGGTGCAATGGGATATCGGAGCAGCAGACTTCTCTGGGCAAACCGAGGGACAGGCAGCAGGCAGGTGGTGAGTTCTGGATGGAGATGCCAAGGCAGTGTCTGCTTCTGCTTGTTCTATGCTGGTTGTCTGGTCCTCCAGACATTGTTTTCTCCCAAATGCCTGCCTCTTCCCAGTCCCTCTGCTGGAAAGTACAACTGAGTCAAGGAAGTCCTCACTGAAAACCATGTCATCCATCCATGGGAACCAAATGCAACAGATCTCCAAAAGTGAAGGAGACACTTCCTCCTTCCATCCAACCTCCCACCCCAACCTAAAGGGTCCAGTTAACCTTAATCAGGATAAGGTTAAGCTGCCAAGTACAGATGCCCAACTATAGTGACTTTAATAAGATAAGAATTTAGTCTTTTATGTGAAGTCTGGAGGTTGACATCTAGGACCGTTGTTATTGATGCTCTGCAAACCTCAGAGCATGGTTTCTAGCCTCAGGGTTGCCTCATGGTTGCAAAATAATTACTGTGGCTCTGGCAGTTACATCAGAGTTCCAGGTAGGAAGCAAAAAGAAGGAAGAAGGAGAAGTAGTAAAGGGAAAAGGAGAATCGGGAAGGAAAAAGTTAAGGGGTAAAGAGGGATATGTAAAAAGGTACATGCCCAGTCAGCCTCCCTTTTAAGTCACTTTTCTAGACGCACAATACTTCTCAACTTCCAGTGCTCAGGGAATCTTGCCTCAGCAAGATTATATCTCACTTACCAGAACATCATATGGCTACTCCTATCCATTAAGGAACTAGGAAATGTGTTTTGTTTTTAAGCCGGGCACACCATCAGCCCCAATAAAATCAGAGTCTGCTAGTAAGTTAGAAAGGGAGAGTGGATATTAGGAATAACTAGCCATTGGCCATAAGACAGAGATCCTGGCCCAGATGAACTAGTCTAGAACATGAGATCTGGAAACTAAAGGCTCCTGGCTGGATTTGGAGGACCATCTCTTCCAGGAGATGCAGACACTTTTGGCTACCCCAGGCCTAATGTCCCTGGAGGAGGGTTCCCCCAAGGGCAAGGCCAGAGGTCCACGACAGAAATAAACACCTTAGACCCCTTGAATTCTTGGCATCAATCAGTTCCAGTGGGGACCCTTTTTACCCCTCCATGACACGTTTAACTTAACCAAGCCTGTCCAGCCTCACTCTGATTGTTTTCCTGACACTGACCTTCTAGCTACCGTAGGGCCTGCCCCTGCTACACCAGCCTAGGCTCATCCTGTGTGACCATTCCTCCAGAAACAGTTGAGGCTTGAAAGCCCACCTTTAGGCAAATTATCCCCCCAGCTCTCTTTCAATTGTTTCCACCCAAGGGTCAGGACTACCTTTGCTCTGTACCTATCAGGCTCCAGCAGTCTCCCAGATGTCACATCTTGTGGGATTTGCTGCTGTTTACATTCTAGACTGAAATCCAGGTTCCAGGACTGCAACGCTAACTTTACTATCTGTGTCGGAACTCTCACCTCACCCAAGAGCCCTAATCTCGTTCCATGGTGCCTGTGTCTTTGTCTGAGCTTCCTTCCCAGTGCCTGCCCCCTGCCCCAACCCAGTCATACCCAGCCCCTGAGAGGGGAGCTCTCAGGCATCAGAGCATGTATGTCTGCATCCCTCCTCACTGCCTGTCTCTAGACTCTAAATACCACGCCTTCCCACTGGCCCACGAGGAACACGAGATATCTGACCTGGCATGGGTAGCCACTGCTACCTGCCTTTAGATTCCTCTAAAGCCACACTCTATTCAACTTCTTTTATATTACTTACTGAGGGACTTTTTCTGACTATCTGCCCTGTCGTGATATGTCTAAGATGTCTCTAGGACCTGACCCTCAGAAGCCTGGTGAGTCACTTCTGATAGAGAAGCAGGCTCTGAAGGTTGGGGGTTTGATGATTTCCTGAAATCGGACAATAGCTGCTGATCTGGGCCATTCTTGGCTGTAACCACTTAGAGCCAGCTGTGCATATCCTTGTACCACCAAGTGCCTGGAAAGTCCTGTTAATTAAGGGCCCTTGTCTCTGAATTCTGGTGTGTACATGGTCCTACAGTTGACAAACTGTTCATAACTGGTATTTCATTGTAACCATCCCAATTACCCTGTAAAATAGTGAAGGTGAAATCCCTTCCTTCATTTTCCTTTAGTGTCAGAGACTTCCTAGTGTTTAGAGACCATCATAATAATGTGAAAAATAATAGTATAATAATAGTATTACAGGCCCTGGTCCCAGTGAGGGCAAAGCGAGGTCCCTACTGAGTTGGAATTGGTGCCAACAATTCCTTTGTATATTATAATTTTAAAAGCTCTGTCCACAAAGCCCTTGTGAAGAAAGTGGAACAGTTTTTATTCCCACTTTACAGAGGGCTTGCCCGGGCTCCCAGAGGAATTAAGAGCTCTGCCCCTTATAAAGCGTCAGGCCAGCCCTCAAGTGAGGCTATGACCACCAAGCCCATGGTTCTTTCCACTCCTGGTATGCATGTGGTGGTATTCATGGACACCCAGAAGCTTCAGCACTAGGGTAATGGAGCTCCATGTCTTGATTCCTGAGGTGATAAGTGAGTGTTTTCAAATCACAGCCAAGAGCTGACCACAGATCCTCCAACACTTGGTTTGGAGTGTTCTGAACCATCCTCATTAGGAAAAAGGCTGTTGGGCTCGTAGGAAGAGGTTTGTTCTGATCTGATGGGCCTCTGGTACCTACTCAGAAGAATATTAGGTGAGAACCCTTAATGATCTCAGAAACTGATAAATGGACAGATATTAATGTGTGATGAAAAACGCTCAGAGGAGAAACATTGTATATAATCATGACTTTGCATGTCTATTAGTAATTCTGTAACAGAAGTTATCTTTTCCCCAAGCCCATCATCCCTATACTATAAACTGAAAAAAAAGTCTCCACCGCATCTGAGATTTTGTATGATTACTCCTGACTTAAGCTCTCTATAAGAAGTTAATGCTTTAGACAAGTCTTTGAACTTGAAATATCCAAACTGTGCCTTTATATCTGTTTCATTGTTCACTAAATTTCCTGAGGAGACCAAGATTCTCTCTTTTGGCTGACAAAGTAGATAACATAGAATTGAGGATTAACTTGTCTAACACAGAATCTGGAAAATGCGAAGAAAACTTAAGTATCAAATAGCATTGTTATCTTCATGTAAAATTAGTTATTAAGCTCTTACTTAAATATAATACCTTGCATGTGTGTAGTACTTTACAAGACTCCTTTCCATCCATTATCTTACTCAATCCTCAGCACAATCCTAAAACACAGGTCAGTGTCATTAGCTCCATCTCCCTCATAGAGGGAAACTGAGACGCTGGGAGGTCATGACTCATGCATCTAAAACTAGGCATCAGCAGAAGTTAGAGACCAAACTACAGGGACGTGCAGAGGAAGTACGTTCACCAACCCCACGCCCTCCCCTATGACACTGACCCTGCCTCCCTTGGTCTCCAGTGGAATCTGGGGACACAGGAAAAATCTCACCAATGTAGCCATGATCTAGAAGTGTCATCTTAGCTTGCCTGCTCATCTGAACTATTGCATTATGAGGAGTACAGATTCCAAAGGCAGTGGTGACAGTCCTGTATCCATTGGTGACCACAATCTTCAGGTTTCCCTGGTTATTGCTAAGATCCACCTGGCGTGGCCCCAGTGTTCTCTTTCGACCCTGAAGGCATCCAGTAAGGATTAGCAGTAACGACCCCTACAATTTTTCCTGCCCCTCTGACTTAAGGATGATGTAATCTAATTCATAGTTGTGGATGCAGAAAATCAGGCATTTAGAAAAGCCTCCACCACCTCCTTCAACTGCCTTTCTGAGGAAAGTAGCCCTGAAACAACTTGAGAGTTGTGACATGAAGGTAAAAACTCATGACCAGAAGGACAGCTCCTTATAGCTTGATAGGCCATTTCTTCAGCAAATGTTCAGTGTGTTCCAGTGTTCAAATGTGCAAAGTCAAACAGTAGGCCCTGAGATTGGAACCCCATGATCCTGGTGAACGAGGAGAGTCTCCTCGGTTGCCACCCAATCATGTGAGCCCTGCTTTTGGAGGTAAGGGGGCAGAAATCCCCAAAGAAAGAGGGCAGATTCCTTTGACAGCATCAGCTCAATCTGGGGCTCAGCTCTAGCTACAGGAAAAGCATCGCAGTCCCAGAACCAGCCCCAAGAATGCAGGGTCCCATAGCTTAGTAGAGGGACCAGAAGTGGAATGGTGATTCTTTCCGGTTTAAACCCATTTGGGCAGTTTACTAGTCAGAGAACAGGGGACTATAGGTGTGTCCACAAGCTTGGTGTCTATCACAGCTCTTCCTCTCCCAGGGTTGAGGGCTACCATAAAAATACCCCCTGCCTGCCCCCTCCCTCTAGATTAGCCCCTTCCTGTGGGTGGATTCTGTGCTGTTTTCATTTTCAATTTTCCCCCAGACACAGTCTGTCAGATTACCATTGACTCCATGTCCATAGCCAGGCCCAGTAACCCCAGCCCAGCCCAAGACCCCAGGGCTCAAGACCCTGGCCTCATGGATTTAGGAAGGAGTTTAAACAGAGTAGAGTTTCAAAACAGGTAACCCAAATCAGGAACAAAAATGAAGAAAAGTCAAATCGTGACGTGAACGCAGTCTCAGAACAAAGGCAGATTAGGTAAACTGGAAATTGAATTCAGGGGCCCAGAATGAATGCAGCTGGCAGTGGACGTCCTAGCGTCAGGTGGGCGTTGGAAAGCTGATGGTACAAAGGCAAAAGCCATGGATCTCAGAGGCAATCACTGGTGGCATGGTAAAGGCTGGCTGGAAGCAGCTGCAGGCCATCAGCCTGTCTACTCTCCTCTGTCCTGGTCCCCATTATTGTCAATGGCCTTGACACACCCATGATGGCACCTGTAGTACTGCCTGGCCCTCTGGCACCTGAGCCCCTACTGTCATTACATGGCATTGCAGTTTCTAACTCCCTCCTGATAGGACTGCTCCCCTGTCCCACCCCATCAGCCCTGTCCAGTGGACCCAGGGCCACCCACACCCATCAGATGCCCTACTGGTATCAGAGGATTGAGTGGTGGAGGTCACTGCAGACCTCCTGACTCTTTGGCTCCCGGATCCAGTTTCTCTTGACGAGGGAGACCTGCCACCTCCTGACTTATCTCCTCCCCAGACTCATATAGGCCCACACCCTGAAGCACAGCTGTCTGAAAAGTAAAGCAAAGACTGAGCGTAATACCAAGTTCTCGGGAGCCCTACCAGAAATAACCCAATTCCCCACTCCATTGCCTGCAATAAACTTACATTTCTGAACACTTGAGGGCAATCACATAGAGCTCAGGTAAAATAAGCAATTTATACAAATAGCGTTGGCAATTATTTGAAAAAAGACAGAACAAACATTTATTGGGCTTCCAGAAAGTTCCAGGCAGTGTGCTAGACACACTGGTTAGAGTTTATCATTGTTATAACGACCCTGTGACTTTGGACTGTGCTCTTCCAGCTGACAGATGAGGGAACTGAGACTCAGGGAATTTAAATAATTTGCACCACCAGCTCACAAGCTAGGAAGAAGACAGGATTCAAAACAAGTTTGGCGTAACTTAAAAACCGATGTCCGTTCTATGATTCTCTGTATTCTGTGATGAATATGTATCAATTCCAGGTGGATGCTATGCCAATGACACCCACCCATGTTTGTCTGCCTGCCTGCCTGTCTCAAGCATTAGACTATAAACCACTTGAGGGTAGAGGTCTGCCATCCAGGCAGTCTACATCTAGGATGCAGGTAAGAATCTGACCAGTGGAGCTTAGTAAATATTGATTGATGTGTGACTATCCACAGGAGACCACATCTCTGTCCAGGAGATGATACATTTTGTCCCTAACCTCAAGGAGCCCCAGTTCAGATCAAGAGCAGGCCCATAAGAAGCTTAACAATTGCAATTTAATCCCCAAGATCTGCAAAAGCCACCATAGAAAACATCTTTGGAAAGAATTGATTCTTTTTGTGCAAATAGCTTGTTCTTGAAAGATAATGACTTTTGTTGCTGATGGTGGTTACCAGACACTTCTTTCCCTTTTGCTAAATGTGTGAAAGAAAAACATCTGATTAATGTTCCAATGCTGCTCTTCTGATTTTCCAGATTAAGACAGAATAAACGTGTTCAGCATTTAGGAAGTCCCTGCTGCCTCAAGCACAAGAATATAGATATTTGGAATCTTCTCACTTTTCAAAGAACAATTCTCATATCCTACTCTAAAGGATAAGTGAGATGTATGTAGCCTTCAACTTGGCATCCTGAACAAAGAATCTTCTTTCCTATAATAATGTCACCCTCTACTGAAAGTTTAGGATGTTGCTGCTCCTATTTCTTAAAGGCAAGGTGCTTGGCACTGAGAAAATACCATTGCTAGTATTCATGCCCAGGAACAAATCTTCTCTGTTTTTCTTAATCTCCCACCACTGGGCTTAGAATAGGGTTGTGTGCGTGGTGTGTGTTTTATAAATGTAGTTTGCTGATTAATTCAGGAAACTCTGTGTCCTCAGAAAAACTGCTGCCTGGCCTGAAAATGTGCAAATCATAGTCTCTGAGCTCTGTGCAGAGCCAGCACCCACTCTCCCACCCATAGAATTCAGGAAAGTGGGGGCAGATCTGGGTTTTCGTCCTCTCTATATGTCCAGTGCCTAGAATAGCGCCTGGCATACAGAAGACTGCTCTCAAATGCTTGTGAAGCAGGTTTATAAGTGAATGAGAAATCAGCTTTACAAGCATAGAAGCTTTTTTTCCAAAAATGAAATTATTTCCATCTATATTTGCTCACACTGCCATAATAAAATACCATAGAATGGGTGGCCTAAATAATAGAAATTTATTTTCTGGAAGTCTGAGATCAAGGTGACATCATTGTCAGGTTCTGATGAGAACCCTCTTCCTGGCTTGCAGATGGCTGTTTTTTCACTATGTGCCCACGTGGCCTTTCCTCAGCCTCTTTCTCCTCATGTAAAGCCACCAATCCTATCAGAGTAGGACTCCACCCTTATATCGGCATGCAACCTTAATTATCTCCTAAAAGCCCTATCTCCAAATACAGTCACATTGGGGGCTTGAACCACCATCTCTTCTGTTTTCAGGCTCTGAGCCATTGTCTCTGCCATGATCACTTACTAGATAGTAACCATAATCATTCTAAGACATGGGTCAGCAAACAGTGTTCCAAGAGCCTAATCTGGCCTGCCACCTGTTTTTGCATGGCCTGCAAGCCTAAGGATGGATTAACATGTTTAAAGTTTGCCAGAAAATCTAAATTAGAATATTCCACAACGTGTGAAAATTACATGCTATTCCCATTTCAGTGCCATGCTCATCCATTTCAATGTTGTCTGTAGCTGCTGCTGCATTACAATAGCAGATGGAGCAGTTGGGACAAATCTTATGACCCACAAAGCCTAAAATATTTACAGTCTGGCCCTTTACACAAAAATTTATGGACCCCAGTTCTAGGCTAATGGTTCTCTGGGGAACTTGTTAGAAATTTAAATTATCTGGCCTCATCTACTGAATCAAATTGTGGATGTAGCGTCCCGCAATTTGAGTTTTAGTAATCTTGCCGGTGATTCTGATGTGCCCTGGATGAGCGCTGGTCTAGACGAATGAACCACGTTCTGAGATAAAGGCAGAAATCGGTCTTTATTTAAGCACCCACTATGTGCCTGGTCCCAAGCTCACAGGCTGTGATTTAGTTCAACTAGCGAGAGACCAGAAAAAAAAACGATGCTCAGGAAATCCCTCCGGAGTAGCGGTTGTTTCCACTGCAAAGTAGCCGCCTGTCGTAAAAGAAGCAGCATAAAGCGATCCCAAACGCGATAGGCAAGCATCCCTGGGGGGTTTCAGGCAAAATGAGTTCTTAAATATTTGATTTTCTCTCCAGTCACTGGCCGCCTTTCTATTTGGTTTGGGGCTGAAATAAGACAGCTTGTAAGTAACTGGAGAGGGTGTTTACCCAGTGAATTAGTTCGGCTTTCATTGTGCAAGGGATTAGCGCGAAGCAGTGGCTCCGTTTCAGGTTAGAGGGGCTCGCCGTTCGCTAGCTCCAGGCCAGGACTAATTATCATAGGACCGAGGCCATTAAAGGGCTTAACTACCAGTGCCCCCTTCCAGAACTGGATTAGCCGTTCGCTTGCAGCTCTTGGCCGATAACCATTCCCAGTTCCGTCTGCTCTCTGCCGCGATGTGAGCCGGAAAATGCGGCGGACTCACAGCTCGGAACTGCCAGGCACGTGGGCTCCCGGCCTGGAAAGCTCTGCGACTTTCAGGGGCCAAGAATACACTCTCCCTGGGGAAAGACTGGAGACCGCCTGAGGCCTCTCTCCTATCAGGATGTTTATGGGAAGATGGACGGGATAGCCTGGGGGAGAGAGGGCTGTGAGAGGCTCCTGCCAGGCTCCAGGAAAGCCCAGGCGCTGTCCAGGGTCCCCGGGAGCCCGGAGGGCAGAGTGCGGGGCTGCCCTGTCACCGGGGACTCAGAACAGCGGGACAAAAGGATCAGGGTGTTCACATGGGCTACCACAACGCCACTCCTCCGTCGCACTTTTTCTTTCAGAGTCAGAGGGGGAGTCTGCACAATTGTGGGAGGTACAGAGTTGTTTGGGGATTTTTCCCCTGCTCTGTGGAATGGGGCAAGTAAGTTACCTCATTTCCTTAAATCTCGGTTCCTCATCTATAAAATCAAAATAAAGTAGTGCCTAGTCAAAGGGTTGTCTGTGGGTTGAAGTATAGGGAGAGCTAGTTTATTTCAAGGCTCAATATGTCAGTGCTCTTAGGCTGATGAAGACCGGGCAAGCAAGAAAGAACCCTTTCTCTCTCTCCTAAACCTGCTGCGAGGAAGGACCCCTGCTCTAAACCTGCAGGGAAGAAGGGCCTTTAAAGATTTTCTAGTTTTCTACTTCCTAAATTTTCCAAAATGAGAACTATTTTAAATGTTAGTAACACTTGTAACATTCTTTGAAAGAGCAAATAAAAAAAATATATGGATCTCACCAAAAATAAAAATAAATATGTGAGGTGTTGGATGTGTTAATTAACTAGATGAGAGGAATCCTTTCACAATGTATCTGTGTATCAAACCATCGTGATCTTTACTTTAAATATATCACAATTTTGTCAGTCATACCTCAATAAAGCTGAAAAAAATGTCTGTAGAAGGAGAGACCATCCATCTGAAAGTAGTAATAAAACTGCTGAGTGGAAAATATATATATATACACATATATGTGGATCTGAAGACCCCTCATGATCACTGCCTGCGCCCCAAGGGGTTCAAAGCCTACAGGTTTGGAAGGGCTCATATGTTCAACTCCCCACCTTGACAGAAAGGTCAGCTGCTGTTTGCACACCTCTAAAGGTGGGGTACCCCAACTTCCCACACAGCTCAATCCATTTCAGTGTTGTTCCGATGAAAGAAAATTCTGTTTTAAAACAGCAATTGTACTCCAACTAAAAAAAACAAAACAAAACCAAGAAACAGTACGTTTATGACAGTCACCAAAATAACAGTGATTATTTCTGGTTGATGGGATTATGAGTGACTTTTTTTTTTTTCCAGATTTTCCATATACCTACAAAAAAGCCCTACATTTACTATTAGAAAAAAGTCTATGAGCATAATTAAAATTTGTTGTAGTCATATAATTTATAATAATTAAATATCTTGTAAAATATTAAATCAAAAAGTGTGTCGCTGTAACTTTTACCACTTGGTTCTCGTTTTAGCCCTGGGTCTACACAGACAAGTCTAATATTGCCCATGACAACTCTTCAAGTATGTGAAGTCAGCAGCCAGGTAAGAGCCCCACAGAGAATGTGTTAGTGAGAAAAATTGAATCAGAAGTGACTGCATTCTTCAGGTGCTCATTGTTGCTTCCTTTCTCAGTGGAGGCTTCTAGACTGCTTGCAAGGACACTTTAATAAGTCACAGCCAAATCTACCCAAGCCGCTGGCCACAATCTTTCCCAAATATATCTGTTGAGGTTTTTTGAAAAAATCAATTTCAGTCCTTATTTGGAAACCAAATAAATACCAAGAATCTTTTCAGTTGCCTAATTATTATTCTTTTAGTTTTTAAATTGTTTGAAGGTCATTTGGATATAGAAGGAATTTAACAATAAGTGGAAAATATGGATTTAAGTTGTAGCAGAATGGAACCATGACAATATCTTTAATTTGTGGTTTTAAAGAAAACTTCTCAGACTCTACCTTTGTCATGGGGTTGGGCACCAATGAGGAGTCCTCTCTGGCTATTTGCTGAGTGATTATTCCTTTATCATAGGACTTCCTAACACACTTGTTTGATTCTGGTAAATGGGGCCAAGAGGAATTCAACTCCGTTCATTAAATACTAATTGAGTGCCTACTACATGGCACACTGCACCAAGAGCTGATAAAGCAAAGAATTTCCAAAAATCACAGTGAATAAGAGAAAGCTCACCATGGAAGATCTGGAGCATTTATAAGTCAGTAATCTCTGTGACTTCACAGAACTCTTCACCACTCACCATTGGGCTTTGTGGAGGGTTAGGTTGATTGAGTTCAATGCAGCTAAAACGGGCAAGGCAACTATTGGTGTGTTTGGAAAGATGCCAAGCTCTGAGATTTGTTTTAATTGTGTGTGTATTTTTTTTAAAAAAGAAATAAACTGAAAGAATGGAATGTTCTCAAAACGCAAAGTGTAATAATCAGGTCAAGAGAAATCAAATTGGAATAAGAGTTAGTGTCCAATATTGAACATATGAACATAAACATATTTGGATCACTTCAACAAATATTTGGTGAGCAAATTCCATGTACAAAGAATAGTGCTGGGAGCCATTAAGGACCAAAAGAAGAGTAAGAGGGGGTCTTTATACATAAGGAACTCACAATTTAGGTGGGAGGGGTACATATTAATAATTGTAATAAAAGTAAACTATGATAAGTACTGAACTACAAGCAAAGTACTATGGGAGTTTGACGGAAAGACAAATAAGGGAATCTCAGATTTCTTGGAGGTGGAATAATTTGAAATGGGCCTTAAAGATTTGTTATTACAACCGTAAAACCTAAGCGAATCTATGTTTCTACGGCACTGTCAGTGTATCCCAGATCTTCCTTTCCTGCAAGGTACACACAGAGTAAAATGAATGACATCAGAATTTCTCACTAATCACCTGACACAAAATGTTATTTGACCCAGAAAAATTGGCAAGGGATAATTTCTGAAGTTATACTGAAGACAGGCTCAAAAGGTATGTCATTTTATTAGGAGTTAATTCAATTACAGGTTAGGTTATGGTAGGTGGATTGAGTCAGAGGTTTAAGAAGAGAGATGGAAATTCTGCCGTACCATTTGAATACCTGAGTGGTGCATAAGCACCCTAGTGATGACTCTGCAAGAGGACATTTATTTATCCCTAGAACATTCCCAGAGATGACTGAGCTCAGATTCAGTGACTTATAGTCTAACCTGGAAAATGCGGGAGCCCCCGGATAATCTTAAATGCACCTCCAAAGCAGGGCATCTCTCATAATTATACACCCTGTTGGAGGCTAGTGGGAGTTGGTAGACAAACTGTGCTTGACTGTGATCCAAATATAGTTCTCTCAGTTACTGGTTGTGTGGGCTTGGTCATGTTACTTAGCCTCTTTGAGGCTCAGTTTCCTGTTCTTTAAAATGCCTACTATGCAATCTGTTTGTTAGGAGGTTTAAAGATGAAGATATTTATATATCTAGGCACTTAGCACGGTGTCTTGTATATACTACACACTCAACATATTAGAGCTACTGGGACTATTATGTATTATATCTTGCCAACATTCATTCAACCACTGATAATAATATTGAGTCCCTCAAAAGTGCAAGGCCCTTTCCTAGGTAAGAGACTGAGATATCGGTAATTGAAGTTGAATGTCTCTACCCACACATTCGGACTCCTACTCAGTTGGGTGAGAGGTCAATTAGAGAGCAATGGATGCTACATTTTCATTACACTTGCAAATGGTAGTGGGTTCAAATTTTGATTGCATGAGGGTTAAAAGAGGATTTAAATAGGATTGTGTGTTAAATAGGATTGTGTAAGGATTGAGTGAGAGAATACAGCTAAAATGCTTAGCATGGTGCTTGGCAAGAGTAAGCACCAAACAAATGTCAGCTATTATTATCATAGGTATATAATTTCACATTTGTTTTTTCTAGACATATGTGCCTGTTGCTTGAGCAGGTCTTATTCAGGGGCTTATTTTGGTTTTATTAAAAAGTGGTACTGATTTCTAGTTACAGCAAAAATACATAGTGCCATATTTTATTGATTCTAAGAGGCATGTTTTTCACATTTCAACACTGATGTCTGAAAATGATGGCCTTCTCATTGCCTGCGCATGTACAAACTTGGTGGATATTCCTGATGATAGGACTGGTAACTGTAGTCCCTTAACCTTTTAATCAGCAAACGGTTTAAGGACCATCTGGGGAAGGAAGATGAGTCCCTGTTATCATCTGAACACCTTCCTTTAACACATTATGGTAAGATCAAGAAACATCAGTGTCGGGGCTTCCCTGGTGGCGCAGTGGTTGAGAGTCCGCCTGCCGATGCAGGGGACATGGGTTCGTGCCCCGCTCCAGGAGGATCCCACATGCCGCAGAGCGGCTGGGCCCGTGAACCATGGCCGCTGAGCCTGCGCGTCCGGAGCCTGTGGTCCGCGACGGGAGGGGCCACACAGTGAGAGGCCCACGTAACGCAAAAAAAAAAAAAAAAAAAAA
>NW_020173375.1:306413-321200 GCF_003031525.2 Neophocaena asiaeorientalis asiaeorientalis
TGAAGGAAGGAACAACAAGAAGAAAAAACATAAAAAAAAAAAAAAAAAAAAAAAAAAAAAAAAAAAAAAAAAAAAAAAAAAAAAAAAGAAACATCAGTGTCAAAATTTGCACAGTGGACAGCAGCAACTTGGAGTAAAAAAAGAACTGATAATAAATTGCTTTCTAAAAACTGTTGCAGCATCGCCTCTCCTAATAAAAGAAAATAAAGGTGTGAGGAAAAAACACATGTATTAATAATTCTGAGTCAAAAGGTGATTTAGAAGCATCAGACTCTGAGTGTAAAATTGTTTCAGGACTACCTTGACTGATGTTTTTTTTTTTACTTATTTTCCTTTTTTATGTATGCACAGGAGTGATAGCTGATAAAATTCAATATTTAAATAAGTCTAAATATAGAAAATTCTAAGCCATAAGATAATTTTGTGTTATAGTTTAATTGACAGTGTTATTATTATCATCCCATCCTGGTGCCGGTACAAAAAATAATAGCGTACCTTATAATCAGTAGCAATTTGAATTCAATGAAAACTTTCCCATTACAAACATCAAGAAATGGTGCATAAAACATTCATTTCGTTGTGAAGATGAGTTCCCATTAAAGAAGGAGAAATATCTGAGTGCAAGAAGACAAGAAGAAACTTGAAATGAGAGGGATTAGGAGGTGAATTTATGTTAGGTTTGCCTTATGTTGAGGGAAGGAAGGTCTTATGAAGCTTGAAACTTGAGTTCGAACCAATAAGGAAGCATGAGATGAGACTCTGGTGCTGTGTCAGGTAGAGAGTTAGACGTAAGAAACCCTCATAAATTCAGGATCCATGAAGGGCTGTATTCTAAGGAAATCAGGAAAATAATCTACTCACTGGCACAGAAAGATGATAAAGATTTTTCTCTCTCTACATGCAGGGAGTCAGGGACGTGAAAATTCCAAAGCATAGGCTTAACCTTATGTGGCTATGGGATTTGAATTTATACTGTTAACATTTTCTTGGAACTGAGCCTAGAAATTGATATAGAAATTGGTCCTTTGGGAATCTTGAACAAAGCAAGTGCAAAACCACTCTGGAGGAAAGTTCCCACAATGCAGGCCAGATAGATTCCTCACAGAAAAAAGAAGGTACCTTGTTGTGGATTGCATTATTGTTTTCAGTTCTTTACTCTTCCCTATTAATACCCCCTTTACATTGTGATTTTGTAGTTCTTTCAATTAGAGGTGGAATATATTTCTCCACCTCATTGATGTTGGGCTTGGCTGTGTGGCTTGCTCTGGCCAATGGATTATTAATGGACATGAATCAAGCAAAGGTTTGAAATGTACTTGACTAGCTGGGCTTGGTCTATGAGGAAACCATCTCTTGGGTAGCTGCTGCCATTTCAGCTTGTGCCTCAAAATAAACAGATAAGGAACAGATATGAAGACTCATATCTGTTCCATGTCTGTTCCAGACTCACATCTGGTCCCAACCTGAAGCTTAGAGCCAAACTTAGCAAGAGCCCAGCCCAGATCACCCAAATTCCAGATGATCCACAGACCTGTGGACAAAATTAAATGCTTAACAATAACCATTATTGAGTCTGCTAAACACTGAATTCTAAAATGGTTTATTATAAAGGATTACTGTGACAACAGTTAACTAATTATGACTCAGTAATAAATGAGCTTACAATTTAAAACAATTAAGAACATGAGGAAACAGCTTACCATGAATAAGAATCAGCAGAAACAACACATAATATGGTTAGAACACCAAGAATCTGAAATAATAGAAAAATCTGAAGAATAATATAAAATATGTATGTTTTAAATGATTAAAGATATGAAATAATGACTCATTCTAAAAAAAAGCAAGTTTCTATGAAGAAAAAGTCAGATAAATTTGAAAGAGGACAAAATAAACTTTTAGAAACTCCCTAAGATGTTGAACATAAATTAGAAATAGTTAAAAAATGAGCTAGAACAAGACGGTAGATCTGAGGAAAATACCCAGAATTTAGTAGTAAGAGACAAGAAGAGATGGGGAAAAAATGAAAGAGGTAAGATGCTTGTAGGATACAACAGGTAGATTCATCACTGTCTCACAACAATAGTACAATCAGTATAAGAAGAGGCACTATTTTAACATAATGGGAAGATCAAGGATGAAAAATTTTCCAGAATTTATGAAGGACATACATCCTCTGATTGAAAAAATATTGTGAGTCTCAACCAGGATAAACACAAAGAAATCTCCACTTAGATATATGGTAGTGAAATTACAGATCACTGTAAATACAGAGAAAACTGTAAGAGCAGCCAAAGGGAAAAGACAAAATATCTAAAGAGGTATAACCATCAGACTGTCATGAGCATTTCACAGTAATGAGAGCTTGAAGAGAGGAAAATAATAATTTCAAAGCAACAATATTATACTCAAATTATTATTCAATAGTGAGGGCAAACTGAAGAAACATCGTAGAAAAACAAAGATGGAGCACACTGAGCTCTCCCAGTCTCCCTCTGAAAGAGTAAAGGATATATTTCAGGAAGAAGGAACTTAAACACAGAAAAAATGCGTGTGGTGCAAAAAGCAATGGTGTTTGAAGGAAATGGTAATTATTGGGGCAAATCTAAACAGCATTGACTAAATAAAACAATAATAATCATACAGACTAACTTGGGGATTTTACAGAAAAAGATGGACGCAAAATACAAGACAACAATAATAAAGTGGGGAAATTTGAAATCAGTGCATTTTTTAGCAGATTTGTATTGCTTAGAGAGAACTAGAGGTATTGCTTAGCTTTTGTCCTTATTGGATACAGTAAAAGAACAGTAATAGAAGGCAAAACTTTCAAAACAGTAGAAGCAAAAAGGAATTTAAGGATCTCAATGTAGGAAGGAAGAGAAACAAAGGAAATTAAGCAAATATAAAGGACAAAATAAAGTTGTAAAACATTCAGGTATTTCAAGTAATAACAATAAATTTAAACAAATTAGATATACCAGTGAAAGGAGAGAGCCTCAGATGGGATAATTTTTAAGTCCATATATGTGGTTTCAAAAAGAACCCTAAAATATAGTGACAGAAATGTTGACAATATTAGGATGGAAACAGACATTCTAAGTCAAATCCTGGACAAATGAAAGCTGATATAATTTTATTAATATCAGCAAAATAGACTTTTAGGCAGAAAGAAATAGAGTGAAGTAAAGGACAAATAGAAAGTGATACAAGGAATAATTCACTATGAAGATAAAATAATCCTGAACCTGCATTCAATTGCATATATTATATGTTAAATATAATAAACATATAAAGCAAAGTAATAGAATTAAAAGGATAGATTAAAAATATACACTATTATAACTCTCAGTAATTAGTAGTTCAACTGCACAAAAAATAAAGATATTGAAGATTTTTAATAATACAAAAAATCCTGATTTAATTGATATATAGTTTTATATCCAACAATTAGAAAATATATCATCTATATGACATATATATTTTATGGAACACATGGACACACATGGAACACATAAAAATTGACTATACATAGGCTACAAAGTAAATCATAATATATTTCAAATAATCAATACTATATAGAAAATATGCTCTAACTAAAAGGTAATAAAATAAGAAATCAATAAACAAGATATAATCAAACCTCAAATATTTTGAAATTCCTGTAAGAAGCTTAAAAATAATGAAGAAATGAATAAATTTTAATAAAATTTAAAAATATTCAGAACTCATAATAAAAATACATTTTGAAACTTACAGGATACAGCTAAAGTAATATTTAGAAATTTATTGCCTTAAATACATATATACTTTTGTAAAATAGTTAAAATTAGTTAGGAATTCCTGGGCAGTGATGGTGAATTGACAATTACACTCTCTTTAAAACCTCACTAAATCTGACCCATGAGATTAAAGAAAAAAGAGGAAGCAGCAATATAAAGTGACTAGCTGGAGAGTAGTTGAACAGTACTAATAATTTAGCAAAGTCAATAAATTTGAATTATAAGCTGTCTGTGAAGAAAGTAGAGAAGAAGCTTAATTTAGACCACAGAGGCATAGAAAGCTCAGGAAGGGGAAGAACAAGTACATCTGGAAATGAAACTGAAGATGAAGTTAGAAAAGAATTGCTTATAAATGTGTTTAAGATGTAGTTTGATATTGAGAGAGGTTTTTACTATTGGAAAGGTAGATTAAAATGGACTAGTTTTGGACCATCACTCTCACTGAGAAAAAAACAGAAAAGCTAGACTATCTATATGTCTATCTCTCTATCTATCATCCATCCATCTATCATCTATCTAATCAGTATGAAGCCATCATAAAGCCACAAAGACAGTGAAGAAGTAAAGATTTGTAAGGCCAATATCCCGAACTGAAGGAAAGGCTGGGGAGGTAAACCTTATTTTTTGCACTGCTTTTTCCCTTGTGATATTTGCTAATTGGAAAAGGTAGCTGAAAGATTGAAAAGAAAAAAAGATAAGTAGTTGAAAAGCTGAGCAGAACTTCTGGCAGTTTTACGGGGGTCACATTAGACAAAAATTGTAGTTCACTGAAGATGAAGGACCCTAGTAAACGATCCATATTTTCTGTTGGAACTCAAAGGGTTACTTTTTAGGAGTAAAGATGAATCAGAAATATATGAGCCCTTATAGGAACTGAACACGAGGGGAAAATGCCACAAAATTCTGAAGGAAAATTATTGATAACCTATAACTTATTTACCCTTTCACACTATAAATTAAATATGAGGTTAGGCTAAAAATATTTTTAGACATTCAAGATCTCAAAATATTTACCTGCCTGCACTTTTTCTCAGAAAGTTAAATGGAAGATGTGTTCCACCAAAATAAGGAGATGAAATCCGGAAACAGAAGATTCACACAGGGTTAAAGCAAAAGAAAGTCCTCTAGGTAATGGTAGAGTTCCTAGGAGGACAACATGGCAGTCACAGCAACATGTTCAGATTGGAAGAGGTTGGAAGTCTCTAGGAAATATTACTCAAGAAGATGAAATTAGTATCTGATGTGTCTAAATGTATTGAGAGTAGATTTAGACAACTGGTTCTCAGTATGAGTTAGTGATAAGTACATAGACAATCAAACAACTGAAAAAACAAAAGCAATCATAAAATCCAGATTGAAAATGTTTTGCAAGAAAAATTTATCTGGTATACTACAAAATAAATACTTGATTCATTTATTAAGGATATATAATAATAATAATGCAAACACTGAATAACAGTTTAACCAAATTAAAATAGAGCTGTGTATGGAGAATTGGGTATGGAGAGCAGAAAAGTGTGTGTATTTATAAAATAATAAAATTGTAAAACTTTCAGGAGAAAGGTGGAAGAATATCTTCATGACATTGAGGGAAAGAAAGATATCTTAAAGAGGACAAAAAAGCATAAACTATAAAGAAAAATATTGATAAATTTGAATACGTTAAAATAAAAAACATTCGTGTGGTAAAAGAAACCATAAAACTTTTACAAAACAAGTCACCAGCTAGGAGAAGATATCAACCATTGATATAAAAATGAGTGGTTAGGGGCTTCCCTGGTGGCGCAGTGGTTAAGAATCCGCCTGCCAATGCAGGGGACATGGGTTCTAGCTCTGGTCCAGGAAGATCCCACATGCTGCAGAGCAACTAAGCCCATGTGCCACAGCTACTGAGCCTGCGCTCTACAGCCTGAGAGCCACAACTACTGATCCTGCATGCTGCAGCTAGAGAAGCCACTGCAATAGAACCCCACACACCACAACGAAGGGTAGCCCCTGCTCGCCACAACTAGAGAAAGCCCACGAGCAGCAATGAAGACCCAATGCAGCCAAAAATAAATAAAATAAAATAATTTTTTTAAAAAAGGGGTTAGTTTCCAGAGTATGAAAAGATCTCTTACAAATCACTATGGAGAAGAAAAACAACCCAAAAGAAAAAGTGAGCAAATAGTATAAATGGGTAATTGGGAGAGGAAGGAACCCAAATAGCTAAGAAATATGCCTAATCTTTACTAGCAATCAGGTAGATGCAAATTAAAACAGAGAGAGAACATTTTACCAACAATGGAATGTGAAAAATCAGCACATATAAAAATCAAGTAATGAAGAGAAGGTGGAGAATATAAAGACAACTGTTGTGCACTACTTGTAGTGCACTACTGCACTAAGTCATTCATTCATTCACTTACTCACCAACAATTTATTTCAGTGCCTCCTGTTTGTCAGGCACTGTTAAAGGCATTGAGGATACATTACAGGTCTTGAGGGGTTGTAATTTTAAACAGAGGCATCAGGGTTAGCCTCACTAAGAGGGTGGCATTTAAGCAAATCTGTAAGGAGAGGAGGAAGTAACCATGAAGGTGCACAGGAGACCAGGGTCCCCAGGGCGAAGGCCTGAGGCAGGTGTGTGTTGGCAGAAGAGTAGGGAGTCTGATGTGGCTGGAGCATAAAAGATAATTAAAGGTATATAATGACATACAGGCATACCTAGGAGATATTGCAAGTTCATTTCCAGACCACCACAATAAATTGAATGTTGCAACAGAGCGAGTCACAAGAATTTTTTCCTTTCCCAGTGCATATAAAAATTATGTTTATGCTATACAGTAGTCTATTAAGTGTGCAATAGAATTGTCTAAAAAAAATAATATACATACCTTAATTTAAAAGTACTTTATTGCTAAAAATTGCTAATCATTATTTGAGCCTTCCTCCAGTTGTAATCTTTTTGCAATGGTAACATAAAAGATCATAAATTACAAATCACCATAACAAATACAGTGATAATGAAAAAGTCTGAAATATTGTGAGAATTACCAAAATGTGATACAGAGACCAGAAGTGAGCAAATGCTGTTGAAAATATGCCCCAATAGACTTGCTGAACGCAAGTTACCACAAACCTTCAATTTGGAAAAAAGCAGTATCTGCAAAGCACAGTAAGCAAAGTGCAATAATACGAGGTATACTTGCATGTTTAGATTTATATACTTAAATCACATGAATATAGCATACTCTACATGTCTGTATCTTTCATTTCTCTCAATAAAACTTAAATACCATTGCCTATTAGCATATACAGATCTATCACATTTATTTTTATGGCAAAATAGTATTTCATTGTAGAGATTTGCCTTACCTTATTTACCAGTCATGTAGTAATGGACATTTAAATGGTTTGGTTTTTTGTTTTTGTTTTTGTTTTTTTTTGCTTTTACTAATGATGTTGAAATAAACTTTCTTCTATGTACAGGTTTACATAATGTGCAAGTACATCTGAAAGTTAATTTTTTTTTTTAAATTTATTTTTGGCTGCATTGGGTCTTTGTTGCTGCACGCAGGCTTTCTCTAGTTGTGGTGAGAGGGGGCTACTCTTCGTTGTGGTGCACAGGCTTCTCATTGCAGTGGCTTGTCTTGTTGCGGATCATGGGCTCTAGGTGCATGGGCTTCAGTAGTTGTGGCACGCGGGCTCAGTAGCTGTGGCTCTCAGGATTAGTTGCTCCGCGGCATGTGGGATCTTCCCGGACCAGGGCTTGAACCTGTGTCCCCTGCATTGGCAGGTGGATTCCCAACCACTGCACCACCAGGGAAACCCCTGAAAGTTAAGTTCTTAGACTTGGAATTGCTTAGTTAAAAATTGCCAAACTTTCCTTTAAAAAGCTTTCCTTAATTTGCAATCTCACCAGTAATTGTGAAAATATCTATTGTGCAACTATATAGTGTATTTTAAATTTTTGATCTGATAGAAAAACATCTTGATTTCATTTCATTGCATATATTCATAATTATTGCTAAGGTTGCATAAGTATTACAAATAAATTCTCTCCTGTTATTTATTACTTATGATTTCATTTTTCATGTTCAAATTTTTGATGCAAATAATTCATTTTTGATATAATAAATAAGATAGTGATTAAGGTTTATTTGTTCCAAATGGCTAGCCTGTTGCCACAACATACTTTGCTTACTAATTCATCGTTTTCCCACTGAATGGTAATGCCACATTTCATAAACTTAATACCCATATGGTCTTGGATCTATTTCTGAACTCTCTTTTCCAATGGTCTGTTTGTTCATGTGCCAGTACCAGATTGTTTTAATTACTGTAAGTTTATCATATGTTTTACTATTTGGTATACCGCCCCCTCATGATTTTTGTTTTAGCCAGATTTGTTCTGGCTATCCTCAAATGTTTATTTTCATCTGAAATTTGGAATACTCCTGTCTAAAAGAAAAATCGTTTTGCCTTTTCATTGCATTTTTTTTGAAATTATAGATTAACTTAGAAATAATTAACATTTTTATCACATAAAGTCCTTGTAAGCAAAACACAGTAGATCTCTCATTTAGTCAAGTATTCTTTGCCTTTCAACAAAACTTAGAACTTTTCTTCATATAAGTGTGGCACACTTCTCAAAGTTTTTCTTTAGTAACTCATACTTCTATTTTAAGTAACATATTTTTCCATCAGTGTTCAGAGCTTACTTGGCCACTGAAAAGCTATTTTTTGTGCTTAATATTGTAGCTGGTCACCTTATTGAATTCTCTCTTTTCTTAAAAATATTTTTCAGTTGATCTTCTTGGATTTTCCAGATTATATCATGGGCTAAAAATAATTGTTTTGCCTTCTTTTTTCTAAATTTTATACCACTTATATTCCTTTTCTTGCTGAATTGCATTACCTGAACTTTCAGAGCAATGCTAAATAAAGTTGTTGATGGTGGCTTCCTTTTCTTGTTTCCTACTCTAATAGAAATGCTTCTAGTGAAATTAACCATAGCACTGTATACATAAAATTAACGCTAGTATTGTATATATAAAATTATAATAAGAATATTTCTATTAATTTTATTATAGTAAGACATTTCAAATCAGGAATGTATATTATGTTTTATTTTTAAAATATTTGGATCATCTCAGATTTTCTCCTAATGTAGATCATTCTATTAAAATGTTTCTAGTAGCAAAATACTCTCATGTTGTGGTACATTATACTTTTATTTTGTTGCTAAATAGTATTTTTAATTAGGCAAGTAATATTTTATTTATGATTTTTATGATGATATACTGAGTAAGTTGATATGTAGTTTTCTATTTTTGTGCCATCTTGGTCAAGTTCTATTGTCAAAATTATTCACACTTTCCAGACAGAGTTTGGAAGAGTTATTTTTCTCTTTATGGCTTAGGACAGTTTGCATAGTGTTGAAATTTTATCTGTCTCAATTATTTGATTGTGTTCACCTCTGAAACCATTTCAGTTATACATTTTCTTTGAGGTAGAGTTTGGAAAAGTGAATTTTCATAGAAAAGTCATCATTTCATTCAGGTGTGTTATTTATTTGCATAGTGTCAAAGAAAGCACATGCTATATGTTGCTGAGTTCCTTCATTATTTGAGGTCACTTCCTCACACTCATTTCTAACTTTGTGCTGGCTCCTGATTACCTAACTACATTACCTAGCATCATTTATTTCATAGCCCTTTTAAAAAGACTGGCTTTTATATATCATTTTAATCAGGGTAAAATCTAAGCTGGTATAACAAAAAGACACCAAAGTATAGTGGCTTAAACCAGATAGAAGTTGAGTTCTCTTTCACACAACAGTCCAGCTGGTCCAGAGTAGTCAGATGTCTGTTTCACAAAGTCACCCCAAGACCCAATTTCCCCATCGAGAGTTCCACCTACTCCAAGGCTACTTTCTTCATCTGTATGGCCAAAGTGGGATCACTGCCAAGTCTGCATTCCAGAATAGGGAAGGGAATGGGGAGGAAGCCCTAAGCCATACATCTCCTTTAAAATAAATGACATAGAAGGGGGCACCCATCATTTCTGTTCACATCCATTAGTGAAAGCTTTAATTACATGGCCCACAGAGCCACAGATGAGACTGAAAATTATGGTCTTCACAGGGCTTACAGGTACCCAGCTAAACTACTGCTAGGAAGGGCGGAGAAATTAGATTTGGAGGAAACTCAGAGTGTATTTATTTCTCTTATTGTTTCTGTTTGTTTTTAATTAATCACATCAGTCTGCTTCGCTTAACTTTTGTTATTGTTGTTTCTCTCTTGCTAACTTCTGGAGTTGAAGTCTGCTTATAGCACTAGGATTGTTTAAAGTGTGCTCCTTATGGTAGAATTGCATCTCTCCATAGCCATGCAAGTATAAAAATGTGATTTGCTCTGCACAATGAAATATGAGTAGAAGTGATGTGCCTCACCTTTTGGGGTAGAGGGAGTTTAAGAACCAGTGCACACTTTTTCATGTCTTCATCCCTCTCCCGTGGTGATCATGCACTACCCTCCCAGAACCTCCATGTGTTCAGCAACCTAGAAACTCCCTGAACTCTGTACTTTGGGGATTTTTATGGAGGCTTCATCATGTAAGCATAATCAATCATTAACTCAACCTCCAGACCCTCTGCCCTTCTCAGACAATAGGGTGGAGCTGAGAATTCCAAGCTTCTAATCATGGCTTTGTCTTTCAGGTGACCAACCCCCATCCTGAATTTTTTCAGGAACCCACGGACAGTCACCTCATTAGAACAAAAGACACTCCTATCGTCCAGGAAATTCCAAAGGATTTAGAATCTCTGTGTCAGGGACTGACTGATTTCATCATCATGCCTTCACTACTTCATTCCCAATGATAAGTAATGAGGCAAATTTTTTCTTTGTCAATTAGATGTCTATTTCAGGTAACTAATCACATGACTCTAGATTTAAGCTCAGTCAACTGGGAAATTATTCTGCTTCCTTCTACTCCTTCCCTTCTTCCCAGAGGTGATCTAGGTCCTGTGGCTACGTGATGAGGGACAGGGTAGGGGAGAGTGCATCTTACTCTTCCACCATCCTTTGATCCTCCATGCATTATGTTGCCAACCTGTCCCTGGCTAGTACTCCTTGTGATGTGTTCTCCTTTCACAGTGAAGTCCCAGTGCTGCTTATTTGTTTACTTGGTCCTCAGGTCGGCTTTCTGTTGATCCTCTGAGAAACAGTGGGATTCTTGATTGGTCACTGGCTTGGGTTGTCTCATCCTAGCTCATATTTTATGACACCATTATTCACCCTCATGGGCTCTCCAGTCAACACCTTTAGTTATTTTTCTGTACTCTTCCATTCCCATCTACCAGGGCAGGAAACTTCTGGGTCATCTACCTGACACTTGCAGGCCATGGCTATAGGACTAGAGGGAGCAAGTACAATGTATTAAGCCTATGCTGTTTGCCTAGCCTCTCCCTTAATAGTTCTGTTCTATTGCTCAGCATGATGTGTGATATAGTACCATGCATAATATGGTGATTCTTGGAGTCTTTCCAGGCCATTCCAAAAAAGCAAATAGTTCATTCTCTTAGGCGTTAGCATCACATACATGCTTATAAATTCTTATTTTAGAAGGGCCATAGTTTTTTTTTTTTTAATTTATTTATTTATGTATTTATTTTGGGCAGTGTTGTGTCTTCGTTGCTGCACGCGGGCTTTCTCTAGTTGCAGCAAATGGGGGTTACACTTTGTTGCGGTGTGCAGGCTTCTCACTCTGGTGGCTTCTCTTGTTGCGGAGCACGGGCTCTAGGCATGCGGGCTTCAGTAGTTGTGGCAGGTGGGCTCAGTAGTTGTGGCTCACGGGTTCTAGAGTGCAGGCTCAGTAGTTGTGGTGCATGGGTTTAGTTGCTCTGCAGCATGTGGGATCTTCCCAGACCAGGGCTTGAACCTGTGTCCCCTGCATTGGTGGGCAGATTCTTAACCACTGCACCACCAGGGAAGCCTGAGGGCCATAGTTTTTGCTGTTGTTGTTGTTATTGCTTTCTTTTCCTGTCTGTATTTTACTTTCATGAGAAAATATCTATATCTGATTTTCATTTGTTTCTGATATAATTTTTTGGTGAGTATTATATTTTTATGTTTTATTAGTCATTCTTCTTTTTTCTCAGTATTTTTGTATAAGAGATTTTGAAATTGGGACCTGATACTTACTGAGGAAGAGTGGGAAGGAGGGTCAGGAGAGTGAAGTGGGCAGTGGCAATGTGGATTTCATTCTGTTGTCTGGGAACGGGTCTGCCTGGTTCAAGTGAAATTCTGAATATGAAGAACCCTTTGGGTGATGAATTAGAGCTGTGGTTCTCAAATTTGAGTTGCATCAGAACATTAATGGGCTTATTAAAGTACAGGTTATAAAAAACTTCACCTTTCTGATTCAGTCGGTCTGTGGTGGGGCCTGAGGATTTGCATTTTTAAAAAGTTCCTAGATGATTCTGGTAATGCTGACCTAGGGATCACAGTTGGAAAATTGCTGGTTTAAATTTTTTCTTTGGCTGACCAAGATCAGCCACCACAATATCAATGTCAGCTGCCACTCTTTCAGCAGATTTCCTGCAAATACAGTGCGTCTGTGTTTCCATGTTCAGTCCTTCCCGCACCTAAGCCCATGTATCAGACTGCATCCAGAGATGCCACCACAGACCGTCTGCACACTTGAGCTTGTTTTTCCAAGGAAGGGAGTGGATTTTGGTTTTGTGGGATGGACCACCTCTCTTAGAGTCTCAGGTACTGCCTGAGATCTTCAGAGGCATATTTTCCTTTACTCAGATCTAATTTTTAAGACATCAGGCAGCTACTTTTATGGCTTTGCTTCAGAGTTGTGTCTCCTCCAAGTTTCATCTAATTTGAAAGATTAAAAAAAAATTTTTTTTAATTCCCTGTGTTATTTTCAACTGATTTCATAAAGGGAAGTGAGCCAGAAATACCTTTCCTAATAGGAAATGCAGTTCTGAATATCTTGTTCCCAAGGCCTATTTTAATTTCAAATACATTTTATGTTTAAATATTTCAATCATTTGCCTCTCCTAATGTATTAGTCAGGGTAGGTTAAGGTATACACAGTAACAAACATCCCCGAAAAGCTCAGTGACTTAAGGCAACAAAGAGTTTTTCTCATTTACTTTACCTGTTCATATTAGACTGGCAGAAATCCAGACTTCTGAAGCAGCTACATCTTAAACATTGCTGCTCACCATGTCAGATGGAAAAGTAGAAGTACACACTGATTCTTAAAGTTTCTGCTCACACCTTACTCAGCAAGGAAATCCCATAGCCACCACTGACTTCAGGTAGCTAAGGAAATACAATCCTATAATATCCCCAAAGAGAATAGCTCTGGTGATTTTCACATGTGGATTTCCCTAAGGTAGATCTTAGCTTTACAGCGTGGGTTTACCTAAGGATCTGACTTTGTTTCCATTCTGGAGTTTCTTTATCCCTTCAATACTTGCTCCCAAGTTCTCAAGAAGTCTCACACATTTCCACTGTTCTGTTCTATCCCATCTCCCACCCAAACCCATGGTGGCAGGACACATATCTGCATCTTCAGGTCTCATTCTTTTCTCAGACAAAATTCTTTTTTAGAACTGAATCCAAATTATTGTCACATGGTCAGCAGGGATGCTTTTAGAACTTGAAAACAGTTCGTTGAGTCTTCTGAGTTTTGCTGCTCCTTGGGCCACTTTAAGAGCATGTCCTATGTGATGGTCTTGCTCTTCCTGGGTTAATTCTAGAAAACTCAAATTTACATCAAAGTGAAAAATATTCTCAATTCAGAATTCTTAAAAATGACTATAGGCAGGGGGTGGGGGTGGGAGGGATGTGAGTAGGGTAATAAATTGTATCCCAAGTGTGAGGTCTTGTCTGAAGGAGACCATCTAAGGGGCCAACTCATCAAGAAATGAATTATCTGTCATGTGCATGGCTGCCTCTGGGATAGATTTGCCAGTATAGATCATAACCAGGAGATCTTCAGTCAGATAAAAATCAGTCCCAGATTCCTTATCCTCCACTATTCAAAATATATTTTCCCCCTGGTTTTATTTTCCATTCACATTTAACTTTATTACATGTAGGCTCTTGTGTGCAAATACTCGGTAAACTTAAATATGATGCCTGTAAATCCCATTTCATATTCTACACAAAACCCCTAATTCAAATGCCGCTTCCCCTTAAAGTCTGGGATAAGTCCACTGTGGAGATTCTGTGTGCTCGACTTTATAAAGGGATGAAAATCAGGCCAGTAAAGCTGTCTGCATGTCTCTTAACTTAAGGCCAGTTCAGGAGCATAAATTAATCTTGACCTTGGGTAAAGTAGTATTTCAGCTGAGACTAAAGGGGTTTCTTCGTCAATTCATTTATGTATCTAAGCATTCTTGGCTATTAAAAAAGTCAGTCCTTGGGACTATTGGGAAAAAAGCAGCATGAAGACCCAGGAAGCTTACTGGAGAATGCAGATCCTCACAATCCCAGAAATCCTGATGGTAACAGTGAAGATGCTGCTGTGCTTTTGATATATTCACCTGGGTTATGGGAGCTTGTTTGGAGGCAGGAGAATGCCACTTGACACCTCAGGACCTTTACCCATCACGTGGACAGGAATCACAGCCATCAGTCTGACCTGTACTGCTGTCAAGATAATTCTTTGAGCCATGCTACCCATGATGCAGAAACTATCTCAGGCTTTTGTTATTAATGGGAAATAAACTCAGAGTTTACATAAAAACTCAGCTTTGAGAATATTAACTGTTTAAATTGCAATATTTTTAAATAGAAAAGCCAAAGAAAGCTTTAGATGGGAGGGAAAATATTCAGTTTTAGGATTTCGAGAGACAGTATTGCAGGGCTTCCCTGGTGGCGCAGTGGTTGAGAGTCCGCCTGCCGTTGCAGGGAACACAGGTTCGTGCCCCGGTCTGGGAAGACCCCACATGCCGCGGAGCGGCTGGGCTCGTGAGCCATGGCCACTGAGCCTG
>NW_020173375.1:321272-344720 GCF_003031525.2 Neophocaena asiaeorientalis asiaeorientalis
AAAAAAAAAAAAAAAAAAAAGAGAGACAGTATTGCATAGTACTCCTAATCACAGGCTCTGGAACCAGATTGCCAGGGTTCAAACCACAGCTGTGCTCTGTAATCTTGGGAAATGTACTTAACTCTCAGTGCCAGTTTTCTTATCTGAAGAATGAATGTCATAATCTTACCTATCTCATAAAATTGTTTGATAATTAAATGAGTTAATAGGTAAAAATCAGTTATGTATAAAATAATGCCTGACTAATACATGCTAGCCATTATTATTATTATTACTACTACTACTACTGCTACTGCTACTACTGTTTCCCACATGTAGGACTAGAAGCAGATTAATAACAGGATTTACAGTTTGCTTTCCTGCTGGGCACTACCTAGAGTTTATTTTATTTAATCCTCTCAACAATATCATGACATAAATATTGTTCATGTGCTCATTTATCCGAGCTTGTTTGTTTCAGTTACTTATTCAGTACATATTTATTGAGTGCCTATTATATGCTAGGTACTGTTCTCAGTGCTAAGAATAGAGCAGTAATGAAAACAGGGGGAAAATAGGCTGTCTCTTCATGGAGCTTACGTTCAAGGAGTGGAACACAGAGACAAACTAAAAAATAAACAGGTAAAATACAGAGTGTGTCAGATCATAATAAGTGCTGTGAAGAATAATTAAGCAGGGGAGGTAAATCAGAAAGGCTAAGGGTGAGGGTGTCCAAGTAGACTGGTGAGTGAGGCCCTCACTGGAAGATAAAATTTGGACAGAGACCTGAAGGATGTGAGGGCACAAGCATGAATTGATCAGCAGTACTGGCATCCCAGACAGAATCTGGAAATCCAAAGTGACAGTGGGCTTGGAGTCTTTGAGAAAAAACACCAAAGTCAGTGTTGCTGGCCTGAAGTGAATGCAGTAATGTGTACGTAATGGGGGTGCTTGGGGAGTGGCAGATTACGTATGTCTTTGCAAGAATATAGACTGACTTTTGCTCTGTATAGCTAGAAAAGCATTGCCTTTTTTTTTTAAGGGAAGAGATTTGTTCTGATAAAGATTCAAATATGTTTTTCAAAAAGGTTTATCAAAAAAAGTTATGAAACTGTCATTTCATATATTTTATCTTGGTTTGGGGTTGGGTTTTTTTTTGATTGTTTTAGGCAGGAGGATAAATCTGGAACCTATTGCTTGCTCTTGGTTGGAAGCAGATGTTTGCCATTATGCTCTTGCCTTCTCTAATAGTCCATTAAATACAATCATATGTTTGATAGTCTTTTGCATTCTACTTCTTTCACTCAGCATAATGCTTTAGAGATTCATTCATCCATGTTGTTGTGCATCTCAGTATAGCTTGTTCCTTGTTAATGCTGAGTAGAATTTCATTGTGTGGATGCACCACAGGTTTTGTTTTTTTTTTAAATTAATTCTAATATTAATTAATTAATTCTAATATACTTTAATTAATTCTCATATTTTTAATATTTTAAAAAGTTCACTAAGGTATAATTGACATTCAATAAACTGCACATGATTAAAGTTACTCATTTAATAAGTTTTGACATATGTATATACCTGTGAAATCATCACCACAATCAAGATAATAAACATGTCCATCACCCTTAAAAATTTCCTCATACATCTTTCTAATCTCTCCCTCCCACCTCTCTCCATCTTCGGGCAACCATTGATTAGCTTTCTGCATTTTCTAAAATTTTATAGAATGCAATCATACAGTATGATTGTCTTTTTTGTCTGGCTTCTTTCATTCTTAATGAAAGTATATGTCAATTCAAAGCTTGTACATGAATGTTCATATCTGCTGCATCTGCAATAGCCCCAAACTGGAAACAACTCAAATGTCTATGACCAAGTGAATGAATAAATCAATTGTGTTATGTCCATATAACAGAATATTACTCAGCAGTAAGAAGGAATGAACTCTTGAAACACCTAAAACACGGATGAATCTCAAAATAATTATGCTGAGTGAAAGAAGCCAGGCAAAAACCAACATATATTTTATGATTCCATTTATATAAAATTGCAAACTACAGAAAATAGTTTTCTAATTGCAAACTATATTATAGAAAGCAATACAATAGTTGCCTGGGGATAGGGAATGGTGAGGAGGGGTGGGAGGGAGTGATTACCAAAGGACATGAGGAGTCTTTCAGGAATGATAGATATGATATCTTGCATGTAGTAATGGTTTCATGGTTTACACATTTGTTAAAGCTTAATAAATTGTACATTTTAAAAATACAAGTTTTATTTTATATCTCAATAAATCTGTTAAAACAAATCAAAACACCAACTAGGGAGCATTTACTCAATAAAATTGATTGAATGAAGAATCAATCAATTTGAGTGAATAAAATAAAATATTTCAAAATTACATTCAGAAATTTTGAACACACACAAACACACACACACAATGTATATGATCCATGATTGTCAGGAACCAGGGGAGGAGTGGGATTAACTGCAAAAAGGCGGGAGAGAAGTTTGGGAGGATGGAAATGTTCTATTTCATGACTGTGATCACGGTTACCTAACTGTACACATTTGTCAAACCTACTGAACTATGCTCTTAAAATAGGTGAATTTTTTTGTATGTAAATTACACCCCCCCAAAAAGTCTTATTAAAAAGCAATCAAATCACTCAAATAATAGTGCCAGGCATTAATCTAGGTGCTAGGGACACAGTCAACATATGGCCAGAGGTATAAATTCAGTGGAGGAGACAGATGCTTAACATGTAAATAAATACGATCAGGTAATTTCAACAGGAGATAGACTAAAACTGATGTGTGTGTGTGTGTGTGTGTGTGTGTACAGAAGGTCTACTTCAGCCTCAGAGTTCAGGGAAGGCTTCTCTGTGGAGGCAATATTGGAACTGACACTGGAGTGACATGAAGAGACAACATATTAAGAACACAGGTGAGAGCCTTCCTGACAGAGGAAGCAACTAGTACAAAGGGTCTCAGGTGAAACCTACTTGTCACCTTCAGGGAACAGTGGGGAGGCCACTGGGGTTGGAGGAAGTGAGTAAGGGGGAGAGGCCAGCATCACTGCAATCATGCAGATCCTTGAGACTCATGCAAGGAAGGCTATGTGGCCCTATGGTCCTTTCTTCCTGCAAGAATCTACTGCATACATTTTGTCGCTCTAATTATATTGTAAATGTTTGAGGTCAGTGTCCATTGCTTTTGTTTTTTTCTAGGTCTCAGATGACTTCGTATTGGATGCTTGGTTTAGTGTTTGATAATGAATTTGTTTATTACATGAATTATACCTAAAATATACTGGGTTTACTCTCCTTGAAAACTATTCTATGTTCTTTCTTGAATCAGATTTATTATTCCTTCCCATCACAATAAGAGATCCTTTGACTTTAAGAAATGAACTCCTGAAACACCCAAGTGATGAGGTTCCTTGCGTCACTGTTATTTTTGAATTCTGGAAGTTTTGCTTTTGACTGTCTGACAGGCAAAATAATGTTTAGAAAGGAAAGCTGAGACTTTTGGGGAAAGATCCCCTTATAGAACCTGATCCTAGAAAATACATCGCCCATCTCATTGAAGTTCACCAGACATATACTGGGTGCCTGCTCTGTGCCAGGCCTTGGGCTAAGCCATGGTGGCATTATGTTATTGGGTTATAAGCACAGGCTCTGGAGTCAGATTATCAGAGTTCAGATCCTGGCTCTAGCAATTTTAAGCTGCAGGATCTGGGACAAGTTAACTCACCAGTCTTATCTCTCATGTCATTTTCTGTAAAATGGGGATGGTTTAAAACTTCCTTTAGAAGTAGTAGTGAGGATCAGAAGAGACACTCTATATAAAGCACTTGGAACAAGGCCAGAAACAATTGCAACAGCACCCAAAAATTTGGTTATGGGAATAAGCATTTGAGATACTCATGTTGAATTCAAGGATTCCAGGTAATGGCAGCGGCCCTCCAGAAGGCAAGTGTCTGCCCATGGTGGATGTGCTCCGGGGCCCAGGAGCTGGAGGCGGGCAGGCAGGCGGGCTTTGTAGAATGTCAGCATGAGGTCCAGCTGCACAGAAACAACTCTGCGCGGTGGGACATCTCGGAGCGGTATTGACCTGGGCCCTCATTACTTGCCCTTCTTTTCATTTGATATTTGATTAAAATCATGGCAGGAAAGAACTGGAGGTTAGGGTTTGTGTCAGTCCTTACTTCTCTATCATCGCATTATACTAGCACCCTGGGACTAGGGCAATAGAAAAACAATTTTTATAAGTCTAGTAAATAACCTTCCAGCAGATGAAGAATTATTACATAAGGAATGGTGTATCGTTAATTATTCTCCATCTCTACAGGGGACAGACAGTGGAAGTCAGGTTGGCGTTCCATGGAAGAGACAAAGTTCGCTAATGGGAAGCACTTGCTATCAAGGGTTTTATTAAGTGTTGTTATTAATGATGGTGGAGAATTCTCTTACTAGAGAAAAATATGAATTAGCAGAGCTAGTTGCCTATCTGGAATGGTTAAATCAGTCCTGGCTGGTGGCAGTGAACAAAGAAAGGTTCCCGGCAGCCTATGGATGCAGTGAAATGGACAGTGGTACTTGACAGATGTTTCCTGAGCTCTCACTCTGTGCCAGAAGGTCTGGGTGCTGGAGATACAGAGCTCAACTGGGAAAAGGACCTGCCCTCGGTGAGCTCTGAGTATGGAACCGAATGTCCCAGGACCGAGGGGTCCTGGGGTGCATGGAGGTTGGTTGAAGACCACAGGGAACCACAAGTGACTGACCACAGATTTCCATACCAGACCTTACACACCTGATAGATGCTCCCCAAGGCTGAGAGCCTAAGAAGAGTCTGCCCACTCAGCATGCCCAAATGAATGAGGCAAATCTTCCTGGTTCCTGTGGAATAGGTGGCCACGAGGTGACCCTTTGCTGGTCAGCACCAGTCTCTGGACTGTGGACCTGTGGATTTCCTCACAACCACAGTCCAGCCCAGACAAGTCTCTCTTGCATTTCCACATCTCACAGTATGAGTCTTTAAGATCTAAGATTTCCCACTTCTACCCTGTCATCCCTGTAAGAGTTTAATGAACCTAAGAAAGAGAGCAGCATAGTACAGGGAGATCAGCTCGGTGCTTTGTGATGACCTAGAGGGGTGGGTTAGGGAGGATGGGATGGAGGGAGGTTCAAGAGGGAGGGGATATGGGGACATATGTACGCATATGGCTGATTCACTTTGGTATACAACAGAAACTAACACAGTTTTGTGAAGCAATTATACTCCAATAAAGGTCTATTAAGAAAGAAAAAGACTTTGCTATGGACAATCTTTTTGGCTCTGAGGATGAACAGTCCTGAAAACACCAGTCCCTCATCTTGCACGGACAGTACAGTCCTTGTTAAAAGCACACACATAGCTAGTAGGCAGAAAAGCTGTAAGTCCCTAACTTAGAAACTGGGCCCACTTATTTAACTCCTCCAAGCATCAGCTTCTGCATCTGTAAGGCAATGAGATATGATGGCACATATTACAGAACCAAATAATAAGAACTAAAGAAATTGTAATTATATTATAACTGTTATCATTGTCCCATTAACTAACCGAGTGAGGCCCATGGAATCCTTCCTTCCATCTGCTTTGGCTGTGGTGTCTGCTGGCTCAGTATTGGTGTAGGAGGAGTGCGGCCAGCTGCCTTAATTTGCCATGGAACACAGCAATCCATATCCTCTAAAAAACAAAAAAACAGGACAGTTCTGTGGGCACACTCCACAATGGCCCCTGAGATGTCTGGCCCCCAGGAGAATGAACCCACAGAATGGGATATCCAGTGAATGAGTGAAAGGACAAGAAAAAGGTGTGGAGCCCCAGGGATGCCAATATTTTATAGACAAGTTTGATAATAAAAATTTTTTTCCTCGAGTTGTGTGTTTAGTACCAATTAGTTATTCATCTGTACTACAAACTCTAATTATTAGAAATACGTCACATCAATAGCCCCCTATGTCTGTGTGTGTGTATGTATACACACACACACACACACACACACACGCACACCCTTTGACCATTTAGCGATGTCTTGCTAAGAAGTCGTCTAGAAAATGGAACAGTGTTTAAAATCCCAAATGTAATTTTTTTGGACTCTCACAGCAGAGTTATTATCCGTTCTTGGTAGTCTACAAGCCACGCAATGCCTAGTTGCAACATTTCCATTGCCCTAGGTGCCCACAGAACTTATCAGACAGACAGACTGATAGACTCTCCCTGGGAATAGTCTGTTGGATTCCAGCACTTCTTTAAAGCCACTTCCACCTGCTGAGATGTCTTCCCACGTTCCCGCTGGAGTTCTGGCCACAGTTTCCTCACCCCCCTCCTCCTCGTGTATGGCCCCCTCTCGTCCCACTCTTGCTTACACAAGCCTTTCAGTCCTGCAGATGCGCACAGGGCTAGCCCTTCTTTCCAGTCATTATAGTTTCCTCCTGTTTCCCACCAGTTCTTATCCTCAGTACCCTGAACATTAGTGGTTCGAGTGGAGCCTGGAAAATCAGGAATATTTTATCCTGGGATGTGAGTGTGTGGACGAGGTGTGTGGAAGAGGGACGGGGCTGTGCTAAATGGGGGCGCAGCACCAACCCAGGCAACAGCCACAGATGGAGCGACGCTGGGTGTTTTGTTCTCTATCCAGCTGCTCCTTCCGGTAACATGTGGAACAAATACCTCTTTTGGACCATGATGAGGTAGTATGGTTAGGTCTGTAGCATCATTGCTTTTGGACTCTCAGCTGGTTTTATTTCCTATTGAACCTTTAATGGAAACGCATACACAGCAAGTCAAGGCCTGTCTCTTTTCCCTTTTTTCTTCTTTTCTTTTCTTTCTTTCTTTCTTTCTTTTTTTTTTTATTTCTTCCGGGAGTGCTGATGATAAGGAAAGCAATGTCTAAATCTTCTTAATGGTGTTTATGCAAGCAGTTTTGCTCAGCTGCGGACTGCACAGCCCCTCCCAATCCCCCCTCCCTTCCCATTGCCCTGCTAATATTGCTGCTTCATTCCTTTCCCTGTTGGCTATTACTATGGACTACAGCAATTCTAAAACTAAATAATCCCTTTAGCGTCAAGTTTTCAGGGCTGAGCAAATAAATCTAATGAAATGCATTATCTAGGCAGAAGAGGCTGGTGTAAGGGGGAAAAGATGAAAGCTATTTTATTTTAAGGCAGAGAATAGACAGTCGATCGTTTGGGGCTCAGTTGTAATTTTAAGTATTGTTATTTTACTTAACTACTGTACATGCCCTTTTCTGCTTGTAATTAAAAACCCTGTAAAGCTTCTAAAGGCCAGAATTAAAGGGAGGAAGAGGACAGGAGGATCTAGTGAGGGAATTAATGCAGATTCCTTCCAGTCCAGAGAGTTTCAATATTCTGATGAGGCAGGGGGTGCTGTGAATAAACAATGGCTTCTGCTTTCCTTCTCTTTTGTACCCTCTCCCATCTTGCATGGGGATGGGGCAAGGGCAAAAATATTGACACAACAGAGAAATGGGAAGTTTTATTTATTTAAGAGGAGAAATCCCAGTCTCTGTATCGTCTGCGCACGAAGCAGCTCTTCATGCAGAAAGAAAGGAGGCGTTTCATTCCCTGCCTACCCATGTCCTGCCAGCCTCAGGGTCTAGCAGGGCCATGAGTGAGACTCTGGGTGAGCTGGGCTGAGGTCTTCCCTACCAGGTCACTCCTGGTCCCTTCTGTTGACTCTTACTAGCTTGGCTTTTTCTTAAATACCCCCAGAGAGGCCAGTTCAGTGAAGCTTTGTCTTCACATCTCTACAACCAGAGTTGTACCCAAGATGGGTGGATATAATCACCAAATATCCTCTGTCTACTTATTTGTTCACATATTCATCCATTTATTAATTAATTCATTCTTCAAAAAATTTGATTGAGCATTAACCCTCTTTCAGGCATTATTCTGGGCACAGGGGTTATATAGCAATGAATTTAAAAATTCATGTCCTCATGGAGAGGGGAGACACACAGTGAACAAAAACAGATAAATATGGAGTCTGTCAAGTGGTGACAAGTGTTATGAAGAAAACTTTGGTAACGTGTGATAGGAAGAGACAGGGAGGTCAGGAAAGGCCTCCCTGTCTCACTCATTCATTCATTCATTTAACAAATGTTAACTGAGCACCTAGTAGCACCAAGCCCTGTTCTAGGCTCTGGGGGTGCAACAGTGATCAAAATAGACAAATTAAGCTTCTATTCTACTAAGGGAAAATATCAATAAGCAAGGCAAGTAAAATATGTGCTAAGAAAAAATGTCTGAAGACAAAGGGGACGGGGCACCAGGGAAATTCAAATTTTAACCAGGGTGACATTTGAGCAGAAGCCTGAAGCAAGTGAGAGTGAACTGCATGACTACCTGGGAGTAGAACGTTCCAGCCCAAGAGAACACCCAGTTCAAAGGCCCCAAGGTGGAGCCTGAGCTTGGCATGTTGGAAGAAGTGCAGAGAGGCCAATGTGCCTGCAGCAGATTGAGTGAAGGCAAGAGAATGGTACTAACACGGCGCTCCGCTCGGCAAAGCCAGGCTCCCCAACCTCCGTGTTCCCGGGGCCTCGGTGCTTTCTTCTGTCCTTGTGGCCATCGCTGTTTGTCCCTGATTGTTTACACATCTGCTCCTATATTGCAAAGAGAAATGTCATTTTATCTTCTGAATCCTCAGCACTTGGCACACTTAGGTAAAAAAATGTAATGAGTGAATGACATCCAGCCTTTTTTCTGGCTTCAAATTTTTAATCTATTCTTTTTACGAGCAAAAATTGTTCTCTACAACCTATCTAAAAATCCCTCTATACAGTGAAGCTTCAATTTCAACCTCCCTCACTCTTGTGGGTGGAAAGGCCCCTCCTCAAAGAAGGAAACCTGGTAAAAGAGAATTACCGACTTCCTGCAACAAAGGAGAATATCACCATACAGGCAATCCCCAAATAGTATCTCGTTAGGAAAACTGCATGCACGATTTTTATTGCTTATGGGTCGAGCTCAGAAGTTCTTAGGTTGGGATATCAGAGGAGGGTGAGTCTCTGGGTTAGTTGTTTCCTTAAGATGAGGATTGATGGAAGCAAAGTGAGGTTCCGAGGGAAGAAGGAAGAATTATAGGAGTCACGAGACATTCTGCAGCCATAATGGCATAAGCGACTCCTCTTTCACAGGGTAAGTGACCTCTAATTACTTTAGCTTTTGTTCTCATCTCTGTTTACTATCCCTTTAGACAGGCCCACTGAGAGCTTTGAAGAGAAGTTGCAAGTGTTCTCTCCAAAAGCTCTGGGTGCAGAATTCTGAGATGGACACAGCCCAGGTAGAAATTTACAGATCTGCATTTCCTACATGATGACAAGCCCCTCCAGGATTTCTGGGAGATTTAAACAGATTGTTTGGCCCAACAAGCTGCACACAACTGCCTGGACAATTTTCCAGGAGAAAGATGCAGCCTTGGAGGAAAAAGAGAATGAGGCCTAAAGAAAAAGACTTCTTTTTTATTCTGAAATAATTTTAGACGTACAGAGAAGTTGCAAAAAATAGTTCAGAGGTTCAATTATATCCTTCCTCCAGCCTAATGTTAACAATTTATACAACCATCGCACAGTTATCAAAACTAGGAATTCACATGGGTATAACACTATTAACGAAACTACAGACCTCATTTGAAGGGAATTTCTTTTTAAGGTAGACTCTAGCTTCCCTCTGATAGGTGTGAAGCTCTGGCAACAGCAAACTTCGGCAGCGTAGTAAAGTTCCATAAGTATCTGTTGCTGCATAGCAAACTACTGGAAATGTAGGGGCTTAAAGCAACAGTTGTTGTTTTATTGTTATTGTTACATCCTGTGATTCTGGGGGTAAGAAATTTGAACAGCGTATAATGGGGATAGCTTATCCCTGCTTCATAATTTCTGGGGTCCCACCTGAGAAGACCCAAATGGCAGTGGGCTAAAGCAACTGGGGACTGGCTGTGGATCAGCTTTTCTATTTTCACATGGCCTTTCCACATGGCTAGCTGGGGCTTCCTCACAGTGTGGTGGCCTTGGGATGGTTGAGCTTCTTCCCTGGTGGCTCAGGGTACAACATAAGGAAGCAGAAACTGACATTCCTCTTAAAAGTTGGGACTGGGACTGAGATTGCATCACTTTTACCTTACTCTGTGGGTCAAAGCAGGCACAGGTGAGCCCAGATTCAAGAGGCATGCTTGTACATCTCCTGACCAGAGGAGTGTGAAAGAATTTGCTGTGGGAAACAACTGTATCAGCTAATTTCACATTTTGGAGAGGGGCAAATTCCCTTTGTTCTATGACTCACCTGGGAGGTTCTGACCCCTTACTTTGGAGAAGAAATGTAACAATAGCTTTCTTCCTCCACATGGTTTAACAAAATCTGTCCCTCCCCTTGATATCCAGATCTCTGTAGAAGGGCCACACAAACCTACATAAGGAAATCAGGGGCTTTCTGGGAAGTCACTTTCACTGTTAAAGGAGACTGGAAGGGATGAGATGGTGATTCCAGTCAAAGTCTACGGACAGAAAAGGACACCCAGATCCCTAGAGAGGGAGGAAGGGGCATTTGGACTAGTGACCCAGGCCACACATAAGCCTACAGGTTTAGGGGAAAGAGGGGTTCTGGCATCCCTTCTGGACCCAGCCATCCCAGCATAACAACCTTGCTCTGAAAATAAAGGTTAACCACGTACACGTGACATAGAGAGGGCGCCCTGGCCTGTGTGGCATCTGTACCAGCCAGAGATCAGGGCAGCAGTGGACAAGGTTCCACCAGGGACAGAAGCAATGACAGACTACTGAGTCCCCCTCTGCCTGGAGATTAGAAGAAGGACTTATTCCTCAGGGTTTTTAGACAATTCTAGGGAAGAGAAAAAGGTCTTAGGAAGGAGATACCGCATTTCCTGCTCATAAGAGCCCAACGGTTATGTGTATAACTAACAGCAAAATTTGAAAAGGTGTGATCTTTTTCTGCCCTAAGAAAGTGAAGTGGGTCAATCAATTATAGCAAGCGGGCGGAGGGAGGGGGGGACGACCGTTTTTTGTTAAGGACTAGATAGTAAGTGTTTTAAGCTTGTGGGTTATATGATCTCTATCATAGCTACTCAACTCTGCTCTTGTAGCATGAAAGCAGCCGTAAACAAATGGGTGTGACTGTGTTCCAGTAAAACTTTATTTATGGACACTGAAATACAAATTTCATATAATTTTCACATGTCACAATATTTTCCTTTTGATTTTTTCTGCAACCATTTAAACATGTAGAAACCATTCTTAGCTCATAAGCCATATAAAAATGAGGAGTGGACCAGATGTAGCCAGTGGGTCATAGTTTGCCAACCCCTGAGTTATAGTAGCAACATATTATTCATTTGGATGTTTTTTGACTTAATAGGGTATTAAACAATATATTATTATCTATTATTATTTATTATTATTATCTATCTTATTGAATCTATCTATTCAATAAGTCTAAAGGTAGGCAATTCCTCGGTTGGTTAATTCAGATAAAAGGACTCAGTGATGTCATCATGGACCAAAGAAGCTGCAGTGGCTCCAAGCATCACCTCCTTATCAGTGGTTCTCAAACTTTAGCATATATCAGAATCATCTGGTTCCCACCTTTAGAATTTCTGTTTTAGTAGGTCTGGGGTGGGACCTGAGAATTCACTTTTTTTTTCATTACTCATGACTGAGATTTATTATAGCAAAAGGATACAGAGCAAAATCAGCAAAGGGAAAAGGCACAAGGGGTGGGGACTGCAGTCTGGAGGAGACTAGGTGCAAACTTCCAACAGTCCTCTCTCAGTGGAGTCACACAGGATGCATTTAATTCCTCCAGCAGTGAGTTGTGACAACACATGTGAAGTGTTGTCTATCAGGGAAACTCATTAGAGACTCAGTGTCCAAGTTTTTCACTGGGGGCTAATTACACAGGCATCCTCTGCCTAGTGTTTAGCAAAATTCCAGAAGACAGGTGTTGAGCATAAATGAGATTATTTTGACAAACAGTCTAGGTAGAGTGAACCACTCTGATCAGAGAGTGGTGGGAACCCTCCTGAAATCCAGTTTCCAGATGATACCGAGGACCAACCTTGCAAGTAGGACCTTCTAAGGAAAGCAGCCCCAGGCCTGCTATATTCACTTTTGAGAATTTACATTTTTAACAAGGTTCCAAGTCGTGCTGGTGTTGCTCTTTGGGGACCACACTTTGAGAAGCACTGGTTTAGAATAAGCCCCAGAGGGGAAGCAGTCAGGTGTGGGGCAGGGGCCTTCTCCTTGTGGCCTTTCATTTTTTATAGGGGAGGGAAATCTTTCTTGAAATCCCCATAGACTTCTCTTTATGTTCCTTTGTCCAGAACTTGTTCACATGCCCACCGCAAAGCTAATCATTGGCTTAAAGCACTATGATTCACCTCCCGAAGGTGGACAAATGATAATCCAACCAAAGTTAAATTTCTGTCACAGAATCAATACGTAGAGTTTCTATCTCCAGAACTTAGCCAAGTCTGTCTTCTCTCTTCAACCTCACAACCTGTCAGGTGAATGGAAGCAGGAATCTTTAGGTTGATAGAGCCCTTTCCAGTGTCTGTTGTGATCTCCTGACAGTTGGCAAACTTTCTTCCCTGATCTCACTGCTGGCCTTCCTCTTCTACCTGGGGGAGAGTCACATCTGAACCATCTGAGCAATTGGCTCAGCCTTTCTTCAATACTTTGTTTAACAGGACCTGACTTAATAGTGAAGCTCCTTGACTAAGTTTTATTCTTCTCTAGAAAGGTTTCTGTGAACACATAATCACAGTTAAATATTTACTCTCTCTAAATATTAGAATTGAAATGAGTCCAGCCCAAGAACCTCAGCTTCCAAATTAAGAGAGTAATCTGAAACAATTAATGACAAATGATCTCATTCTCTTATTTTTATCATTTACCAACAGGTTTCAGGTGCTTCACTAATATATTAATATTTTTCATATCCTACCTCAGTTGCATTATATTGGGTTTAGTAGGGTTGGGTAGTTTCCTCAAGGCCACACAATGAAGCAAGAGTCATGAAGTTTCAGAATGCCTACCCCAGAAATATTCGACAGGGATAAACCATGTGTGTCATTACTCAGAGAATCTGAAGATCACTTCCCTGGCAAATAACCACTCTGTACATTAAGAATCAATACCACAGTAGTTCTAGCCTTTATACTGTGATTCCCAGTATGAACTGAGCTGCTAAGAAATAACCCAGAAACACTGTAAAATCCTAGAAAGGCTGATCCCACTAAGTTATCCTGACTGCCCTTTCAGTCTCATTCTCTTGGCCTCCTTTAACTTGAAGACAAACATTATTCACTATCTCTAGTAAAGTGGGCCTGGGCATATGAATTTTACAATGTCAAAGATTACCCTATGACTTCCCTCAAAGACAAAGATATTGAAGAGATAGGCAGCACGGAAGGTATTGATGACTGCTCGTACTTTGAAAAATAGGTCTAGTCGTACAGTGTTATAATAAAACAGACACAAATTAACTACCTGAAGCCTCTGAAGAAGGGAAAGATTATACAGTCACAGACACAGATAAATGTTTAGATAACTAGGAAGGAAGATGCTTTGGTTACCAAAGATGTACCTCTTTTGAAAGAGAATCTGATTAATTCCTTTAAAACTCTTTCTAGCTTATAACAAAATGCCACAATGATCAAATTAGAGGTGTTAACAATAAAAATAATACCTCCTAAGTCAATTTACTTTTTTTTCACTTGAATTGCCAAATATACAACTGAAAGCTGAGTTGGTGTTAGCTCTCTGTCCTCACAATGAAGTAGGCTGCTAAATCAAACCACAGAGAAGAAACATGGGCTTCAGTTCCAAGGAGAGATTCTTCTTTTTTTTTTTTTTAGCATCTTTATTGGAGTATAATTGTTTTACAGTGTTGTGTTAGTTTCTGCTGTAAAACAAAGTGAATATGTATATACATATCCCCATTCTTGCGTCTCCCTCCCACCCTCCCTATCCCACCCCTCTATGTGGACACAATGCACAGAGCTGATCTCCCTGTGCTATGCAGCTGCTTCCCACTAGCTATCTATTTTATATTTGGTAGTGTATATATGTCAATGCTATTCTCTCACTTCATCCCAGCTTACCCTTCCCCCTCCCCGTGTCCTCAAGTCCACTCTCTACATCTGCGTTTTTATTCCTGTCCTGCCCCTAGGTTCATCAGAACCATATTTTTTAGATTCCATATATATGTGTTAGCATATGGTATTTGTTTTTCTCTTCTGACTTACTTCACTCTGTATGACAGACTCTAGGTCCATCCACCTCACTACAAATATCTCAATTTCATTTCTTTTTATGGCTTAGTAATATTCCATTGTATATATGTGCCACATCTTCTTTATCCATTCATCTGTCTAGGGACACTTAGGTTGCTTCCATGTCCTGGCTATTGTAAATAGTGCTGCAATGAATATTGTGGTACATGTCTCTTTTTTTTTTTTCTCTGGTACACGGGCCTCTCACTGCTGTGGTCTCTCCCGTTGCGGAGCACAGGCTCCGGACACGCAGGCTCAGCGGCCACGGCTCATGGGCCCAGCCACTCCATGGCATGTAGGATCTTCCCGGACAAGGGCATGAACCCGTGTACCCTGCATCGGCAGGTGGACTCTCAACCACTGCGCCACCAGGGAAGCCCTACATGTCTCTTTTTGAATTATGGTTTTCTCAAGGTATATGCCCAGTAGTGGAATGGCTGGGTCATATGGTAGTTCTATTTTTAGTTTTTTAAGGAACCTCCATACTGTTCTCCATAGTGGCTGTATCAATTTACACTCCCACCAACAGCACAAGACGGTTCCTAATTCTCCACACGCTCTTCAGCACTTATTGCTTGTAGATTTTTTGATTATGGCCATTCTGACTGGTTTGAGATGATATCTCATTGCAGTTTTGATTTGCATTTCTCTAATGATTAATGATGTTGAGCATTCTTTCATGTGTTTGTTGGCCATCTGTATATCTTCTTTGGAGAAATGTCAATGTAGGTCTTCTGCCCATTTTTGGATTGGTTTTCGTTTTTTTGATATTGAGCTGCATAACTTGCTTGTATATTCTGGAGGTTAATCCTTTGTAAGTGGTTTCATTAGCAAATGTTTTCTCCCATTCTGAGGGTTGTCTTTTCGTCTTGTTTATGGTTTCCTTTGCAAAAGCTTTTAAGTTTCATTAGGTCCCATTTGTTTATTTTTATTTCCCTTTCTCTAGGAGGTGGGTCAAAAAGGATCTTGCTGTGATTTGTGTCATAGAGTGTTCTACCTATATTTTCCTCTAAGAGTTTTATAGTGTCTGGCTTACATTTAGGTCTTTAATCCATTTTGAATTTATTTTTCTGTATGGTGTTAGGAAGTGTCCTAATTTCATTCTTTTACATGAAGCTGTCCAGTTTTCCCAGCACCACTTACTGAAGAGGCTGTCTTTTCTCCATTGTATATTCTTGCCTCCTTTATCAAAGATAACTGTAAAGGTTTTAATTTCTCCATCGAATCTGAATGAGATCCTTGCCAGGTAGAGTAGTCTTCGTTGTATGCTTTTCCCTTTCATCACTTTAAATATGTCCTGCCACTCCCTTCTGGCTTGCAGAGTTTCTGCTGAAAGATCAGCTGTTAACCTTATGGGGATTCCCTTATATGTTATTTGTTGCTTTTCCCTTGCTGCTTTTAATATTTTTTCTTTGAATTTAATTTTTGATAGTTTGATTAATATGTGTCTTGGCATGTTTCTCCTTGGATTTATCCCGTATGGGACTCTCTGCACCTCCTGGACTTGATTGACTACTTCCTTTCCCAGGTTAGGGAAGTTTTCAACTATAATCTCTTCAGATATTTTCTCAGTCCCTTTCTTTTTCTCTTCTTCTTCTCGTGCCCCTATAATTTGAATGTTGGTGTGTTTAATGTTGTCCCAGAGGTCTCTGAGACTGTCCTCAATTCTTTTCATTTTTTCTTTATTCTGCTCTGCAACAGTTATTTCCACTATTTATCTTCCAGGTCACTTATTCATTCTTCTGCCTCAGTTATTCTGCTATTGATTCCCTCTAGAGAATTTTTAATTTCACTTATTGCATTGTTCATCATTGTTTGTTTGCTCTCTAGTTCTTCTAGGTCCCTGTTAAACGTTTCTTGTATTTTTTCCATTCTATTTCCAAGATTTTGGATCATCTTTACTATCATTATTCTGAATTCTTTTTCAGGTAGACTGCCTATTTCCTCTTCATTTGTTTGGTCTGATGGGTTTTTACCTTGCTCCTTCATCTGCCGCATATTTCTCTGTCTTCTTTTGTTTTACTTACTGTGTTTGGCGTCTCCTTTTCTCAAGCTGCAGGTTCATAGTTCCCAGTATTTTTGGTGCCTGCCACCAGTGTGTGAGGTTGGTTCAGTTGGTTGTGTAGGCATCCTGGTGGAGGGGACTGGTGCCTGTGCTCTGGTGGATGAGGTTGCATCTTGTATTTCTGGTGGGCAGGACCCCGTCCGGTGGTGTATTTTGGGGTGTCTGTGAACTTAGTGTGATTTTAGGCTGCTTTTCTGCTTTTGGATGGGGTTTGTGCTCCTGTCTTGCTAGTTATTTGGCATGGGGCATCCAGCACTGGATCTTGCCAGCCATTGGGTGGAACTGGTACTTTGTGTTAAGACAGAGATCTCTGAGAGAGCTCTCACTGATTGATATTACGTGGGGCCAGGATGTCTCTGGTGTTCCAGTGTCCTGGATTTGGCTCTCCCACCTCAGAGGCTCAGACCCGACACCCAGCCAGAGCCAAGACCTTGCCAGCCCACAGCTCAGAAGAAAAGGAAGAAAAGAAAAAAAACAATGAAACAGATAGAACCCCAAGTCAAATGGTAAAATCAAAACTAAACAGACAAAAATCACACAAAGAAACATACACACACACAGATGCTTAAAAAGAAAAACAGACAACAACAAAAAGACCAACAGACAGAACCCTGGGACAAATGGTAAAATTAAACCTAAACAGACAAAATCACACAAAGAAACATACACATACATACTCACATAAAGAGAAAAAAGGAGGGCTTCTCTGGTGGCACAGTGGTTGAGAGTCCGCCTGCTGATGCATGGGACATGGGTTCGTGCCCTGGTCCGGGAGGATCCCACATGCTGCGGAGTGGCTGGGCCCGTGAGCCATGGCCACTGAGCCTGCACGTCCGGAGCCTGTGCTCCACATAAGGGAGAGGCCACAACAGTTAGAGAGGCCTGTGTACTGAAAAAAAAAAAAAAGAGAAAAAAAGAAAAGAAATTTACAAATTTTTTTAATTAAAAATAAAAAAAGGAGGAGAGCAACCAAACCAATAAACAAATCCACCAATGCTAACAAGCACTAGAAACTAAACTAAGATAAATATAAAACCAGATACAAATCAGATGCAGATAGCAAACCCTAAGTCTATAGTTGCTCCCAAAGTCCACTGCCTCAATTTTGGGAACATTCATTGTCTATTCAGGTATTCCACAGATGCAGGGCTTATCAAGTTGATTGTGGGGATTTAATCTGCTGCTCCTGAGGCTGTACAGAGAAATTTCCCTCTCTCTTCTTTGTTCGCATAGCTCCTGGGGTTCAACTTTGGTTTGGGCCCTGCCTCTGCATGTAGGCCGCCCTCAGGTATCTGTTTCCCACCCAGACAGGAGGCGGTTAAAGCAGCAGCTGATTACAGCTCTCTTGCTCATCACTCAGGCCAGGGAGAAGGAGGGGTATTGTAGTCATAATTGGAATGTGGGGCGAGCCTGTGGCAGCAGAGGCCAACATAACTTTGCAACAGCCTGAGGTACACCGTGTGTTCTCCTGGGGAAGTTGTCCCTGGATCATGGGACCCTGGCAGTGGCAGGCTGTACAGGCTCCCAGGGTCTGTGAGTAGTGACCTGTGCTAGCACACAGGATTCTTGGTGGCAGTGGTGGCAGCATTAGCAGTTCATGCCCAACTCTGGGGTCCAAGCTGATAGCTGCAGCTCACGCCCCTCTCTGGAGCTCCCTTAGGTGGTGCTCTGCCTTCTGTGGGCACATGGGGAAGGAATCCCCTCTCCTCACGCACCCCAAAACAATGGTCTCTTGCCTCTTCAGCAAGTCCAGACTTTTTCCCAGACTCCCTCCTGGCTAGCTGTAGTGCACTAGCCCCCTTCAGGCTGTGTTCATGCAGCCAACCCCAGTCCTCTCCCTGGGATCTGACCTCTGAAGCTGAGCCTCAGTTCCCAGTCCCCACCCACCCCAACAGGTGAGCAGACAAGCGTCTCAGGTTGGTGAGTGCTAGTCAGCACTTATCCTCTGTGCAGGAATCTCTCTGCTTTGCCCTCTTCACCCCTGTTGCTGTGCTCTTCTCTGTAGCTCTGAAACTTCCCCCACACATACCCCCAGTCTCTGCCAGTGAAGGGGTTTCCTAATGTGTGGAAACTTTTCCTCCTTCACAGCTTCCTCCCAAAGGTACAGGTCCTGTTCCTATTCTTTTTTCTCTTATTTTCTTTCTTCTTTTACCCTACCCAGGCACATGAGGGTTTTCTTGCCTTTTGGGAAGTCTGAGGTCTTTTGCCAGCATTCAGTAGGTGTTCTGTAGGAGTTGTTCCACAAGTAGATGTATTTCTGATGTATTTGTGGGGAGGAAGGTGATCTCCATATCTTACTCCTCTGCCACTTTGAAGGTCTCTCCTCCTAGGAGGGATTCTTCTAATACAGAGAAACTTTCCACCAAAGTTAGCAAGTTGTATCTGATGAGGAAAACCTACTTCAATACCCCAAATCCATAAACCCATTATTTTTCAGTGAAAACTGAGATCTTTCTGATGTTACCTCAGCACAAAGACTTAAACTTAAAATTAGACTAAACTGTGAGCCTAACCACAGTCTTGGCTGTGACCTAAACCAGATTGACAAATACAGAGTGGCACACTTACGGGTATACTCCTTAAGTTTGTCCATGCAGATATTGCTAATCAGTCAAAGAACTCACAATCCTTCTCAACACAAGGCTCTAGTCATGCAGGTGCTGTTCAATTTGGTAGCCACTAGCCACATGTGGCCATTGAGCACTTGAAATGTGGCTGGTCTGAATTGAGATGTGCTTAAATGTAAAGCAAAATCAAATTTTGAATACTTCGCTTTTAAAATTTTATTAATAATTTTATATCTTTTTAAAATTTTACTTTATTGAAGTATAGTTGATTTACAATGTTGTGTTAATTTTGACTGTATAGCAAAGTGATTCAGTTATACACATATATACATTCTTTTTCATATTCTTTTCCATTATGGTTTATCATAGGATATTGAATACAGTTCCCTGTGCTATACAGTAGGAGCTTTTTGTTTATCCAGACTATATATAATAACTTGCATCTGCTAATCCCAAACTCCCAATCCATCCCTCTCCCACCTCTTCTCCCCACTTGGCAACCACAAGTCTGTTCTCTATGTCTGTGAGTTTGTTTCTGTTTCATAGACAAGTTCATTTGTGTCATATTTTAGATTCCACATGTAAGTGATATCACATGGTATTTTTCTTTCTCTTTCTCACTTACTTCACTTAGTATGATAATCTCTAGTTGCATCCATGTTGTTGCAAATGGCACTATTTCATTCTCTTTTATGGCTGAGTAATATTATATATATATATACATATATATATCACATATTCTTTATCCATTCATCTCTGAATGGACTTTAGGCCATTTCCATTGTGAATAGTGCTGCTATGAACATAAGGGTGCATGTATCTTTTTGAATTATAGTTTTGTCTGGATATATGCCCAGGAGTGGGATTGCTGGATCATATGGTAACTATTTTTTTAGTTTTTTAAGGAACCTCCTCTTTTTCCATAGTGGCTGCACCAATTAATTTTATGTCTTAAAGGTTTCAGATATATTGAGTTAAATTATATATATTTAATATATATTGAGTTAATTTATATATGTATAAATTAACCTGTTTCTTTCCTGCTTTTATTTTAAAAATAATGACTTCTAGAAAATTTTAAATTATATATGAAAATAAATCCTCATGTATATGGTCAAATGATCTTTGAGAAGGCTGCCAAGGCTCTACAGTGGGGAAAGGATAGTCTTTTCAACAAATGGTGCTGGGAAAACTGGATATCTACATGCCAAAAAAAAAAAGAATGAAGAAGAACCCTTACCTTATATCATATCCAAAAATTAACTCAAAATGGATTAAAGACCAAAACAAAAGACCTGAAACTGTAAAACGCCTAGAAGAAAACAGAGGAGGAAAGCTTTATGATATTGGACTTGCCAATGATTTCTTGGATATGATACCAAAAGTGCAGGCAACAAAAGCAAAAATAGACAAATGAGACTACATCAAGCTTAAAAATTTCGGCATAGCAAAGGAAACAACAGGGTGAAAAGGCAACCTATGGAATGGGCGAAAAATTTGCAAATTATTTACCTGATAAAGGGTTAATAAATATCCAGAATATCTAAAGAACTCCTACAACTCAACAACCACAAAACAAACAATCCAGTTTAGAAATGGACAAAAGACTTGAACAGACTTTTCTGCAAAGAAGATTTGCAGATGGCCAACCAGTACATGAAGAGATGCTCAAATTCCCTAATCATTAGGGAAATGCAAATCAAAACCACAATGAGATACCTCCTCACACGTTAGGATGGCTCTTGTCCAAAAAAAAAAATAGAAAATAACAAGTATTGAAGATGATATGGAGAAATTGGAACCCTTGTGCACTGTGAGTGGAAGTGTAAAATGGTACAGCCACGGTGGAAAACAATATGGAAGTTCCTCAGAAAATTAAAAATAGATTACCTTGTGATCCAGCAATCCCACTTCTGAGTTTATATCCAAAAAAATTGAAAGTAGTATCTTGAAGAGATATTTGCACATTTATGTTCATTGCAGCATTACTCATATCAGCCAAGATGTGGAAGCAACACAAATGTCCATCGATGAATGAATGGATAAAGAAAATGTGGTCTATACATAAAATAAAATATTATGCATCTTTTAAAAAAGAAGGAAATCCTGTCACTTTCTACCACATGCATAAACCTCAAGGATATTATACAAAGTTAAACAAGCTGGTCACCAAAGGACAAACACTGTATGATTCCACTCATAGGAAGTGTCTAAAGCAGTCCAAATAATAGAAACTGATAGTAGAAAAGAGTTTGCTAAAGACTGGAAGAGGAGGAAGGGGGAATTAATGTTTAGTGGGTATGTTTTTCAAGATGAAAAATTCTGGACATCTGTTGTAGAAGAAGGTACGTATAGCTTACTGTACTGTACACTTAAAATGGAGAGTAAATTTTATGTTATGTGTTTTTTTACCACAAACTTTTCAAAAGCACATATGGCTCACATTTATGTCTCTCTTATTTCTATGAGACCACAGTGCTCCAGATAGCCACTGCCTGTCAGTCAGAGCTGGCACACAGGATGAAAACTATTAGCCATGCCAGTCCTGAGCAGGGTGCCCTGTTTTCCAAGATACGGAGTTAAATTGAGATTTTCCACTTGACTTTTTAAAACATGTTTTATTAGAACAGCTGGTTACAAAGCATTTTTAGAATCTAAAACTGAAGGATAACAGCTCTATAGCAAATAATTTTGTAATTTGGGGATCAAATCATAGATTACGGGCACAACAAAAAAGACGTTAAGTTTCATTAGCCAGAGACGTCATACTTTATTGACTAGAGAGCTTAGGCCCAGGCAGTGAGAAGCTTTCCTAAAGTCACACAGGGCTCTGAGAACCCAGAAACCCCATTCCCACTATTCCCACTGCGACCCCAGCAATGCATCATTGTCCTGCTTCTTTATAATTGCTCACCAGGTGGTTTTGTAACACACTGTACTTTTCTCAACTTAGAGCCAGAGTCCTTACCGTGGGCTTTGCTTAATCATCCTGTAGCCCTTTCATTCTCTGAGTCCTTTTAAGGAACCAAAGAACAGACGCAGTTTATCTTTCTACCATCTCTTTACCTTCCTGCCTCCCTGGTAGTAGTAAAAGAAGGAAATTCATATAGTTGTGTCCCTTTACAGGCTTAGAGCATCAATACCGGACTGTTATGTTTTCCAATAAAATATTTTCCCTGCAAGTAAACCATATTAAATGAAAGGGGAAATACAGGCCTTATGCCTTAACGTTTTTCCCTTCTATCAGAATAAGTTTCTACCCATGCAAGTTAATGACCAACTGCAATGTTTCCAGTGGTTCCCTTGGCAACAACTCTGTCGCCAACTTTCTTCAAACACAAACTTCTTTCTATTAAAGGGACTGTGTCCATTTCTATCAAAGAAAACTTTTTATAGTAACTTCTTAAACAGGTTAGAACAGGTTTGGGACTAGTTTTTTTGGTTGCTGTTTTGTTTGTTTTTTTTTTTTAACTGGTTTCATCCCATTTATTTTGTCAGGACCTGGAGACCTGAATATCTGTATTCATTAGAAGAATAAAGACGCTTCTCTCACCTTGTTTCCCTTTGGACTAATTACCTAGGAGGGTCCTTTCTGTGCCAAATAAGGCTCCATAGGTTTGGCAGGAGACACTTGGGACACTGTTGGCTGGGGCTCAGAAATGGAGTTAGGAGTAAGGGACAATTTTTTTTTTTAAAGGAACAAAGCTTAGGTATTTTTTAAGATGCTGATTTAGTGGGTTATTGAAAATGCTGCCCACATAGCCTTTTAACCCTCAAAGATATCAGATAACTTTTTTCTTGCAGTGAGATGAAGTGGCTGTCATTATCTACGAAGGTCTGTATCATATTGGAATCTGTCAGTGCAGGTCAGGGAGTCCGCGGTGCTCTGGGCCCAGCTCCGGGACTGAATTACATTTCTCCGGCACAATGGCTGCAGAATGGGTGGGTGCTTTGTCATTTAAACTGCATAAAGAGGCAGAAATTGATTTTTATTGTGGATCTTCATATCTAATAAAGCTCCAAGGGGCTCTTTTCTTCTCCGATTGAATAGCCATTGAATGCTTTCAATCTAGTTCTGTGTTTCATGCCTAAACTGAATAGCGGGAAGGCAGAAAATAGATGGGGGAAAAGAGGCCAAGTCACTTTCCAGATTGAAAAGGATATGGCAGAGAAATAAATAAAAAAAAATAAAATAAAATAAGACTATTTGGAAGAGCATTTAAGTGGAAAGGGGAACTTTCTTGATGCTCTGGGGGGAAAATTGCTTTTTGAGGTGTGTGTTCGTGTGTGTGTGTGTGTCTGCATACGCACGCACACATGTGCAAATCCACTTATAGATGTGTGTGGGCAATTGGAGTACTTTATGTGCACCTGTGAAAACCTATTTGGGGTCAACTGGACCAGAGCTAAAGTGCGAACCACAATTTAGCCCTTAAAGCCCACACCGCCTGTCTCCAGGCCCCTGGCCCCCAGAAACCTCAGCCA
>NW_020173375.1:344792-358155 GCF_003031525.2 Neophocaena asiaeorientalis asiaeorientalis
GAAAGGTGCCCCACTCAAGATTCTTGTCTTATGCATGCAGAAGTCAGGTAATCTCGCAATCTAATAATCCACTTCCACTGCTGAATCCTGACTTCCCTTCTTGCAAAGGGCTTTCTAGGACCCACAGTCACTAGGGCTTTTGAATTGTCACCCAAATCAATCTTTTAAAAGCAGCCTGCATCTTAAGAGCTCTGTGAGTATTTGTGCTTTCCACTGTGGACCTCAATATCCAGCTGAACAAACGTGTACTCGACTCCTTCTCTCTACACGGGTCTACACTAACAATACAATCCTCTCTGGTGTGGATATCCAACTTTCGATGTTTGCCTCCCAGAATCCATTCTACTTTCTTTTGGTGAGAGCCCCCAGTGTTCATTCAGGGATCTGCCTCCTCTCTCAGGACAGTGATCTGAATGTTATCTCTTCTGTCTCCAATGCGCAGAAAAGTAGCTAATTATTTTCCCCAGCCATTTTGATGGGCCACGGGGAAGCCAGTGACCTAAACTCATCTAATCAGAATAACATATTTAAAGGAGGGGGAAGAAAAAGAGATGCTCTTGTTCTGAACTAGAATCTGGGAGACTGGGAGGCTGGAACTGCTGCCACCAAGTTGACCCTACAAGGGAAAAGCCTCCCTGAGAATAGAACCATCACACAGAGGAGAGCAGAGCCCAGCTGAGAGCTGGAGCAAAATCAGGAATCCCTGGATCCAGCTGTACCTGAAGCTAACATATCTCTACACCTTCTATATAAAAGAGCTGATATGTTTCATTTGCACCCAATTCAGTTTGCTTTAGGTTTTTATCCCTTGCAAAGAAAAAAAAAAGACTATACTTATAAACTAGGTAACTACCATTTGTAGAAAGATTTTAGGATTCAGTTTAGAAAGCCCTTTTCACATACATAACCTCATTTAATGTAATCATGTATCAATAAATATCTTCATGGGGTAGAATTTTTTATATATAAGCCTCAAAAAATTTTTTTCAGCTAAAAATGCCACATTTCATAAATGATGCTACTGAGATCTAGAGAGAGGTTAAGTGACATCCCAATTTGGAGCATCAAAAAAATCAGCATTAGGGGCTTCGCTGGTGGCACAGTGGTTGAGAGTCCGCCTGCCGATGCAGGGGACACGGGTTCGTGCCCCGGTCCGGGAAGATCCCACATGCCGCGGAGCGGCTGGGCCCGTGAGCCATGGCCGCTGAGCCTGCGCGTCCGGAGCCTGTGCTCCACAACGGGAGAGGCCACAACAGTGAGAGGCCCGTGTACCAAAAAATAATAATAATAATAATCAGCATTCTAAAACCAGACTCAGTCCCCTCAGTCTTGGCCCTGCTCCTGTGAGCTCTATCTCAGATGGGCACACCCAACCACCTAGGAGCCTAAGTCAGAAGCCCAGGAGCAAACCAAGACTCCTTTTGTGGCATCTCCAACATCCAAAGGCCACCAAATCCCTAGGTTCTACCTCCTTAATGGCCCTGGGATCTGCCCCTCCCTTCATTTTCACGATCACACAGATGCTTTCTTCCTGCTCAGATTCCACGGGTGACCTTTGAACCACCGTCCTCTCTCTAACTCACCCCCTTCTGCTCCATCCTTCTCACTGCTTTTGGAGAAAGGTTTCTGCAACTGAACCCTAGTCTGGTGACTGCTGCACTTAAACTCCTTCCCTAGCATTTATCTAAAACTTACTCCCTGGCACAATGTTTTTCTAACTATCATGACCCAGCACACACACACACACACACACACACACACACACACACACACACAGACGTCATTGAATCAAAATATTTAATATAATATTTCTTGCTATGTGAAATATTCTCTGATGTTTTTCATTCTATTCCATTCTATATTTCCCTTTAAAATGTTATTCATGGCTCTCTCAATCAGGGGTTCTTAACACAGGGCCGAAGGGTGCTATCATAGGGGCTGTGACTATAATATGGGGAGGGTTATACTTTATAAGAGGAAAGCTTACATCTTCATTTTCACTAGCTGAAACTGAACTGTAACGTTTCCCTCCATTACTAATGTAGATGACAAACCACAGTAGTAGTAGCCGTACCTGCGACTCTATGACTCAGAAAGTCACAGATAGGTCTAGAGCATTGAATATATCTTGAAATAGTAATCATGTTCATCGCTACTTTAAAATCATGCTCCAGTCTTCCCAGAAAATTCTTCCCTCCCCTTGGTACCTATTGTTTCCCTTTGGCCATGCCCTCTCCCATCCTCCATGTTCTGTGTATTTCTGGACTGTGACACATCTGTACGCATCATTCTCAAACTCATACACAAATACATAATGAAGTACATATACGTACATAGTTTTGAGCACATCACCATATACACTCACTTGTATTTTCAAGCTCACACACATTCATGGTCACACACTTGCTTACAAGTATAGGCATGCACAAACATACCAATACCTACAATTTCCTAGAGGTGCTTCTGAGAAAGAATCTTCAGCTAGTCTTCTCTTTTTGACATACCCAGAGACTTGGGGCCTTCCCAAAGTTATTTTGAAGCTGAATCTGGCCTCTGCACCCAGAATTAATTCTCAGAGACAGAGTTTTGGGTGAAGCAGAAAAGAATAGCTTTATTGCTTTGCCAGGCAAAGGGGGCCACAGCAGGCTAATGCCCTCAAAACTGGGCGCCCCGACCTGGAGTGGGTAGTGAGGAGTTTTACAGTAATGGTTCAGAGAGGGTGTGATCAGCTCGTGGACATTCTTCTGATTGGCTGGTGGGGAGGTAAGTGGGAGTCAGCATCATCAACCTTCTGGTTCCAACTGGTCTGGGGTCTACGTGCTTGTGGGCAGCATACAGTTAACTTCTCCCACCTGGAGGGGGTTTCAGTATCTGTGAAACAGCTCAAAGATATTGTTATGTATCTCCCTTGAGGGGGAGCTAGGACCCTGCCCCAAGGCTGCACTATTGTTTCTTTTGACTGTTCCTCCCTTGTCTCCACATCCCCTCCCTTTGTTATTTAACAACTGTTTGAACCTGCCCATTGGAACTCAGAGAAGGTCATGGAGGCTGAATGAAACCTATTTCCTGTAATCAAGAAATGGGGGACACAGAAAAGCTTTTGTGCCCCAGAGCCCCACAGGGTCCTGCTCGGTATCAATTTCTCCTTGTTGGTGGGCAACAGCCTGGAAGCACCCAATGACCATGAATAGTGAATGGTCCAGAGAGGCATATGACAAGGTCAGGGGGAAGGAACCTTGGGGCCAACCAGCCAGATCAGCTCTACCAGCCCTCACTTTATTTATTTGTTTTTTAACCATGCTGGCTTGAGGGAACCTTTGTTCCCTGATCAGGGATTGAACCCAGGCCCTCAGCAGTGAAAGCACAGAGTCCCCCTCCAGGGAATTCCCCCAGCCCTCACTTTAAATGCTTGGTCCTAGTGTTACCAAATCCAAGCTCAGTCTGCTCACCACATAACAGTCCAATAATCGGGAGATGAGGTGTTGAGGCAAGGAACAGCGACTTTATTCAGAGAGCTGTGCATCCAAGAAGATGGTGGACTAGTGTCCTGGAGTGCCATCTTATTGGGGTCTGGATTAGAACAGAGAGGGGGAGAAGGTGAGGAAGTAAAGTAAAAATGCCATAAGTCTTGCAAAATATCTCCTGGTTTTAGCCAGCCTTGGGGAGGGGATGTGTTAATTTCTTCTTTTCTGCAGCCATTCACAGGTGGGCAGGGTCAGAGTGTTTCCCTGTGAGCTGAACAAAGGCACCTTAATTTAACATTCAGGCAGAGGGGCAGGGTTTGCCAAGGCAGGCCATTATGTATGCCTACAGCTATAGACAGAACAAAAACAATAGAAAGCAAAGATCAAAAAAGGAAACAGATCCACCATGGAGTCAGATTTTGTTCTTCCCTGTTACACTAATTTATTATAACTTTTATGTTGTGGACATCTTTGTAAATAATCTTAACTTTTTTGGAACAAGATAGGGTGAAAATATGTACAGTTCACAGTCATTAATCTTTTGGAACATAGATAATTTAAAAAATCTAATGAAAGTTATTAACTGTCTTCTCAAAAAACGGACAAACTTCCTCTTCTTCACGTAAGATGTTGTATGTAATTTCAAGATGTTCAAACCTCCTAAAGCTATTGCTGAATTCTAGGAAATTATTCTCCACAGTCACATTAAGATTTGTGGATTTGACATTCATGAATGAGACAAGCCTGCCCCCAAATCCGTGGCGTCAAGTCTGAGCTACTCTCTGTAACAGTGGATGCTGTTCTGTACAAAGATGGCCTTGACAAGTCACTGTCCCCAAGATCACTCAACTGCTGCCCACACCCACCTGCCCACAGTCCTCAGCTTGTCTCTACTCCAAGTCCAGGACGTGATAACCCTCAAGAAGTAATTATACACTTTATTTCTTATGAAGATGGCCCTGAAAAGAGAGCCAGTTGCTATAGCTGATGATGGAAATGAAGAGGTGGGAGGAAGTGATGGCTTCTGACTGAGACTTGGCAATTTGAGGGAAGAAATATATGCTGTCATGGAATATCCCATCATGGTATTGATACCAAGCAGGACCCTGTGGGGCTCCTGGGCACAAAAGCCTTTCTGTGTCCACCATTTCTTGATTACAGGAAATAAGTTTCATTCAACCTCCATGACCTTCTCTGAGTTCCAATGAGCAGGTTCAAACAGTTGCTAAATAAGGAAAGGAGGGGATGTTGGAGACAAGGATGGAACAGTCAAAAGAAACAGTAGTGCAGCCTTGGGGCAGGGTCCTGGCTCCCCCTCAAGGGATACACACAACAATATCTTTGAGCTGTTTTGCAGATACTGAAACCCCCTCCAGGTGGGAGAAGTTAACTGTATGCTGCTCACAAGACCCCAGACCAGTTGGAACCAGAAGGTTGATGATGCTGCCTCCCACTTACCTCCCCACCAGCCAATCAGAAGAATGTCCACGAGCTGATCACACCCTCTCTGAACCATTACTGTAAAACTCCTCACTACACCCCTCCAGGTTGGGACGCCCAGTTTTGAGGGCATTAGCCTGCTGTGGCCCTTTGCCTGGCAAAGCAATAAAGCTATTCTTTTCTACTTCACACAAAACTCTGTCTCTGAAAATTAATTTGGTATCAGGGTTCAGAGGCCAGATTCAGCTTCAGTATGGTTAGTTGCCACTCCAAAGAGCTCATGGTCTCAACCATAGTCATGCCTAGGGACTATAAAAACAGATGCCCACAGGGGCCAGGCAAGTACCATACATGAGTGAGGCATGCTGGCCAAACATGCAGACCTCCTGGTCTCTCGTTTACCCTAAGAGAGACGCAGGAGCAAATAAGAGTCAATCTCTTCTTTACTGTAGGATGGACAACAGCACAAGCAGAGCAGCGGTGGCAGCACAAGTCGGCCTCACAGCAGTGTGTGCACCCACCTAGCTTAATGGGCACAGCTGCCCCTACTCTCCCAGGGATTGTCACCAGGCAGAACGCAGCCCAGAGTTACTGCAGCTCTCAAATTTTCCACAACTCAGGGACTCAGGAGTCTAATTGTTAGGTGAAGCGTACTCTTCCCCCTTCCCCCAACGTTGTATGAGCTAACTCAGTGCTGAGCAAACAAACATATATGTGAGCTGGACCCCCCCTTGCAGGCAGCTGTGGTGGGTTATTTCTGCACATCTTCCCCACCTCCCCAGTCAGTCCCCAAGGAAGAGAGGGTTCAGGCGTGCCCCGGGAAAGGAGTTGTTATGCACAACTAGTCTGAAGCAAGCCTGAAATAGATGTGGATACGTTTACCCAGAAAGCGTGTTCAGAAAGTGATTCATTCTCAGGGACTGGTGCTACCCAAGCATCCTCCCAGGGCTTCAGTGGGGCAGGGCTCCATTCTACCTCAACCAGTGCTGTCCTGGTACCACTAGCAGCCCTGATTCTAGAAATGAGAAAAGAGTCGGCCACTTGAGCCTGCCCTGGAGCCACAGACTCTTTAGAGACCCAGGCTCAGCACAGTGTAACGGGGCCTGTCCCCTTCAGGGTTGCACAGACTTGCCAGGGGTGTGATGCCGTTTCTGGTTGAGTCCTGTGTGCAAAGCTGATGGGTCCGGCCAGCTCTTCCTCCCTGCCTAGCCTGGGAACCACCTGTCTGCAGAGCTAAAGCAGTCCTCCTGTAGGTGGGCACAGAATCGTCTCTGCAAACACTACGCACATCTCAGCAACTCACCGTTACCTTCCACCTCAGCCCTGTTGCGGTCATCTTTCTGATTTGGATTAGGCTTTTAGATAAAAATTGAGAATATTATCAGAATCCAACCATTCTCTTCTCTCTTCCCATCTCTTCCTCGTGTTTTCTAGAAGTTGCTTTACTGTTGGAATTCTTTAATTTTCCTGAGCTGTTTCTTCAAGGGTGCAGGGAATTTAAATCATACTCGATCTGTATGTGTGTTTAAAATCATAAAATGTATGTAATTGAAGTTGAAGATAATTGCAAACTAGTCTTGATTTCACTAGTGTTTTATTAACAGATCTGCCTTAATCCAGGATTAAAACCAAGTGAGATTAGAGGATTTCTCTCATCTGCCGCTTGGAGCAAGAGACGCTGTGTAATAAAGTGCCTCCTTGCTTCCCATAAAGCTGTCCTATTATAGTCACAGCACTGCTATGTGCAGCCCGGATCCTACCGGCCCCTGTGATGCACGTGTGCAGTGACAGGCGTCCAGCATGGTTCAAGGCCTCCCCCGTCCCTCAAAAAAGGTGACAGGACAAAATCCACATTCTCTTAACCTCTGTGTTCTGAGTTGCCTTTTCAGAACCATATGGCCCTTCCTCTAAATGAATTTAGCATTTAATTTCGACATTACATCACAGAACACATTATTCCAGGAAAACAGGCAATGACTAGCGTATAAAGCGCCCTGTGCCAGGCATGGCTGGTTCGCTCCATTGATCAGAGCTCCATTAACAAAGCGAAGGTCACAGGGCCTCCTTTCCCCCGGGGGCTGTTCAGTATCCTCCTGCTCCAAAGCCTCTAGCTGCACCTGTAGTCTGGACCAGCTGTTGCTGTGAAAATGTTATCATCCAAAGAATGATGGGAACTCAGAGGGCTTCTCCTGTGGGCAACGGGTAGTGGTGTTATATCCATAGACACAGGATGCCACTTGATCTGTTGAAGGTCATCATTGCAGGGAAAAGGTCATGCCAATCAGAGGTGACTAAGGAGAAAGCAGGTCTAAGTCATCCTGAAACCCTGTGACTATACACAGAGTTCCTTTCCATAGTTCCTTGCAGTCTGAACCTCCTTGGGAAGATGCATCCTACCTCTACATTCATTTCAATCACCCACACAGCCCCCTCTGTCAGTTTGGTTCTGTGTTTCCTGTTTTAATGTCAATCGTTATTATTGGGAGATGGTGTGTAGGCACATGGTGCACAGGTATATGCACAGTCTGTGTGCCTGAGCTCATTCTTTTACCCCTCCCCCCAGAGGGAGTTCAGGAATGATCCCAACATCCAGTAATTTACCCAAGAAGGCACACTGGTTGTCACATTCTCTATTACGTTCTGTCCTCAGCCCTCTGTATACAACTGATCTCAAAGTCCTGTCAAATCTCCCGTTAAAAAGTCTTTCCCTCTCTCCATTCCACTCTTCCAGTTCAGACCACAGTTTCCAGTTGGTCTTCTGCTTTTGAAACGTCCCTCACTCTTATCCACTCTCACCATTGCAGCTTCACACAAATCTGACCCTTCTACTCCCTTGCTCAAAACCTTCAGCAGCTCCTATTGCCCTAAGAAAGGAGTGATTCAGTGATTCAGGCAAAGTGATTCAGTTATATATATTCTTTTTCAGATTCTTTTCCATTATAGGTTATTACAAGATACTGAATACAGTTCCCTGTGCTATACAGTAAGTTCTTGTTGTTTATCTTGTTAACAGTGCATATCTGTTAATCCCAAACTCCTAATTTATCCTTCCTCCCCTTTCCCCTTTGGTAACCATAAGTTTGTTTTCTATGTCAGTGAGTCTATTTGTTTTATAAATGAGATCATTTGTATCATTTTTTAGATTCTACATATAAGTGATATCATATGATGTTTGTCTTTGTCTGACATATTTCATGTAGTGTGATCATCTCTAGGTCCATCCATGTTGCTGGAAATGGCATTATTTCATTCTTTTTTATTGCTGAGTAAAATTCCATTGTGTATTATACCATATCTTCTTTATCCATTCATCTGTCAATGGACACTTAGGTTGTTTCCGTGTCTTGGCTGTCATAAATAGTGCCACTATGAACATTGGGGTGCATGTATCTTTTCGAATTAGTTTTCATCTTTTCCAGATATATGTCCAGGAGTGGGATTGCTGGGTCGTATGGTAGTTCTATTTTTAGTTTTTTAAGGAACCTCCCTACTGTTCTCCATAGTGGCTGCCCCAATATACATTCCCACCAACAGTGTAGGGTTCCCTTTTCCACAGAGTGGATTTCTAATCCTCCTCTGAGACCTGTCTCCAAGTGACCCAGGCAGAATCATCCAGGCCTGCCTCTGTGAGGCATGGTTCCTGTCTCCCTCACTCAGCTGAAGGATGAGACCTCACTCATCTTTGTGTTAACAAGGACCACCAGCCCATAGTAAGGTCTCACTCATCCACTTTCCAATTATATATTGAGTAACTATACCATGTGCTACAAACCATGAGGGAAGCTAACAATACACGTACAAGTAAAGAGAGGCATGGCCCCCATTACGGTGCTAAGTCATGCATAAATGATTGTTAAATGAATAAGGGTATGTGTGTTTTGCCTGTGTAGTGAGCAAAGTTAAACTTTAAAGAAAAGAGAAGTAGAAATCATCAGGAAAGAAAATAAAGTCTCCATTCCCAACCCCCTGATTTTCTGTTTGTAATTTAGCAGATGAAATATACTTTAATGAAAAGGGATTTGTTCATTTTTAATGAGGATACCCGATTATAGATTAGTAATAGTAATAAAAACAATAATAATAATAACAGCAACTAACTTTTTTGGAGTGCTTACTATGTCCTGGGTCCCTTTCTTTACACACCTGCGATCATTTTTTCCTTACATCAATCTTAGGAAACAGGTCCTATTATTATCCTCATTTTAGAAAAAAGGAAGTTAAGCCATTGAAATGTTTAGTAACTTGATCACAGTTCTACAGTTAGTAAGTATTGGAGCTGAGTATGTGCCCAAACAGTCTAACTCCACAGCCCACATTGTGCCCTGTTTTCCTACTTCAGGTGGGCTGTCTACTCATACATGCAATACTGAGAAGGTATGGTCTGTGATATATCTAAGTCCACATAACAAGAAGCCACCTGAATTTTTAAATAAACTGGAGAAAAAATTTTTTTCATGCACCCCGACGTTCATAGCAGTACTATTTACAATAGCCAAGACATGGAAGCATATGTTCACCAACAGATCAATGGATAAAGATATAGATATAGATAGATATAGATATAGATAGTGGAATATTACTCAGCCATAAAAAAGAATGATGGACCTAGAGATTATCATACTAAGTGAAATGAGTCAGACAGAGAAAGACCAATATCATATGATATTACTTATACATGGAATTTAAAAAAGGATACAAATAAACTTATTTACAAAAGACAAATAGACTCACAGACATAGAAAACAAATTTATGGCTACCAAAGGGGAAAGGGGGAGGGAGAGAGAAAAATTAGGAGTTTGGGATCAACAGATACATACTACTAAATGTAATAATAGTGTAATAGTAGCACAGAGAAATATATTCAATATCTTGTAATAACCTATAATGGAAAAGAATCTGAAAAATAATATATATATATTCATATATATATGAATGCATCACTTTGCTGTACACCTGAAACATTGTAAATCAACTATATTTCAATTTGAAAAAAAGAAATTCAATCAATAAAAACTTCCAAAATGTTAAAAAAAAATTTAAGTATCTGTAAAGCTGTATGGATGGAAAACAAAGCAGTGGTTGCCTTAGATTGGGGGAGGGGGGAGGGCTGATTACAAAGGGTCACACAAGGGCATCCAGCTCTGTACAGCAGTGGGTGGTGGATGCATGTGTCAAAACTCTAGAACTGTATACCATGAAATGTGAAACTTCACTCTACACTAATTAAAAAACAATAAACCAGGATGTTGGGGGAATCCCAGAGTAGAATGCAGACTGAGACAAGTGAATCTAACTGTGTGACCTGCATTTGACACAAGCTCACTGAAGGGGGTGGAGTAAGAAGAAGCTGACCTGAATAGCTTTGGCAAATGGTGTCTGGGCTGGATACAAAGCCATGGGACAAAAAGCATCATACATAAACACTGTACTCTAGGTGATAAATTTATTTCTCATAGGTGTATGGGTTAGCAATCATGAAAGTACATATATGCAAGGACTGAACAAATAAGTATATACAGTGTAGTTAATAGAAGCCAGTTTTCTCCCTATCAGAAAAAGGAGTTACAAATAAGCAAGAAAGGAAAGCAAGAACAGACCCTGTGGTGCTGGATGAGAGGTTATCAGTGTGAACTCTCATTTTAAGAGAGACATTTGTACATATACATGGGTTAATATGTACACATATATTTCCTGGTTCTGTCCCCGAGTAGGCATAGGGGAAAAAAAAAGCAAAGGATGCGTCATGTCAAAAGGACCAAGGAGCCAACCAGAAAGCTCCCAGGGACCAAAACTGGAACAACAAGCTTTACCTGTTGCTTTGTTTGAGCAACAAAATTAATTACACTAGTATTGGATTGTAACCCAAAGACGAAAATAAATATCTATGAGTCCATACTGATATAAACAAATGATTGAATAAATAAATAAATGGGGGGGGGATAAGGGACAAATTTCCCTTCCAAAGAATTTCAAGTAATATGTGTCCCCTCTCCTAGAGTTGGGGCTGGACTCAATGACCTTCATCCAAAGGATGGAGTATGGAAAAGAAAAGATAACAAATTTACAGAGGAGAAACCTGAGAGGCAACAGACACTCCTTAACCAAGTGATGAATGTTAATATGTTATGTACCCCTGATCTAATGCAACAGGAATGGCACTTCCTCTCTGGGGAAACTACCCCCAAACCCATATGCCCAGTCTGATCACAAGAAGACATCAGACAGACCCCAACCAAGGAATAGTCTACAAAACATCCAACAAGTGTTCTTCAAAACTGGCAAGGTCACAGCAAATAAGGAAATACTGAGAAACTATCACAGATCAAACTAAAGAGACAGGACAAATAAATGCCATGTTATATTCTGGATCGCATCCTGAAATAGACAAAAGGACATTAGCAGAAAAACTGATGAAATCTGAATAAAGTCTGTATTTAGTCAACAGCATTGTACCAATGTTAATTTCTTAGTTTCACAAATGTACTATGGTTATATAAAATGTTGACATTACGGGAAGGAGGGTAAATGGTATATACAAACTCTGTATACTCTGTTTGCAACTCTTCCGGAAATCTAAAATTATTCCAAAATAAAAAGTAAAAAAAAAATAGTATCTGAGATTGTTATTGCTTCAAATACATACATATTTTTTATTTTTAAAACATGTAAAATATTACCTATTCAAAAAAAAATCAAATTTAAAAACAAAATAAGCACTGCATCATTACATTAATGCTTCTGAAAGTGGCAGAGTTATAAATTTGCTACCTTTCTTACTCTGCATTATTTTAATGCATTGTTTTTGTTTCCGTAATAATTCGGCTTTAAATCGGGGAAACGCCAGTTTGAATTTTGTGCAAATGTTTAAGTTTCTCTATTTCTCTTTTCTGGTCTTGAGGGTTGAACTACAATTTGGGGTAGGTTCAGAAGTAATAGAAATGAATGCCTCTCTAGTTGAAATTCATCTGCAGTGCCTGAATTAGGCCTGTCCCCTGGGTTTAACTGAGCCCAAGGGCTTGTGTCTGGGCAGAAGAAAGAATGGAAACAGGAAGCAAATGTCCCAGGTGAACTTGCCACACAGAAACTTTCAGCATACATGCCTGTTCGCCTTGTGAAAGGTTGGTCAGAGAACTAATTTGGATATCTACTTCCTTCCAGAGTTGTTTCATGCCCATTTCAGCTGAAACATGCAAATCACTGATGGCAGACAGAGGTGTGAGCTGCTCTGCCATAATAGGTAATTCTAGGTATACAATCAGGTGTTTTGTGGCTGTCACTTAAGCAGCCCCTGACAAACGTCACTGCTGATGAAGCTTGACACAAATACATGAGGCACCTTCTGCCCATCTCTTGTGCCAAAGCATCAGGCCAAGCACATCATCTGTGACAGGACAGCATTAAGCAAATTAATGTTCAGGAGTTTTTAAAATAATAATTTTTAAGCAAGGAATTTATTTTTTAGGCATGATTAGGGAGAAAAATTGTGGCAATCAAATGTGGTGATAGCTCTCAGCGCTGTAAACAGGTTCCACGGGGCTGGCTCACTTCTTGCAGCTGTGTCTTCCATATTCTGGAATTCAGGGAAGTGCCATTCTTCCCTTGCAAATTCTGAGATGTGCTGTAGGAGGAATACTCGCATCCCTGCAGCCCAGGCCTCACCTGTATGGACGGTCCAGTGAAGGCCCAGGAGAGTGGCTCTGAGGGGCAGAAAGGTCTAAACCCCTGCCACTCATCTCTGGGCTCTCAGGGCAGGAGAAGAGGACACTGGACTGTGACCCCTGCTTAACCTTTGCCCTCTACAGTCTCTTCTCAGAACAGCCAAACCGTCTTTTAAAAAATGTAAATCAAATCACATCATTTCTTTGTTTATAAATGCTCCCTGGTTTTCCATCACACTGGAGGGTTTAATGCCAATGAAACACCTCAGACAGAGAAAGACAAATAATGTATGTTTTCACTTATATGTGGAATGTAAATAGTAGAACAAATGATCAATTACAACAAAACAGAAACAGACTCACAGATACAGAGAACAAACCAGTGGTTACCAGTGGTGAGTAGTGTGTCGGGGAGAGGCAAGATAGGTGAAGGGGATTGAGACACAAACTACTAGGTATAAAATAAGCTACAAGCATGTAATGTACAGCACAGGGAATATAGTCAATACTTTATAACTTTGTATGGTGTATAAATTATAAAAATACAGAATTATTATGCTGTACACCTGAAACTAACATAATATAGTAAGTCAAAAATACTTTAACAAAAATAAATAACTAAAATAAAAAACAAAACAAAATTCACAATACTTATCTGGCTTCTCCTTCCCTTTGTCCACAACCACCGTTCCCTTCCCTCACTACATTGCTGACTACTGGTCTTCCTGTCTGTTCTTCTGACACATGAAGCCCATTCCTACCTCAGGACCTTGGCACTTGCTATTTCCTTCTTCCTAAAT
>NW_020173375.1:358169-376430 GCF_003031525.2 Neophocaena asiaeorientalis asiaeorientalis
TCTGTAGCTCGTTTCTTCACTTCAACTGTTGGCTCAAATATCCGCTTCTCAGAGAGGTCTTTCTGAACCACCTTATCCAAAAAAGCTTCCTCTACACATTGCTTCCATCACTCTCTACTCTTCTTCTTTAATTTTTCATAGCACTTAATTCTGCTTAAAATTATTCACAGATTCATTCACCGCCTGCACTGCTAGAATTGTAAGGAATGGCACCAAAGACAGAGGAGAGCTTAAACAAGTTTTATTTGGGAACGCTCCCGGACAAGGTTCACTGGTCCGAAAGAAAGGGGCCAGAGAACTCGCGTCCGGGTGTGGGCGCGAACAAAATTTATAGGGGAAGAAGGGAAAGGGGTGTGGTGAATCCGGGAGGGTGCAGGGTATTCCTTATTTGGTGGTCTTTTCGGATATTGTGGGGGACCGTTAGTCCCGCCCCTCGAAAGGCGGGAAGGCTGGGCCGGGTGGAAAGTCCCCAGGTCAGTTCCTGGAACTGGGTGGTCCGGGAAGTCTCCAGGTCAGTTTCAACCTGTAAGTCTGATTGCGTTCCCCTGCCTCGGGCCAGTTGGCCTTACAAGAATAAGGACTTTCCAGTGTCACAGTGCCTAGAATAGTCGTGGCTGTCAGCAAGACTATTCACAAATACTCCAGTTCATGTCCTTCAAGATTCATCTGGCACGTGACTTGCTTCAGCCAATGAGATTTAAGTAGAAGTGCCACATATCACTTCGAAATAGAACTCTGGAGAGCCAGTGCATGATTCATGGTGTTCAAGTCTCCCTGCTGCAGAGGTCAGGGAAGCCCAGGCCACGATGGAACCTGAGCACAAGCCCTGTGACAGCTCCTAGTGGACACATAACAGGGGAAGGGAAATGTGCGCTGTTTCAAACCCCTGAGCTTTGGGGAGTGGTTTGTTAGTTATTTCAGCGTAACCTGACCTATCCTGACTAGCACAGTGCCTGAATGGATAAATGAATGAATGAACGCTGTAAATAGTCAGATGATCTGCTCATCCAGGCAGCACACCACTCTGGCATCAGCAACCACAGGCCAACTCAGATCTGCCCACAGCCAACAGGATAACAAGCCCAAGACCAAGGCCAGGACAGTGTGCACAGGAGGGAGGATGCAGGGGAAAGTGAAAGACTTATTGACAGTATCACAGGTCCAGTCTAACTCTGTAGCCAGGAGTCACACCCAGGGTACTCCCTCTCAGTCTGAGTTATTTGTTTAGAAAACAGATCTCCCAACAGAGCCGTGGTAGAGGGGTGTCTCTAGTGCAGGAGCCTGGGTGGGACACTGGGAAGAAGGAAGCCTGGGACTGCCCTGGCTCCACCCACTAGTCAGCCCCTTCGATGGTTCTAAAAGTGTACCTTTGGGCAGCTGCTGGGCTTGGGCTCAAATCTCTACCACTCTCTAGCTATGTGACCTCTGGCAGTTTACTTAACATCTGTGAGCTTCAGTTTTCTTATCTATCAAATGTGGACAATAATAACCCCTATCTCCTAAGGCAGTAAGAATTAAGGAACAGAATGCACTTAACAACACTTGACTAAGTGTTCGGCGCAGAGTACGTGCTCAATAAATGCTAGCTACTGATAGGAGTATTTTCTGACACTCTAGAAACCTCTCAGATAGGAGCTACAGGAAATTTCCCAGGAAAGGAGGAGCCACCATCTCAGAATGTATCAAACATGGTAGAAACAAGTGAATAAATATTCTCCTAAAACAACCAAAATGACCCGGAGTCTAGAATAATTTGAATTCAAATGAAACCACAGAAGGACACGGAGAGCAGCCCAGGAACAGCCACTCCACGCGATTCAGCACGCCACTAAGGAACATTCACACTTGTCATGTTTGTTGCTTTTAGTGTTATCGTATTTTTGCACAGACCTTTTAATCTCAGAAATTAAATGACTTAGAAGGCTACGGGACTTCTTACCCTCCCTCCCTCTGGTTGTATTTCCTTTTGAGACATTTTTAAAGTTTTCAGTAAAAAAAAAAATATGTTGTAAAAGGCTAGGTTGAATTATATGATACATTGAAATTAAAATGAAATTTTAAATTATCATGCAGTTTGGGACGGTGTAGAATGAGTGATAATAAATAAAGGTTAAAAGGATGATGGCAGATCCTTTTTCATGGTTTTAATTTTTTTTCTCTTTCAGTTGTTTATGAAAAACCTTCTCAGAAGATTAAAAATAATATTTCTTTCCCTATTGATTTTTTATTTTCCCATTTGGCAAACATTAATTTATTTCCTGTGTTTCTAATGGAGTTGATATTAATAGAGTTTTATTTATTTATTTCATCCCCTGGTCATCAGCATTACTGATGACAGCCCATGCCTGAGGACAGCAACCATACTGCTCTGGAGGTGACAGGGCATTCCTGGGGGCAACAGTGCAGGATCCTGTTCCCACCAGCCTCTCCCAGTGTCTGTATGGAAAGGCCTCTGGCCTATATCACCCAAGATACAATGGACTTCTAGCCCAATCTGCTTCCCTGTAAAGGCTGTTCCAGAACCAGTTCAAAGCCCTGCTCACATGGTTCCCTCTGCTTGGAATTCCTCTTCCCTCTTCTCCTGCCTTCCTTAAGGTCCCAGCTCAAATTCTGTCTTTTGAGATGAAGATTGCCCTGATCTTTATTTTATGTGGGATGCCAACCTCCCCACTGAATAAGTTTCTAATACATAACACACTTTGGTATGCTAGACCTTGGGTCATGTGCTGGGGATCCAACAGTAACTAAGACATAGTTCTTGCCCTTGAGAACAGTCATCTACTCCCGTTGGTGAGACAGTCATTGTGCTACGGGGCAATGCTCCTCTGTGGGGGTGTGGAGGAGGGGCACAGGTACTTAACCCTTACCAAGGTACTTAACCTAGGCTGAGGTCAGGAAAGACCTCCGGGAGGAGGTGACATTCAGATGAATCTTGAAGAAACAAAGGAATGAAAGGAGGAAGTTGAAGAACAGAGCACGAAGGACTTGATCGAAGTAACCATCACACTGGGTAAGTTGGGACTGAAACAGGTTCCCAGTACTGGCTGAGCCCAGCCTCCTCGCAGTTCATACCTTCTCATATGGAAGATATTACCTGTTATTTAAACCATGCTCTGAGTTTATTAGTTATGATGTTTGATCATTTACATCTAATTTAACAGAATCTTGTGGAATTGATGCTAAAGCCCAAAGAAACTACTCTAATAGTGGAGATTTCCAGCATGTGACAGAGAAAATTTTAAAAGCACAAATGCCTTACTTTAGGTGAGGCTATTACCCACCTGCACACTGCCCTTGGCTCATCATCACGAAGACACTGATGTTCTCCAGAGAGCTAAGACTCCCTGTTCACACAGAAGGGAGGAGAATCCTACTCCTCACTCCAGAGTATCAGCTCTCTCCAAAGGGGTGGAATTGACCCAGGATAGGGTATGTGTATCCAGAAGAGAACTTCTGCTCTTCTTCTAGCCCTTCTCTCCTACAGTCCTTTTCTTTAGAACCTTCTGCCAAGCTTTGCATGCAACTGTCTCCTCAGAGGGCCTCTTCTTCAGTTCACCAAGACCTTGTGGAAGACGTCAGTATTAGTTAAGGAAACACTGGCTGCTGTAGTAATTAAATCAAAAAGAATAATGATTCAAAGATATTAGACATTTCTTTTTTGCTCAGGTAAAATCTTAAAAGGCTGTTCCTGATTGGCCAGTAGCTTCCTTCCAAGCCATGATGTAAGGACCCAGGTTCCTTCCATCTTGTGGCTCTGCTGTCCTCAACATATGGCTTCCAAGGTCACCAAGGCTTGCCTGTATTAAGTTTGTAGGAGAAAAAGCACAGAGGATATAATAGTCCAGCCTAAATGGGATACACATCACTTCCATTCAAATACTAGAACTTAGTCATATACCATATTTAACTGTGTATAGTCTGGCTGTGTGCCCAAGAAAAAGAGAACAGTTGTGTTAACAACTAGGCAGTCTTTGCCAAAGCACATGAATTCTAGTCTTAGAATTTATGGGGACTCAGTAAAAAAATAGCTATTATTTTCTGGACACAATTGTGGGCTGTGGAAGATTGCTTAGGGGATAACATGATCCGTTTTTTCCCTAGGAAAAGCAAATGGTTCACACAACAAATAAATCATGGAGCCTAGTCTATCTGATTCCAAAGCCACTAGGCTATGTCATGTCAATGAGAAGATTTAGATACAATCCCTACAAGGAGCTTATAGGTGAAAGATAATGGAGAACAATTAGATGCTTACTGAATCAGAGTTTACTGTTTATTTCCAACATGAAAATGATCATCACTTTCACTTTTTCACCAACATAAGACCTTTGGCACTGTCTGTAGGTATCAGCTCTTACCCAAGCCCCTAATGGTAGTTATTGGTGCATCTCACCAAATATTTTGGTTCCCTTCACTTCCAGGCACATGACAGAAATGTACTTCCCAGACGCCATGAAGCTAGTTGTAGCCACATTACCCACTTCTTTTGGTAATAAAATGAGGATAGAAGTGACATGTCACACTTCTAGGAGGAAATTTTAAGAACCATGGAGCAATTGGACACAGCCCTCTTTTCCTTTGACGTGACTACCAGCAACATTCAAGATGTTGGATATTCCATCAACCTGGGCTCTGAGGTGATGATTCAGTGTGCAGAGCTCCCAGCCAACCTGCAGTAGACCACACACCTCCTGTAGAAGGAGTGTGAAAAAGCCATTTACTACTAAGAAACGCTAAGCTTTTGCGGTTTTTGTTACTGCTGCATAAACTAGCCTATCCTAATACACCTCTTCCTGGGAAATATGACACCCAGGTATTTAAATGCATAATCATTTATGTAGTGGAATTCTTGGCTTAAAGAAACACAGAGTCTTTTAGGGCAAAGAGATTACTCTCAAATTTATCATGGAAGTACAAATAGACTTCAAATTTAAGAATTTACTCCCTTGTGGGATGGTGGTATCTCCTTCTATCTTATACCCATCAGAGAACTCCAAAGCTTAAGATAATTATAGTGATATTCTGGTCTGTACTGTTAAAAATGCCAAGGAAGAAAAACATGCTTGACCTCTTTAAGGACTGGATTGTAACAGACTGCAGAAATGGAAACATACCAGGCTCAAAGCAATAAGAATCCAATTCATGGCTAATTGTGTGTAAGAAGAAAGTGAGCAGGTGGGAGTCAGAGCAAGGCTGAGGGCCCTTATAACGCAGTGGTCCCAACAGCCAGTTCCAAATAGGAAGTGAAGGATGTGGCAGAATTCCAGGAGGCAGCAGGCAGACATCTCTTCCCTTTGGCTTTCATTTTGGACCAGGCAGAAGCAGCAGAGTCAGAAAGCAAGTCAGTTAAAGAAACCGAGGTGAGTGCCAGCTAGGAGCCCCAGGTAAATCAGCACTATAAACAGATCAACTGAAGCAGTTCATCCGAAAGGGGTGAAGAGCCCTGCGGGGAATCTGTTTAGGAAAAGAGTAATAAAAACTCAAATTTGGCCACATAACAGGACAGGTCAACCAGAGAAGTCCCCTCTCAGACCAGACACAAGCAAGTTGAAGTTTGAGTCCCAGTCATCAATGACAAGGAAATAATCATAAATAGTGACCAGGTACCGCTGAAAAAGAAAAGGCCCTATTCATCACTTTTAACCTCAGCACTTTCAACCTGTTTTGGAGGAGGGGAGAAATAGCATGTAGTGTTGGATTTTGGAGTCTACTCTCCCTGGGTTAAACTCCTGCAGAATCAGCTAGTGAACTTGGGCAAGTTTTCCAACCTCTCTAATGCTTAGTTTCCTTTCCTGTAAAGGGAGCATAATTATATGAGGATTAAATGGGATGAAATGGAGTGTTTTTTGCTGGCCTGTGGTGAGACTCAGTACCTTTAGATCGATAGTGACATCCCCTCCTATGGAATCTGTTTGCAGGAGGGGGCCTCTGCATTTGTTTGGCAGAAAAACAAGAGGAGAAAGGGGTTTTTCAGTGTAGAGAATCCTAGCAGGAGAAGACCCTGGGGAGGATGGCCTGGTGGGTAGTTTGAGATGTTGTCTGTTCCCTTGCTGGTCTGGAGGGTGGAGAATGTAGGGAAAAGAAGGAGCTGCACGTAGGAAATCTGTGCAAAACTGGCAGCCGCTGTGTTTTTGCTGTTGGGCTTGGGTCATCTAGGGAAACCTAGGATGGAGGCAGGTGGACCATTCTCTTCCTGATGCCCCCTAGGCCCACTCTGCCACGTTGATACGCACAGAATGGTAAACTTCAGAAATTCAGATCCCAGAGACAACATATGTAAATCACTAAGATTGTGGCTGCCACAGTCCTTCCTCAGTATGCCTTCTTATTTCATTAAATCTTTGTTCAAGAAATATTCCCTTTGATATGTGGACTTGATGTCTCATAAACAAATTCTAATTTCTTAAAAATCATTTCTATTTAACTAGAAAATAAAATATGAGTAGATCTTGAGGGCATCCCTAACTACTTCCAGTTTTCTCATCCTGCAGCAATTCTAACAGTTGCGAACTGCTACTACAACCTGGTGTTTCCCAAAAGTCAGATCATGTCTATTTGCCAGGCTGCCTGTATAAGAATTACTTGGGGAATTTGTTAAAATAGAGATCTGCAAGCTCTCCCTTGAGAAATTCAGATTCAACAGATCTAGAAGATTCCACAAGTGATTCTGACATGCATTCTGGGATGAGAACCACTGTTTCAAGCAATTCCATTGCCCGTCCACCTATGGCAACCAGTAGAATTGCAGACATAAAAACATAAAAAGAGGGCTTCCCTGGTGGCGCAGTGGTTGAGAGTCTGCCTGCCGATGTAGGGGACACGAGTTCGTGCCCCGGTCCGGGAAGATCCCACATGCCTCGGAGCGGCTGGGCCCGTGAGCCATGGCCACTGAGCCTGCGCGTCAGGAACCTGGGCTCCACAATGGGAGAGGACACAACAGTGAGAGGCCCGCGTACCCCAAAAAAACAAAAAACAAAAAAACAAAGAACCATATCCTAAGGACACAATTGGCAGTTTTTTATTTCCTCTTTTATTTCTTCATTGACCCAATGGTTGTTTTGTAGCATGTTGTTTAGACTCCATGTGTTTGTGTTTTTTCCAGTTTTTTTTTCTTGTAGTTGCTTTCTCGTCTTATATCATTGTGGTCAGAAAAGATGCTTCATACAATTTCAGTCTTCTTTTTTTTTTTATTTCAGTGTTCTTAAACTTACTTGTTTCATGGCCTAATATGCTATTCAAAAAGACAGATGCACCCTATGTTCATTGCAGCATTATTTACAATAGCCAAGATATGAAAACAACCTAAATATCCACTGAGAGATGAATGGATAAAGAAGATGTGGTATATATATGTATATATATAAAATGGAATATTACTCAGCCATAAAAAAGAATGAAATCTTGTCATTTGTGACAAAGGAACTCTCAGAGCTATTTCATGACATCAAGAGCAAAAAGGATAAAATATTGGAAGCTGATCCAAACTTAGAAAGGAGTATGACAATCTGTCAAGACATTAAGAAAATTCTCACTTCATTTTGTGAGAAGAAGGCAATCACTATTCAAAAGTCTCTCAACAATTTTTTAAAAAGGAACAAAACACTTTAATTTTCAGTGTTTCTAATGTTTTAAATTATATTGTCTAAATCAATATTAGTTTTACTATTTCTTCATTTCCCGATATATTTATAAAGAACAATAAAGTTTTTAATATTTTCACAAAAACTTAGAGGTCATGGAACAAATGTATTTTTCCCATTGATAATTAAGATCACATTGTATGAGTTCAGCTTGTAGAGTCATTTTTTTCCTTTTGGTCCTGAAGTACCATACAAAGCAAGAATTGCCTGCACTTGTATAACTTTAAAAAGATATACATAAAATTATATTTCTTGTTTTATCAATTTTAGATAATATGGCTTAATACCCCTCAGGTTGGATAACTAAATTAATGCTCCTGCTCTACCCTCAACATCTATTCCCCTTTTCTTCCCTGACAGATTCTAAAAGTTGAAAACCAATAAATAATGTTTGTTTTTAAATTCTTTTGTTGCTGTTTTTGTTGCTGTTTTGAGAAAAGAGATATGACTTTTATATATTATGAGAATCCTCTAGCTCCTTAATCATAGTGTTTATTGAGAAGGATTCACTTCCATACTGAAGACAATCTTTTTGGAGGCTTCTGACTTCCTACTCTAGTTTAGATCAGTTGATTTATGATATACTGCATGCTCATAATTCTGGAATATTTATCTTTGGTTACTTCTGGTTTCTTTGAACTAATGTCTCACTTTCTTTTGAAGGACTACACATTTTTTTAAAGAAAAGTTATATGAATGATAGTTTTTCTGGGTATAAAATTCTGATTCAAAATTATTTTTTCTCAAAGTGTGAAGATATTGCTCCACTGCCTTGTAAATCCAATGTTATTGATGGAAATGTGATTTTTATAGATGATTCTCTAAATTATAAAGATTTATTGTCTTTGAAAGCTTTCAGGATCCTTATCCTTCAGGTCCTGAAACAAAATCAGGATATGCATAGTTATCATGTTTAGCACAGATATCATCTTAATGAAAACTCATATTTTAATTCAACTCTGAGATATTATTTTTATTATTTCTTTGAATATTTTCTCCTATATATAGTATCTCTTCTTTTCTTTATTGAATTCCTAATACATAGATATTGCCTTTTCTAGACCTGTCCTCTTGTCATTTAACTTTTCCCTAATACATTTAGCTGTCTATATCTTACAAGTACTTTCAGCTGTTCTATATTGTATAAGATCTAATCTATTTTTTATTCCATACTTTTAAATTTTATTTTTATTTTTATTCAGGCATAAATTGCATAAGACAAAGTGCAAAAGTCTTAAGCATATGTAGATACACGCATATACACCCATGTAACCACTACTCAGATCAAGCTATAAAACATTTCCAGCACCCAGTAGATTCCTTTTGGGCCCTACCAGTTGATGTTTTCAAAGGTAACTACTATTCTGACCTCTATCACCATAGATTAGTTTTGCCTGTTTTGAACGTCGTATAAATTGAATCATTCAGTGTGGTAAGCAAAATAATACCACCCCCCAAAGATGGACATATTCTAATCCCTAAAACCTATGAGTATGTTACCTTACATGGCAAAAGGAACTTTGAAGATGTAATTAAGTATCTTTAGAGGTGGATATTATCCTGGGTTTTCTGGGTGGAACCAATGTAATCACAAGGGTCCATATAAAGGAAATAGGAGGCAGCAGAGTTAGAGAAGGAAATGTGACAACAGAAGCAGAAGTCAGAGAGAGAGGGATTGGAAGATGCTATATGATGCTGGCTTTGAACATGGAGGAAGGGGCCAGGAGCCAAGACATACAGCTAGCTTCTAGACTCAAAATGTAAAGGAACAGATTCTCCCCAAGAGCCTCCAGAATGAATGCAGCCCTGTCAACATCTTGATTTTAGCTCAGTGAAATTGATTTGGACTTCTGGCTCCAGAACTATAAGATAATAAATCTGTGTTGCTGTAAGTCATGAAGTCTGTGGTAATTTGTTACAGCAGCAATAGAAAACTATTATACACAGTATGTACTCTTTGTGCCTGGCTTCTTTTGTTTAACATCATATAACATCACTGAGATTCATCTATTTCATTGCATGTATCAGGAGATTTCATTGTTGTGATTGGGCCATAATTTATCAACTTTATGGATCATAAACAGTAGGTTCTTTTCAGTAATTAATTATTTTGAATAAGAATTTTATAAACACTCTTGTACATGTCTTTTGATGGTAAAAAAAATTATTAATTTTCTTGGCTATAGATGCCCAGGAATGAAATTGCTGGGTTTTATGGTTATGTGGTATATAGATAGGGTATGTACCACTTGGTAGTATGTAGATGTGGCTGGAGAGTTTTCCAAAATGATTTTATCAATTAACACTACATCTAGCAATGTATGAGAGCTACAGTTGCCCTACATTGTCACCAACTTTAGATTTTTGTCACTTTCCATTTTAGCCATCCTAGCTGGGAGTAGTCTTAACTCAGTATGGTTTTATTTTTATTTCTCTGATGACTGTTGAGCTACTTTCAATGTGTTTATTGCCCATTTGGATATCCTCTTTTGTGATGTGACCATTTATGTTTTTACTCTTTTTTTCTTGGGTTGTCACTCTTTCTTATTAATTCATAGAAGTTATTCATATATTGCAAATATGAGTCCTTAGGTGATATGTATTGAAAATACCTTCCTCCTGTCTGCGGCTTGCTTCTCTTCACTCTTCATGTTGTACTTTGATAAACAGGAGTTCTTAATTTTAGTGACATTCAATTAATCAATCTTTTTTCTTTGTTTCTATGGCCTTTTGTGTCCTATTTTAAGAAATATTTGCCTTCCTCCAAATTCTGAAGATATACTTCTATGCATTCTTTGAGAAGCTGTATTGTTTTACCTTTCACATTTAGGTCCATGATCTATCTTGGATCCAGTTTTGTGCGTGGCATGAGATAAGAGAAATGATTCATTTATTTCCATGTATATACCTAATTGATTCAGCACCATTTATTGGAAAGATCATCCCTTATCCACCGAACTGTAATGGTACCTTTGTTGTACATCAAATGGCCATATATCTGTGGGTCAGCTTTTAGATTCTTTATTCTATTAGTCTATTTCTCTAACTTTGCACCAATACCATATTATCTTAATTACTGTAGCTTTACAATAAATCTTGATACATGTTAGTGTAAGCACTTCAGCTTTGCTCTTCTTCAAGATTACTTTGGCTATTCTAGAACCTTTGCATTTTCATATATGTTTTAGAATCAACTTGTCAATTTCAATTTAAAAAACTGCTGAAATTTTGCTCTAAATTCTGTTGGATCAATAGAGTGGATCTATATTTGATCCAGAATAAGGGGAACTGGTCTCTTCATATTAAATCTTCTAACCCATTATTAATTTTTTTTCTTATTTTGACCTTCTTAATTTCTTGCTACATTATTTTATAGGTTTCAGTGTAGAGGTCTTGCTCATATTTTCTTAGATTGGCTTCATTTGATGGCTACTGGTGCTATCACATGGTATTTTTTCTTTCATTTTCCTCTTTTTTTTTAACCAAAAAAAAAAAAAAGCCTGCTGGACTTTTGATTGTGATTGCACTGAATCTATACAGCAACTTGGGGAAAACTGACATGTTAATAATATCAAGTCTTCTAACCTATAAACATAGCAGATCTATTTATGGAAGTCATTACTAACTCCTTTCAGGAATGTTTTATAGTTTCCAGTGCACAGGCTTTTAACATCTTGTGTCAGATTTATCCTTAAAGTATTTCATATTGTTCATGCAAGATATTGTAAATGCTATTTTAATTCAATTTCTAGTCGATTATTGATAATATATAAAAATATAATTGATTTTTACATATAGAGTGTGTATCATGCAATCTTGCTTAACTCAGTTATTAGTTTTAGTAGTTTTTTCTTTAGATTCAATCACACTTTCTATATAGATGATGATGTCATCTGTGAAAAAAGACAGATTTATTTCTTCCTTTTCTATCTGGTTGCCTTTTATTTCTTTTTCTTGACTTATTGCAAGCCTCCTATAGTGTTGAATAGAAGTGGTGAGAGTGAAATCCTTGTCTTTTTCCTAGTCTAAAGTTGGGGGAGGATTCAATTTTTAATGATATAGAAAAATATTAGCAGTGACTTTTTGGTAGAGTCCTTTATCAGTTTGAAGAAATTTCCTTCTACCTCTACTTTGCTGGAGATTTTTATTATGAATGATTTTAGATACTGTCAAATGCTTTTTCTGTGTCTATTGAGATAATCTTCTGGCTTTTCTCTTCTACTTTTTTAATATGGTAACTTACATTGATTCATTTTCAAATGTTAAACCAACTTTGCATTCCTAGGGTATACTGAACTTGGTTGTGGTGTATTATGTTTTTTTGTATATTGTTGGATTCAATTTGCTAAAAATTATTTTAGATTTGTTTCCTCATGTTTGTGTCATGTATTTATCTATATTTCTCCTTTCTTGTAATGTCCTTTTCACATTTTGGAGGCAGGATAATGAATTGGAAAGTATTTCCTCCTTTTTAATTTTCTGGAAAAGTTTATATAAAATGGGTATTATATGTTTGGTATAATTCACCAGTGAAATCATCTAAATCTGAAATTTTCTTTGTAGGAAGTGTTTTAACTACAAACTCCATTTAGTTAATAGGTATAGGACTGTTTGTGTTGTCTATTTTTTCTTGTTTGAACTTTGGTAATTTGTGTCTTTCAAGGAATTTGTCCATTTCATCTGTTATTAAATTTATTGGCAAAGTTGCTCATAATATTCTCTTACTATCCTTTTAATATCTGTAGAATCTGTAATATCATCTCTTTCACTCCTGATATTTTTATTTGTTTCTTTTGTCTTTTCTTCTTGATCAGTCTAGCTAAACATTTACCATTTTTTTAAATCTTCTCAATTAACCAGGTTTTGGTTTCAATGATTTTTCTCTTTTCCTCTTTCCTATTTCATCTGATATACATTGTGATCTTTATTATTTTGTTTCTTTTATTTACTATGGATTTAAATTGTTCATCTTTTTCTAGTGTCTTAAGAGAGAAGCTGAGCCATTGATTTGAGACCTTTCTTCTGCTTGCTTTGGGTTTAATTTGCCCTTTACTATTTTCTTAAGGTGAGAGATGAAGTTATTGATCTGACACCTTTCTTCTTTCCTACTATAGGCTAGTTCAATGCTATAAATATTCCCCCAAGTACTGCCTAGCAACATTCTACAAGTTTTAATATGCTGTGCTTTCATTTTCATTCAGTTCAAAACACTTTCCGATTTCCCTTTCTATTTCTTTGACCCATGGATTATTTAGGAGTGTGTTATTTAGTTTCTAAATATGTAGGTATGTTCTGTTCACCCTTGAAAAGAATGTGCATTCTGTTGTTTTGAGGTGGAGTATTCTATAAATGTTAATTTGTTCAAATTGGCTGACAGTGTGGTTTAATCTTCTGTATTATTATTTCTATTAGTTTTGATTGCCTATTTCTCCTTAGAGTTCTATCAGTTTTTGCTTCATGTATTTTGAAGCTCTGTTGTAAGGTATAGAAAGATTTAAGATTATTATGTCATCTTGATGAATTGACCACTTTTCCATTATGTAATGAACTTCTTTATACCTGGTGATATTCTTTCTCTGAAATCTGCTTGTTCTGATAGTCACATGGCCATTCTAGCTTTCTTCCTATTACTATTAGCATGGTATATCTTTTTCAATCCTTTTGCTTTATTTGTGTCTATATTTAAAGAACATTTTTCATAGGCAGCATCTTATTTATTGATTTAATGTGATCACTGGTATAGTTTTCCTGCTAATTATTTCCTATTTGTCCTTCTATTCTTTTCTTCTCTTTTTCTGCCTTTTAAAAATTAATTGAACATTTTTTATGATTCAGTTTTTCCTTTGTTGGCTTACATTTTAGAGATTGTTTTAGAGCAGGGTTTCTCAACCTTGGCATTCTTGACCTATTGGACCAGAAAATTCCTTGTTGGGGTCTGGGGAGCTGTGCCTTGTAGGATGTTTGACAGCTTTCCTGGCCTCTACCCACTAGATAATAGTAGCATTACCTCATTCATGACAATCAAAGGTGTCTGCACACATTGCCAAATATTCCCCCAGGGAAGGAGGGAGTCAAAATTGTCCCAGTTAAAAATGCTTGGGGGGAAAAACCCTTGGGATTATAGTATACATCTTTAACTTATTATGGTCTACTTTCATATGATGTTATATCACTTTACATTTAGTGAAGAATCTTATGAAAGTATACGTCCCTTTTCCCTTCCCTAACTTTGTCCTATTGTTTTCCATATCTTTACATTTACATATGTATATTCCCCACACTTCATTTTTTTGTTGTTTTGTCATTTTTAAAAGAGATTTAAGAAAGATATATTATATTTACCATATAGTTACCATTTCTTTATTCCTTTGTACAGATTCAGATTTTCATCTGACATCATTTTCTTTCTGCCTGAAAGACTTTAACAGTTCTCATAATGCAAATCTGCTGTTGGCAAATTCTTTGAGTTTTTATATGCCTGAAAAAGTCATCTCAGCATCATTTTAGAAAAATATTTTAGCTAGGTAAAGAATTCTAGGTGCAAGAGAAACAGTCGTAAAGAAGACAATATTCTGGCTCTCATAAAATTTATATTCTAGCAGAGGTGGATAGAAGACAACATGTTAGAAAAAGTAAGTAAGTATGATAACAGCTAATGATAAGAGGTGTGCAGAAAATTTTAAATAGGGGTGGTATAACAGAAGTGATTGGGTAGATGGTTCAGGTAGGTTGGTCAGGGAAGGTGGCATTTGGGCGAGGAAGGGAATCAGATATATGATATATGACCAGAGGAAGCACATTGCAGGCAGAGGGAGCCATAAGGATTGCTTGTCTGTCTCTCAATGATATGTAGGATATCGATGTAATCAGCAGTGTTAACCTTTTGTTAGTGTCATTTGTTTGAAGAATGGTTTTCCTTGCACTTGATCTTTTGTATGTTGTATATTGCCATTCACAATTTTTTTTTACTTATTTAAATAAATATTTCCTTTGTGGTGACTCCTATCCTCTCTTTCCCTCCCACTGACTCTTCCACACAGGAGGAGGGTGTGCCTATCTGATGGATGAGATCAGAGTAAGTACCACACATGCTTTCTCAGCCCCTCAGGACTACTGCCTCCTTTCTCATCCTGAGTTGGCCTCAGGACACACATGCTCTTCTCTGGCAAGTCATGTGCTGCATCTGCCTGTCCCTGCTTCTTTCTCCAGCCTCAGTACCCACCCCTGACATCTACAGTGGAAAATCTCTTACATTGTTTAAATAACTCCACTCATGGATTTAACCAAGTGACAGATGCTGCAAACAGACACTCTGGGAACAAAGAGCAGTCATCCCTAACTCTGTAATGAAGCATCCTGCTTTCTGTTCCAGCCCCCCATCTTTGATCTGGGACTTTTTCTGGGAAGTCACTAATTTGGAAATCCTTTGCTATTGCATTTAATTGTGGATTCCTCAGCTCTGCTGAGTATTGCTATCAATATAAAATTTTCATTTTATGTTTTATAGTAATTTCTTAATTTTTTAATGTGCTCTTATAGCTCTGGTACCTCTTTGAGCTTCGTAAGATTCCAGAAATATTGTGAAATATTCTTCCCCATTATTTCATTGAAGCATTGGGAGGAAGGAGCAGTAAATGCCTCTGATTAGTTACATAAAATGAGAGTTCTCATGTGAACATTAGGATTATTTTTTCAAATTAAAGTTACGGATTAATTTGGAGAGAATTGACATTTTTCAAAAAGAACGCTTTGGTACTGTCTGGTCCATATGTAATTATATAGCTTGTCATTTACTAAAGTCGCACTTTACTCTGCTTCCCCACGCAATCTAACAGAAAGTTATATCACTATCAAAATATAGCCTGAATCCAATTACTTATCAAAACTTTCTCTGCAACTATCATACCCAAGGGTCATTTTAAGTTCTTCCTTCAATGGGTGACTGTTGAATTATCGGAAAATTGCTGATGTTTGTATAGTTTACAAATAAGAGCTATGCAGAAAATTAAAGTTCATAAGACCACTTTTTTTTAACATCTTTACTGGAGTATAATTTCTTTACAATGGTGTGTTATTTTCTGCTGTATAACAAAGTGAATCAGTTATACGTATACATATATCCCCATATCCCCTCCCTCTTGTGCTTCCCTCCCACCCTCGCTATCTCACCCTTCTAGGTGGTCTCAGAGTACCCAGCTGATCTCCCTGTGCTATGCAGCTGCTTCCCACTGGCTATTTTACATTTGGTAGTGTATATATGTCAATGCTACTCTCTTACTTCGTCCCAGATTACCCTTACCCCACCCTATGTCCTCAAGTCCATTCTCTACATCTACATCTTTAATCCTGTCCTGCCCCTATGTTCCTCAGAACCATATTTTTCTTTAAATTCCATATATATGTGTTGGCATACGGTATTTGTTTTTCTCTTTCTGACTTACTTCACTCTGTATGACAGACTCTAGGTCCATCCACCTCACTACAAATAATTTTGTTTCTCTTTATGCTAATATTCCACTGTATGTATGTGCCACATCTTCTTTATCCATTCACCTGTCAGTGGACACTTAGGTTGCTTCCATGTCCTGGTTATTGTAAATAGTGCTGCAATGAACATTGTAGTACATAACTCTTTTTGAATTATGGTTTTCTCAGGGTATATGCCCAGTAGTGGGATTGCTGGGTCATATGGAAGTTCTGTTTTTAGTTTTTTAAGGAACCACCATACTGTTCTCCATAGTGGCTATATCAGTTTACATTCCCACCAACAGTGTAAGAGGGTTCCCTTTTCTCCACACCCTCTCTAGCATTTATTGTTTGTAGATTTTTTTGATGATGGTCATTCTGACTGGTGTGAGGTAATACCTCATTGTAGTTTTGAGTTGCATTTCTCTAATGATTAGTGATGTTGAGCATCCTTTCATGTGTTTGTTAGCAATCTGGGTATCTTCTTTGGAGAAATGTCGATTTAGGTCTTCTGCCCATTTTTGGATTGGGTTGTTTGTTTTTTGATATTGAGCTGCATGAGCTGCTGGTAAATTTTGGAGATTAACCTTTTTCCAGTTGCTTCATTTGCAAATATTTTCTCCCATTCTGAGGGTTATCTTTTCATCTTGTTTATGGTTTCCTTTGCTGTGCAAAAGCTTTGAAGTTTCATTAGGTCCCCTTTGTCTATTTTTGTTTTTATTTCCATTTCTCTAGGAGGTGGGTCAAAAAGGATCTTGCTGTGATTTATGTCATAGAGTTTTCTATCTATGCTTTCCTCTAAGAGTTTTATAGTGTCTGGCCTTACATTTAGATCTTTAATCCATTTTGAGCTTATTTTTGTGTATGGTGTTAGAGAGTGTTCTAATTTCATTCTTTTACATGTAGCTGTCAAGTTTTCCCAGCACCACTTATTGAAGTGGCTGTCTTTTCTCCATTGTATATTATTGCCTCCTTTATCAAAGATAAGGTTACCATATGTGCGTGGGTTTATCTCTGGGCTTTCTATCCGGTTCCATTGATCTATATTTCTATTTTTGTGCCAGTTCCATACTGTCTTGATCACTGTAACTTTGCAGTATAGCCTGGATCACAAACCTGATTCCTCCAGTTCTGTTTATCTTTCTCAAGATCGTTTTAGCTATTTGGGGTCTTTTGTGTTTCCATACAACTTATGAAATGTTTTATTCTAGTTCTGTGAAAAATGCCATTGGTAGTTTGATAGGGATTCATTGAATCTGTAGATTGCTTTGGGTAGTATAGTCATTTTCACAATGTAGATTCTTCCAATCTAAGAACATGTTATATCTCTCCATCTGTTTGTATCATTTTAATTTCTTTCATCAGTGTTTTATAGTTTTCTGCATACAGGTCTTTTGTCTCCTTAGATAGGTTTATTCCTAGGTATGTGATTCTTTTTGTTGTAGTGGTAAATGGGAGTGTTTCCTTAATTTCTCTTTCAGATTTTTCATCACTAGTGTATAGGAATGCAAGAGATTTCTGTGCATTAACTTTGTATCCCGCTACATTACCAAATTCATTGATTAGCTCTAATAGTTTTCTGGTAGCATCTTTAGGATTCTCTATGTATAGTATCATATCATCTACAAACAGTGACAGTTATACTTCTTCTTTTGCAATTTGGATTCCTTTGATTTCTTTTTCTTCTCTGATTGCCGTGGCTAAAACTTCCAAAACTATGTTGAATAATAGTGGTGAGAGTGGACAACCTTGTCTTTTTCCTGATCTTCGTGGAAATGGTTTCGGTTTTTCTCTATTGAGGACGATGTTGGCTGTGGGTTTGTCACATATGGCCTTTATTATGTTGAGATAGGTTCCATCTGTGCCCACCTTCTGGAGAGTGTTTATCATAAATGGGTGTTGAATTTTGGTGAAAGCTTTTTCTGCATCTATTGAGATGATCATATGGTTTTTCTCGTTCAATTTGTTAATATGGTTTATCACATTGACTGATTTGCATATAGTGAAGAATCCTTGCACTCCTGGGAGGACAAACCCCACTTGATCATTGTGTATAATTCTTTTAATGTGCTGGTGGATTCTGTTTGCTGTTATTTTGTTGAGGATTTTTGCATCTATGTTCATCACTGATATTGGCCTTAAGTTTTCTTTTTTT
>NW_020173375.1:376554-403078 GCF_003031525.2 Neophocaena asiaeorientalis asiaeorientalis
TGGTGAAAGCTTTTTCTGCATCTATTGAGATGATCATATGGTTTTTCTCGTTCAATTTGTTAATATGGTTTATCACATTGACTGATTTGCATATAGTGAAGAATCCTTGCACTCCTGGGAGGACAAACCCCACTTGATCATTGTGTATAATTCTTTTAATGTGCTGGTGGATTCTGTTTGCTGTTATTTTGTTGAGGATTTTTGCATCTATGTTCATCACTGATATTGGCCTTAAGTTTTCTTTTTTTCTGACATCTTTGTTTGGTTTTGGTATCAAGGTGATGGTCGCCTCGTAGAATGAGTTTGGTATCAGGGTGATGGTCGCCTCATAGAATGAGCTCATTCTAAATGATATTGGCCTTAAGTTTTCTTTTTTTGTGACATCTTTGTTTGGTTTTGGTATCAAGGTGATGGTCGCCTCGTAGAATGAGTTTGGTATCAGGGTGATGGTCGCCTCATAGAATGAGCTCATTCTAACACTAACACTCCTCCCTCTGCTATATTTTGGAAGAGTTTGAGAAGGATAGGTGTTAGCTATTGTTTAGCCTCCATATGTTTGTACTTTTTTTTCCTGTAATTAATGTCTAGTCTTATAACATTGTGGTTGGAAAAGATACTTGATATGATTTCAATTTTCTTAAATTTACTAAGGCTTGATTTATGACCCAAGACATGATCTATCCTGGAAAATGTTCCATGAGTACTTGAGAAGAAAGTGTATTTTGTTGTTTTTGGATGGAACGTCCCATAAATGTCAATTAAGTCCATCTTGTTTAATGTATCATTTAAAGCTTGTGTTTCCTTATTTATTTTCATTTTGGATGATCTGTCTATTGGTGAAAGTGGGGTGTTAAAGTCCCCTACTATGATTGTGTTACTGTTGGGTGCATAAATATTTACAATTGTTATATCTTCTTCTTGGATTAATCCCTGGATCATTGTGTAGGGTCCTTTTTGTCTCCTGTAATAGTCTTTATTTTAAAGTCTATTTTGTCTGATATGAGAATTGCTACAGCAGCTTTCCTTTGATTTCCATTTGCATGGAATATCTTTTTCCATCTCATGTTCAATCTGTATGTGTCCCTAGGTTTGAAGTGGATCTCTTGTAGACAGCATATATACGGGTCTTGTTTTTGTATCCACTCAGCCAGTGTCTTTTGGTTGGAGCATTTAATCCATTTACATTTAAAGTAATTATTGATATGTATGTTCCTATTATCATTTCCTTAATTGTTTTGGATTTGTTATTGTAGGTCTTTTCCTTCTCTTGTGTTTCCTCTGTAGAGAAGTTCCTTTAGCATTTGTTGTAAAGCTGGTTTGGTGGTGCTGAACTCTCTTAGCTTTTGTTTGTCTATAAAGGTTTTAACTTCTGTGTTGAACCTGAATGAGATCCTTGCTGGGTAGAGTAGTCTTGGTTGCATGTTTTTTCCTTTCACCACTTTAAATATGTTCTGCCACTTCCTTCTGGCTTGCAGAGTTTCTGCTGAAAGATCAACTGTTAACCTTATGAGGATTCCCTTGTATGTTATTTGTTGCTTTTCCCTTGTTGCTTTTAATATTTTTTCTTTGTATTTAATTTTTGATAGTTTGATTTATATGTGTCTTGGTGTGTGTTTCTCCTTGGATTTGTCCTGTATGGGACTCTCTGTGCTTCCTGGACTTGATGACTATTTCCTTTCCCATATTAAGGAAGTTTTCAACTATAATCTTTTCAAATATTTTCTCAGTCCCTTTGTTTTTCCCTTCTTCTTCTGGGACCCCTATAATTTGAATGTTGGTGCGTTTAATGTTGTATCAGAGGTCTCTGAGACTGTCCTCCATTCTTTTCATTGTTTTATCTTTATTCTGCTCTGCAACAGTTATTTCCACTATTTTATCTTCCAGGTCACTTATCCATTCTTCTGCCTCAGTTATTCTGCTATTGATTCCTTCTAGAGAATTTTTAATTTCATTTATTGCATTGTTCATCATTGTTTGTTTGCTCTCTAGTTCTTCTAGGTCCCTGTTAAACATTTCTTGTATATTTCCATTCTATTTCCAAGATTTTGGATTTTCTTTACTATCATTACTCTGAATTCTTTTTCAGGTAGACTGCCTATTTTCTCTTCATTTGCTTGGTCTGGTGGGTTTTTACCTTGCTCCTTCATCTTCTGTGTATTTCTCTATCTTCTCATTTTGCTTAGCTTCCTGTGTTTGGTGTCTCCTTTTCACAGGCTGCATGTCCATGGTTCCCATTGTTTTGGTGTCTGCCCCCAGTGTTTGAGGTTGGTTCAGTTGGTTTTGTAGGCTTCCTGGTGGAGGGGACTTGTGCCTGTGTTCTGGTTTATGAGGTTGGATCTTGTCTTTCTCGTGGTGGGCAGGACCGTGTCCAGTGATGTGTTTTGGAGTGTCTCTGATCTTATTATGATCTTAGGCAGCTTCTTTGCTAATGGGTGGGGTTGTGTTCCTGTCTTGCTATTTGTTTGGCATGGGGTATCCAGCACTGGAGCTTGCTAATTGTTGAGTGGAGCTGGGTCTTAGCATGGAGACAGAGAACTCTGGGAGAGCTCTCCCCAGTTGATATTACGAGGGACCTGCAGGTCTCTGGTGGGCCAATGTCCTGAACTCGGCTCTCCCACCTCATTGGCTCAGGCCTGACCACTGACCAGAGCATCAAGACCCTGTCAGCCACACAGCTCAGAAGAAAAGGGAGAAAAAAGGAAATAATAATAAATAAATAAAATAAAATAAAGTTATTAAAATAAAAAATAATAAAGTAATTAAAAAAACCAGAGAGCAAACAAACCAATAAATAAATCCACCAATGATAACAAGCACTAAAAACTATACTGAAAATTCCAGACAGTCAGAACCCTAGGACAAATGGTAAAATCAAAGCTATACAGGCAAAATCATACAAAGAAGCATACACATACTCACAAAAAGAGAAAAAGGAAAAAAAAATTAAAGGAAGAGAACAACCAAATCAATAAACAAATCTACCAATGACAATAAACTCTAAATACTAAACTAAGATAAACATAAAACTAGAAACAAATTAGATGCAGAAAGCAAACCCCAAGTCTACAGCTGCTCCCAAAGTCCACTGCCTCAGTTTGGGGATGGTTCTTTTTCTATTCAGGTATTCCACAGATGCAGGGTACATCAAGTTAATTGTGTGGAGATTTAATCTGCTGCTCCTGAGGGTGCACAGAGAGATTTCCCTTTCACTTCTTTGTTCTCAGAGCTCCTGGGATTCAGTTTTGGATTTGGCCCCGCCTCTGCATGTAGGTAGCCCTCTGGCATCTGTTCTTCATCTTTTTGGAAGTCTGAGGTCTTCTGCCACATTCAGTAGGTATTCTGTAAGAGTTGTTCCACATGTGATGTATTTTTGATGTATTTGTGGGGAGGAAGGTGATCTTCATGTCTTACTCCTATGCCATCTTGAAGGTTGGTCCAGGTCAACCTTTTTTTTTAATTCATAATAATTCTAACAGTTTTTTTATTTGATTCTTTCAGGTTTTCCAAATAGAAGTCATCACCTCCAAATAATAAAAAATTTACCTCTTCTTTCATAGTTATTATTAAGGTTTTCTACCTCTAATCAGGTAAATTGTAATTACTTAATATTGTACTAGGGAAGTATCCAGTTTATTGAGTGTTTCAAATGTATTTGTATCTGTTTTTTGCTCTTCATTAATAATGAGGGAATGTGGTTTGTGAAGTTGAGGCATTCTGAATGGCTTCAATGCCTTATTTTAATTAATACTCTTTGTCATGTTAAGGAAAAAACTTTCTAATTTTTCTTGCTTTTAACACAAAATATACATTGAGATTTATTAACTTCCTATTCAGTGTCTTTTAAGATGACTGTATAATTTTTTTAAATCCTCAAAAAATCCTTTGAGGAATTTCCTATCTTTACTTCCATTTTTAAAATCAAGACACTAAGACCAAGAGAGGTTAAGTAATTTTCCCAAGGTCATAAAAGCAACAAATCATAATTCCAATTCAGATCTCTCTAAGACCTTGCCCTCTTAACCACAACATTGCATTGTAGTTTGGAGCATGTACATACAACACACACATACAGTTTTTATTTTGTATCTCCACCTTGATGCAAAGGAGCTTGGAGAAAAGAAGCAGATGAGAATTCAGGATATTGAGAGGACAGTGTCCATACTGATGTTCTTGAGTGGGTAGAAAGAAATGGAACACAGAGTAATTGTAAGTCCCTATTTGCCCCCACCATAACTATACTTGTCTGGGAGCGGGGGTGGAACCAGGATGTATTTGACCATTCTAGCTTCTCCTTTTGGAGTTTCCTCTCTTCTTACCTTGCCTGTTGCTCATGGCTTCATCCACCAGAGGGCCTGGGGTATCCCTGGTGCTGCTCCCATGTTGGTAGAATTCATTCAGATTCTTGCAAAATGTCTCAACAGCAGTGTACTGGGTTGAACAATGTCCTTCCAAAATTAATGTCCTCCTGGAATTGGTGAAAGTGTCATTATTTGGACATAGGGTCTTTGCAGATGTAATCAAGTTAAGATGAGATCATACTGGATTCTGGTTGACTCTAAACCAATGATTGGTATCCTTATAAGAACAGGGAACTTTGGAAACAAACACACACAGAGGATAGAAGTCCATGTGAAGATGGAGGCCAAGACGGAGTTACGCTGCCGCAAGCCGAGGAACACAAAGGATTGCTGGCTCCCACCAGAAGCTAGAAGAGGAAAGGAAGGATTCTTCTCTAGACACTTCAGAAAATGCATGCCCTGCCAACACCTTGATTTCAAACTTCTAGCTTCCAGAACTGTGCAAGAATAAATTTCTGCTCTTTTAAGCCACCTAGCTTGTGGTGATTTGTTAGGAAACTAATACAAGCAGGAGGATTCCCAGAACCACTGCCCCAACACCCCCACCTGCCTAGCACAGCTACACAAACCATTTCTCTTTCTAAATGTGGGGAAGAGTAAGGACAAAACTCCACTTTTATTTGGGGCTTACATGTAAAGTACCATTCCTCAACCCTCAAAAAGAGACATTAAATGGGTCAGTGGGAAGATAGCTACATTTCAATAATTCTACGTTTTGTTTTATAGAGATTTTTCAGACCAGGTGCATGCACCTGTAGGATCACATGCAAACACACACACCATTTCAAAGTCCCTTTTTTCTTCAAAACCTGAGGATTGAAGTAATAAAGTCATGCTTATTCTTAGGCCTTTAAATGTCAGTTCTCAGAATAAACATACAAGTCATCTTGTCTTTCATTTTGTTTCTTGGTGACTTCTCTTTGGCTCTCATGTTTCAAATAGGAATGTTTCTTAGAGGACTATTCTTAAATGGAATTCTCTGGACCTTTATAGCTTATATGATGAAGTTTTTTTCATGTAATACATTTGTTGTGTCCTTGTATCCCTGATTCTACTATCCACAGGACTGGTCTTTCTTATTTTCTCCAGTACCTCTTTTATTTATGAATTTCCTCTATTTACATGACTTTCCACCTCTCTTCATGGGATATTTAGACATCCTTGACTTTCTGGGCTTCTGTATTAGATTTTTCTCTTAGCCTCCTGTGACCCTTTTTCACTCTTTACAGTATTTCCACATTTTTTTTTTTTTTTTGCAGTTCTTCAGTTTTGTAACTTGTTCCATTTTTAGCAATCATTGTTCATTTCTTTTAAACTTATCAACTCATTGAAGCCTCTTTCAGGAGTTGGTCCTGCCTCGCTGGTAGCTTCTTCAGCTGGTGTTGCAGAATTGCTTAACTGATTCAGGGCCATTGCATTTACTTAGATTTGTTCATTGTTTCCTAAGCTTACACTGGGGGTTATTGCTTTTCTTTTTATCAGACAAGGCCATTGTTTTTCTGTTACTGTAGCCAGGAGGAAGAATTTGGGCCTGTTTTTAATCCACCATCTTCCAAGAAGTCCTCGATTATCTTTAAACCTTTTGTGCCAGTCAAAACTCTAGCTTTTGACACCACTTCATTTCCTTAAGTTCCTTTTCAGATGCCAAATGTCTCACATGCAAGTTTAGCTTTGCATAAATTTGGTATCAATTCTTTGTTCTAATAAATCATTCCATGTGATAGCAAGAAAAATAACATATTTACTTTTTATAATAGCTAGCACAGGATTGACTTGTTTACTCATATCTAATGTTTTAAAACATTCCTTGTTAAAGTACCATCTTTATTAAAGAAAATTTGGAAAACAATCTTGTATGCACTTTCCTATCAACTTTATTACAAACATTTCTGCATGTTATTACAAGGATGTGCATAAACGCACTTTTTTTTTAAAAGTCTTTATTGAATTTATTACAATATCACTTCTGTTTTGTGTTTTGGTCTTTTGGCCACAAGGCATGTGGGATCCCAGCTCCCCAACCAGGGATTGAACCCCTCACATTGGAAGGCAAATTCCCAGCCACTGGACCACCAGGGAAGTCCCCATAAACCCACTTTTAATGGCTGAATAATATTCCATTAAGAGGCGGCCCTTCTCCCCCCCACACACAGTTAGATATTTAATTTGTGAAGTTGATGTGTATTGTTTTGGTCTGCTAAGCATCCTTTCTTCCTTCTCCAGGTAATTACACTCTCACTGTCCTTCCCTTTCCTCACATGTGGTCCTGGTGGCATTAATCTCAGCACTTGTGCCTCCAGCTTCCCCCCCTGCCTCCAGCCCCAGTGACAAGTGGGCACAGGTCTCAAGCCTTGTTAATCCTAATTTCTGTGGCAGTTTGGACCTAGTCCCAAGAGCACTCTTGGAACTCCAGGCCTTCCCAAGTTCTATCACTTGGAATGCATTTGCTGCTAGTAACATAAAACCTAAAGAACAATGGCTTAAACCTTTGAGACATTTATCATTTTACTTAAGAAGTCTAGAGGTAGTGATTGTTATGGGTTGATTTGTGTTCCCCAAAAAGATATGTTCAAGTCCTAACTCCAGTTCCTGTCAATGTGACCTTATTCGGAAATAGAGTCTTTACAGATGTAATCAAGTTAAGATGAGGTCATTAGAGTGGGCGCTAATCAGATATGACTGCTGCCCTTAGAAGAAGAAGAAAACCAGTGTGAAGACAGAGACACTCAGGGAGAAGGCCATGTAATAACAGAGGTAGAGACTGGAGTGATGGGACTGCAAGCCAAGGACAACTAAGATAAGGAGTGATGGCCACCACCAGAAGCTAGGAAGAGGCACGGAGAGATTCTCCCCATGGAGAATGGCCCTGCTGACACCTTGACTTGGATTTCTGGCCTTCAAAATCATGAGAAACTTCTTGGTTTCAAGCCACCCAGTTTATGGTAACTTGTTATGTCAGTCTTAGGAAACTAACACAGTGATGCATCAAAGATCCCAGGAGACATACAAGAAACAAAAAGAAAACCTGTCATCATAGGTACAGAGAGACAAACTGGTCAATAAAGTCAGAAGACATGTAGGCTCGTTTTCATTCATTCAAAAAACTGATTTATTAAATGCTTACTATGGGCCAGAAACTGCAAAGTAGAAAAAGGCAGCATGACCCAAATCGCACAGTACACGAGTTTGTTATGATCACTACTATTATTATTGTGGCTTTTAATGTGTCACCTTTCACTGAATACATATCACATACCCAGCCCAACACTTGGTTCTTTCAAACATTATCTCATTCAGTCATCTCAACAACCTTGTGAAAGGGCACTATTATCCCAATCTTCCCCATGTTTAATAAAGAGAAAACTGAAGCTCTCAACCAATGATGCATTTTATGGACTGTTGAGTTTAGGGGCACATACAGAGAACCTAGTGACAGCCATCTGCACCTCAGTCTTCGGAAAAAGCCCAAATAGTTCTCCCTGTTGTAAATGCATCAAAGACTCACACCAACATACCTGGCCGCTGTGGGCGTGGCCCAGGACGTATGGCTTCTGCATGACCCCACACCACGGTACCACAGTCTATGAGTCATTCTCACAGCAGAGTCCCTTCTAGGTCAGCCCAGGGCCCAGCCTCCATCACCTGCCAGTCAACAGGTGTTTATGAGGGTCCCACAGTTTCTACTGACATTTCTAGTACAGTCTGAAAAGTTCCAGTCCCCAGAGACTACACAGCCCAACACAGGTTGTGGTCAACATTGTTTTATATATGAAAACACTAATTAGAAATATATTTGAGGTAGAAAATGTGTCAAGGGTGTTTATGCTTAAGAGCTGAAGAGCGCTTTTACCAAACTATGGACAGGCACAGTATTGTAGGTGCTGTTAATTGGAGTCTCTCCAAAATGGTTTCCTTATTTTAATGAACAAATAAACATAGGAAACACTGCATAGTAGGGACTCTGTGAAGTACTGCTCTCCAGGAAACAATTTCAATAGCATTTTCCATGCTTGTATGACCTTGCCCCCACCCCCTCCCTCTCTCTCAATTACCTATTAATGTTCTGTAGAACTGTGTATGTAAGACATCCATTATGAAACCCTGAGTTAAAGTACATTGTAAAAGTGCGCCGGAGATGCTCACATGAAAGTGAAAAGCAGGGTAATGGTGTGGACCACTTTAGGTAGAAGGTTCTGACCTCTCATTGGAAAGTCTGGGTAAAGGCTCATTGGCCGAAGTTGGGTCCTTCATGCTGCTAAGTAGGTATAACCATATTCTTTTCATTACAGAATTGTGAATAAAAAATCATCTTGCATTGAGTCATTCTTTGTAACTTCTGGTCTGGAATTTTAGCAACCCTAAACATTTTTGAAAGGATACCATTTATCTCTCAGAAAAGGAACTCCTCAACTAGCCACACTGCCACCACCGGTGCAGGCATCTCACAGCTGTTGTTTCAAGTGGTAAGGTAGAAACCAGAGGCCTGCGATAGACACAAGCGTGTCTTCACCTTTAAAAGTGAAGATCTAAGTCTTAATATAGTTTAGTGAAAACCACTCAACTAGGCATTGAAGCAAGCATAGTACCAAGGCACCAGAAATAGAGGGAGGCAGGACATAGTCTTTGTCCTTAGGGGCTCATAGGCTGCTGGGAAAGATATGGACAGGCCAATGGGATGAATGGGGTAGGAAAAGGATACCAAGAAGTGGGCAGACCACACACATGGGGGTTCTTGGGGGATTCACTGAGGAGGTGTTAATGGAGCTGAGCCTTGAAGGATGCCCAACAGGAGATGAAGAAAGAACATGTTCAAAGGCACAGAGACAAAAGAATAGCTCTGTGGGGCTGAGGCACAGAGTGGTGGGTGTACAGCGTGGGGCAGAGAATGAGAAGGAGGCTGAGGGGTAAGTAGAGACAGACTTAAAAAGCCTAGTAGAGGATCCAGATCCGCCATTGAATTGGCTGTGTGACCTTCATTAATAGGTCAGCTGCTCTTTCTGGCCCTCATGTATTTCGTTAAAAGCAGTTTCTACGGACTTCCCTGGTGGCGCAGTGGCTAAGAATCCGCCTGCCAATGCAAGGGACACAGGTTCGAGCCCTGGTCTGGGAAGATTCCCACATGCCGCGGAGCAACTAAGCCTGTGGGCCACAACTACTGAGCCCACATGCCACAACTATTGAAGCCTGTACGCCTACAGCCCGTGCTCCACAACAAGAGAAGCCACTGCAATAAGAAGCCCATGCACCGCAATGAAGAGTAGCCCACGCTCGCCACAGCTAGAAAAGTCCAAGCACAGCAACAAAGACCCAACACAGCCAAAAATAAATAAATAAATAATTTTTTAAAAAGCAGTTTCTAGAGGCAGATTCCCACTCTGACACTTACTTGTGTGATCTCAGGCAAGTTACTTAACCTCTCTTTGCTTTAGTTTCTTCAACTATAAAATAGTACCGACCTTCAAGAGTTGCTGAAGGGATTAAATGTAAGGATATCTGTACTTCATAGCACAGATACCAGTGTGAGCATGTATCAGTGTCTGGGATTATTGTTGTTATTGATGATATTATTATCACTCTCATCATCATCTGGAAGGATGGGCTAAGATAATACGGGTGGAAGTGCTTGGTAACTGAAAAGTAAAATATAATAACTGCTATTACCACACCAAGTGATCTGCTCATTACCTGTGTACTAGTGTCCCTTCACCAGAGCTGCCTGCTGGGCCACCATGAATGTCCCCACAGATGGTGCAGAGCTTCAGGAACACCAGTCATATATCAGGATTGGTAGAGATGTTCTATGCATCTATTGGAGTGTTGGTCACACAAGTATTTATATATTTCAAAGCCAATAAAACTGTTCATTTAAGACCTATGCATTTTTTAATAAAAATTTTTTAAGAACAAAATTTTGCTGTCTCAGGATCAGGGAGACTAAAGAGATTTGACAACCAAATGTAGTACCTGACTCTAGACTGTATCCTGTGCTGGTGGGGAAAAATGCCAGAAAGGACATATTTGGCTCGATTGATCACATTGGAATATGGATTGAATATAGAATAAACTCTTAAATCAAAAAAAACTTTTGCCATTTGCAGCAACATGGATGGACTTGGAGGGCATTAGGCTAAGTGAAATAAGATGGAGAAAAACAAATATTGTATGATATCACTTATATGTGGAATCTAAAAAATACAACAAACTAGTGAATATAACAAAAAAGCAGCAGACTCACAGACATAGAGAACAGATGGGGGGGCAATATAAGTGTGGAGGAGTGGAAGGAATAAAATATTGGGTGTAAGGTAGGCTACAAGGATGTATTGTATAATGGTAAATGGAGTGTAACCTCTAAAAATTCTATAAAATTTTTTTAAAATAATAAAAATAAAAAATATTTAAAAAAAAATCACAGCTTAGAGTCAAAAGTACTTCCTGGCAGTTCAGGCTTGTTTCAGATCAAAGCAGCCTGGAGACTGGTCCTTCCTCTCTGATTCGGTGCTGGCACAGAGTCATTTCATTATGGGATGGAAAGACCTCAGATGACCTTTCTCTCTCTATTTCTACCAGTTCCCTGTCTCTTCAGGTGAATAAATGAGGCAGGGAAATTCCGCTCTTTGCCCGCAGGTCAAATGTGTGGTTCAATCTCTTCCTCAGATTCTCCCTTTCCTTGCAGCTGGCTGGGGGCACTCAGCTTGGCTGACTTGCCTTGGGACAAGTTTTAAGTTCCCAAACTGCCCCAGGTTGCAGAATGCTTTTTGGAAAAGCTGTTTCTCTTACACAAAACAACACCTTCGAAAATCCAAGCGATTAATTTTTAGCAGGTTCTTAAAGCCCTCTACAACACCAATACATGCCAGCAGGGCACGGCCATCATTATCAATCAGCGTGTGGGATCTGCAGAGAGCAGGACGTGGAACAAAGAGAGAGGCACAAAATTAAGGATGTTTTCTGGGCTGAGCCCCTGGTGGGCAGGGGCCCTGTCTGGCTAAATTGCTTTGTGCCACACTGATGAGAAGAAAGAAATGGTTTTTACTATTAGTGATGGCTATGTACTTGCTGCAGGCCTACAGAAGTGAGCAAAGGCCAGAGCTGTCTGGGGTGTTTGACAGAAGATTTTCTTGGGGGAAACACAGGACCTAAATTCCCAAGCAGGTTGAAATCTCCTGGTGCAGGAATCATGGCAAAAAGACTGGAATTGCCTCTGAGTTCCAAATGCCTCACAGGACTCCCACTGACTTGTTTATGATTCTTGAAAGACATGCCACTAACAACTAATGGTTCCAGAAAAACTGGGGACCAAATGCCTGTTATTGGAGGGGTATGCTAAGCAGCTTCCCACGCCCAGGGCCCCCGAGGAGACCACCGTCCCTCTGCTCACCTTCTGAGCCTCTTTCATCCAAACTGCATTTTCCTGCCTCTGCTGGGGTGTGTTTGAAGAGAGATCACCAGCAAAACAGCTCTGTGGGTCTTGCTTTCTCTGTCTTTTCTTCTCTCCCTCTTCCCTTTTCCCTCCCTCTATTCCTCTGTCTCCTCTCCTCTCCTCTCTCTCTAAACCTTTTACACTGCAGTTGAACAAGCCTCTGGATAAAGACTTTATCCAAAAACCCCCTCTTTAAAGTTATTTCAAATTTCTCTGCAAGGCTTTCAGAAATCTGTTTGTTTGAGGGCAGAATTAGATGTGACCGGCGTTTTATTGTGACATAAAACCATATTTCTTCCCTGGAAGATTAAAAAATAAAATCGGTTAATAAGAAAAGCTGTCAGCAACAGAAAATGGCTGACATAATCCGTTTATCCTCCGAGCAATAAAGATATTGGTCCTTGGGAGTCTATCCTCTCTCTCATGTTATTTCGCCCAAAACATTATCTTCCCAGCATTCTGATGGATTAAGAAGTCATATGGGAGATAGCAGGGAAATGACAGATACAAAAAAATATATAATATCCTTTCATTTCCCCTCCTCCTTCCACACTCACTCATATTCCCACCTCCCTCCCCCAACCAAAACATACACACACACTTTATTTTCTGTCTTTTCCCTCTCCCTGACACCCTCCCATTTTTCTCACCCTTTGGAAAAGAAATAGATCTTCTTTTACCCACAATTCCAATACTCTGATAATCCTAATAGGGGTGACGATGCAAACTGGCACTGAAGTCAGTTCCTGCTGTGTGTGTGTGTGACTTGCACACATCTACATAGACACAGATCACCAAGTGAAGAGATGGACCCCTGATAGGGGCATTGAACACCTAGAGAGAAAGAGAGTTAAGTATATCTAGTCACACCACTAGCTTTTTAATCTGGGATTTCTGACAATAGCAGAAATTTCAGGAACAAAGTTGAAGGCAGCACAAGCTAAAGGGAACCATAAAAGGAGCTTTGGAGAGGCAACAATTAAAATACTGTTTGGGTTTTAGGCGATTGAGAAAACCACTAAAAAAAAATACATAGTGTGGCCAAACTTGTTTTCATCTTTTCTCGATTAATGGTACCAATCACCATCTTTTCTCCTATGCATACAGATCGGGGCAAAGATTCTTGAGGTCACCCATCACAACCCTAAGGATACTTTAAACTGCTTTACAAATAATCCCTAGAATCCCTTCCTGGGATTCGAAGGAGGGATAACAGGAAAGCAAACAGAAACTAAGCGTGTCTCTCAAATGTATTCTTCGGCTTCTCTTTTCCAGCCGAGCCTCACCACTCTCTTTCCTAACTCAGCACTTCTCTTGGGTAGAATCCAGCCATTTGGTGAGTCATATGAATTTTGTACGAACAGCTAAATGGTTAGAGTCCTACTGACCAAGCCTTAGATGTGTTTCCTAGGAATGTGAACAGATGAGTTTACTGCTGACATGTGTGCTCTTGGGTAAGATGACAGGAAGCTGTAGGAGGAATCATAAACACCATTAGGAGACGGTGAGCCCAATAAATGGCTGTAGAATAGAGGATTTCTGGAAATGATTTTCAGTGTTTCCATGAGAGTGGACAATTGCATAGGCATATGTATACATATACACATATATTTAAATATCTAAAAATCAGCTAAAATATACTGTTCACAATTATTTTTTAACTTTATCAATCTATCCTCACCTAAATTACCAGAAATGGAAAATAGTAAGGTTTTCCACTTCTCTAAAAGCTAATCCTCACATACATCTGTGACTACAATATCCTCACATGGGTTCAGGGATAAGCCTGGACTAGGTTAAGGGTTAAGGGTCAGAGAGGTGGTGGGATAAGGGAGAAGGAGGATGTGGTTTGGGAATTCTATTCTATAAATTACCTTTTTTTTCAAAGCATTTGACAGTTTGCAAATAATATAACAGAAATACCATCAATGTTCCAAGGAGAAAATAATTTTGATTCCTTTCAATTCATATCTGCTCACACCTTTCTACAGCAAATGTCTTTGTGGATTGTAACTTTCCATACATTTTGAGAGCCAGTTGCTATAGAAGCCTTTAATTGCATTGTATAAGATAAACTCCCATAAAAAATGATGTCACCCACTCAAAACAAATATACACAATTTATTATAGGAAAACTTGTTTATTTAAATGGCTATAAAACCAAATGTTAAACAAATATCTACAGCAATTAAAAACAGGGAGTAAATTCATAAACCACATTTACTGAAGCTAAATGTTTAACTGAAGAAGAGGCTGTTTCTCAATTAAAGGGCTTTAGTAAATAAAGCTGCTTGAATTTTAAGTGTGTTTAAATTCTATAGCATGAGTCTGAGCTCCTCAAATACTTCCATGTGATAGTATTCATGATTAAAAGAAAAATTCTGAATTAAATTAATTCCTAGTTTGACCATTGACCATGCCTAAAATACAATTCATTTATTACTTCATTAAGTCTGTTTTTGTCGTTGTATTAAATAAGGCATCATAAATCATTCAAGGTTTAATGTGGCCATAAGCCACAGCTAGGAATTGACTAAGAATTAGTTTGGAGTTGATTACAATCCCTGGATTATACACTTTGCCTATAACATTTGTTCATTCTCTCAACAATCATTTATTGAGTGCTCACTGTGTGCCAGATGCTATGCCAGGCATCAGGGTTCTGCAGATCAACAGGATATGGTCATTGCCCTCCGGAAACGCCATAGTCTGGCAGGAGAGGCAGACCAGAGACAGGCCGTGACCTCTCAGTGTGGTGGGTGGTCTGACAGAGGAGGTGGGAGGCTGGGGGCTCACCCATCATCCTGCAGATGTAGAGGCTCCAGCCCAGCCTGGGGGTAGTGCCATGGCAACCCCTTCTTCACACATCACTGGACTGCTCAGGTGCCCAAAACCATCTTGATTCTGGGAGATGGAAACCAGTGTCTTATTACCAGAATCCTTCCACAACTTTTCTGCAGGAGAGTTTATGGGAATCATGATGGTAGACACACACCGTACCCATGCTGTGGGTTACCTGCCTGTCACTTATCTAATCTAGTGGCCCTGAAATAATCATAGATGGCTAAAATGGAACAGATTAAACATAAATATGAATTTTTTCTCCAAAAGCACTTTAAAAATTGAAGGCTTATCAGATTATTCTTATTACAAAAATTACGAAAGTAAAGACACTTCTAATATTTGTGTTGTGACCATCATAGCACTGATAACACTGTATGGAAATTCTAAATGATCTGTCTGTCTCCCCCATGATATTCTGAGATCCTTGGGACCTGGGATGGCTTAGGGTGTATCCGTCAAATCCAATCAAACGGAAATATTTTTTAGTTAATGGAAAGTATGAGCTGTCAAGGTTGAAAGTAATTCAGTTTGTCAACAATGAAGTTACTTTTTCCCCAAAGGTTGTCATAGCAAGATTTCTATAGACAGTTGGTCTACATAACTCTTGACTTGATCATGGACTAGGTTGTTCTCTTTAATTAAGAAGTATTCAGTTTTACAGAAAATTACCCAAAATACTTTATTTGGGTTACCAATTTAGAAAAGGAATCTTAGAATACAATATACTTGACACTGGAATAAATGGACAGGATTAAATTGTTGATGAATCAGGAGGCAGGTCACTGTGAAGATCAAGTATCGCTTGCTTAGAGGGTGCAAATGCCAGTTAACAGCGTTCTTTCCATGAGTTACCACTGGAGTGAGAGACTATTTTAAAATGAAGACCCAGATCTGTTCAGGTCTAACAGTACTCTTCTGAATGCTGGTTGGCGATTTGATCTTAGGGTCATATGAATTTGATCAAGCACACCTGATAGTGTGAGGTGTGGGTATGTGTGTGTGATTTATAAAGAAATCACTGTATCTGGAAACTCTATTAGGCACTCATCTAGCCCTTACAACAATGCTCTGACCTAGGTACTATTATTATAGCCAATTTACAAATAAAGAAACTGTGACTTAAAGTTTACCTGCCCAAGGTATAAAACTAGGACTTTGCTGAGCCAGAGCTAGGATGCCTGTCTGCCTGATTTCAATGTTCATACTCTTAATTGCTTATTCCATACAATTTCCACCGAGCTGATTTATAGAAATATTAGGTAAAACCTACAGAATTTAATAGTATCTTCCTGGCTGAATAAAACTTGAGAGGAAAAATGCAACCCTCAGAGTCTTTTCTCAGGCATTCGGCCTCAGTTTTTTTCTCATCTGGATCTTTCAGTATTTTTGTCATCCACTTTCCTTGCTAATCTGCCAGGATCCTTTTTTTCTCCCCTGATGTGTGCAAGTCTAGGGTCAGGCAAAGTTTAGTCCTTGAGGTCTAGTCATTCAGTAAGGACCTGCCATATGCTTAGGCATGCTAGTTGAAATAGGGAGTAAATATGAGTGCTTAGGAAAAGTCTAAGTAAGGTGCAGTTCTAGGAAAATTCCAGGTCATGGATATGAAGCTAAAATGAGGAAACAGGGACACTAGGCTGGTTTCCAGCCTTCTCTTCTCCTTCATTCTTCTCAGGAATGTACAATGGATAGCTAGAGGAGGTTTGCATTCTACAAGGAAAGTTCTTGGAAACTTTCTTCTGCATCCCTTAGCTTCTAGTGAAACTGTGGAATATCTCATATGCAAAGAATTTATTTTATATATATTTGAGGAATTAAAGCAAGTTTCCAGCTTAGAAAGAGATGTGTAGGTAAGTAAAAGTCATCTCCTGATTAGGAAAGATAAAAGTTCTTTCTACTGCTATGCATGCACGGCTAAATATCTCAAACAGAAGAATCTCTTTTTCTTATTGAGAGGGACCACTTGGAACATAGAAAAGCTTCTTGCAGAGAAAGTAGTTCCCTCATGTGCAAAGAAGGTACAAGAAATGTAAATCCCTCAGATTAGTTTAAGAAGCCTAAAGATAAGGCTCCTTTATAACAGCAATTAGAGGCCAGTACATGACAATTAATGCTGACAGGTAAGGAAGTTGTCAACCTAAGGCCACTTTGGACAAGATTTTGATATGTACGTGAGAGGGAAAAAAGGGGATACTTTTTAAAGCAGAATAAGAAATTTAGGATTAGATGAATAAACAATGATACTTTCAGTTGATAATGAGAAAAGCCTGTTGCTTATATTTCCTTAAATCTTGCTGTAAGTGGCATCTTCCTTAAATTTGGTGTACAGAATCAATCATCAGAAATAGCTAAATGGTTAGCAGATTTTTTCTTTTATTTATAACATATATAATAGTATATATATATTTGCAGCACATAGACAATATCTCTTGTATAAGAGCTCCTGCAAACTAGAAAGAAAAAAATTTGCTATAGAAATATGGGCAATGGATAAAAAAATAGGCAATCCACAAAAGAAAAAATCAAATGGCCAAAAAATACACGCAACAATGTTAAAATGGAATGAATAAAAAAGCAGGTGCCAAGGATCCTCAGATTCCAAAGCAATGCTAGACATGCTACATGATTGTGAAGTCTATTCTGCAAGCTCAGGTGATCAACCACCTCCAGGCTATAAAAAAGCAGAGGCTGAAGAGGCCAGTTGATAAGAGTTGTCAGTGTACTGTGCTTTCCCCTCCTCCTTTATCTCACTCTTCCTCCTCATCTCCAGCCATTTGGGAGGGCCTTTAATGGAATTTCTCAGCATGAAGTAAGGTCCCCTAAGCCTGCAGTAACACAGGAACTGGATTTTATGCGTCTGAGAATACTAAAGGTGGAGAGTTGTGTCCAGAGCTCACAGAGTGAAAAGACATATCAGGAGCTAGTTTATTTCAGGAACAGTAGGGTGTGCCTGTGGGTTAAATAAATCCAAGGGAAGGAACAAAAGAATTTTTGTAAAAGACTCCATCCAAGCGAGCTTCTTCCCAGAAGCTGGACAACCTTATCAGAAGGTGGTTTTGGATGCAGAGGGAGGTGATGCACATAAGAGGCCAGCCAGTGAAGAGGCACAGTCCATGAGAAGGGAGCCCAGCAGGGCACCTCTGAGGAGATCAGGAGAAAATCAGCACTTAGGTCATGTCTGGCTCCTCTGGAGTCATGGGGAGACTGCGTTTGAGACAAACTACTTTTTACTCATCCATTAAAAGTACAAAACAAACTGTACCTTTTACTAAAAACTTTACTTTTAAAGTTTACAAGGTGGGAAACCAGACACACCTTTCTCCTTATTGCAGACTTCCAAACCTAGAGCAATTCCAAGGTGAGGAAGGTGAAGTTTTAGAGAGGAAAGGAGTACATAGAGTTATATGACATGACACTGGATTGGAGATTTTAATTTGTTCTATGAAGCTGCTCTTGGAACAAGGAGTGACAGAAGAACTGTTTGAGATGTTATAGAACATGCTAAAGGAGTCTTCCATGGTTCCTAGAAGAATGTGTCTGCAGTGGTTTGAATGGACAGTAGAGAAATGAATAAAATTGCTTTTGCTTATACCCTATTGGAGTTATTTGCTCAATAAATTGGTTGCACATATAAAAATTTCCAACCTTGGAAGAAAAGAAGGAAGGAAAAGAGGGAGGGAAAAAGAAAGGAAGGGAAAGAGGGAAAGAATGAAGGAAGGGAGGAAGAAAGGGATAGATGGAGAGAAGGAAAAAGAAAAAACAAAGGGAGGAAATGAACGGAAGAAAGAAAGGGTGGAGGGAAGGAAGGGGGTGAGAAAATATATGCTAATAGAAACAACCGAATACCCATTCCCATGTACCAATTTGGCAAAGATGTTTTCTAGTAACCAGAGAGGGTGCTGTTGACGAGAACCAGCCATTATATACTGGTGGTGGGAGAGTTAATACAACTTTCTGGAGGGCTTTTGGGGGAATATGTATCAAAAGCTTTTAAAAACTTACCCTTTGATGTAGATATAACTCTACTCCTGAGAATTTGTTCTAAGAAAATAATTATGGAGGTGCAAAAAGATTTTGCTACAGAGATATGCATTGTGGTGTGTTTTATAATAATAAAAAAGAAAGGAAGGAAACAGCAGAGTAATGATCAAGTAAACTACGAAATCCTATAGAAAGAATGTATGTACTATATATCGCTTTAGAAATATCTTTTAGTTTAAAAAATTACACTTGGAAATATCTTTTTAGTTTAAAAAATTACCTTATAAGAGTGAATGTGTGTGTGTGTGTGTGTGTGTGTGTGTGTGTGGCAGCTTCATGCCAGCTATTGGCCAAGTCCAGAGTATGGCCATGCATTATGTACTGAATGTTGGTTTGCCTCCAAAATTCATAATTAGAAGCCCTAAATCCCACTGTAGCTAAGGAAAGGAAGTACTTCACGTTAAATGAGGTCATAAGTGTGGAGGGTGGGGCCTTAATCTGATAGAATTATTGTCCTCGTAAAAAGAGACACCAGAAAACAAACTCCCTCTCCATCCCCCCCGCCCCGCCACTCCATGCTGATAAAAAGCCCTGTGAAGAAAGACATAGTGAGAAGGCAGCTGTCTGCAACCCAGAAAGAGAGGTCTCATAAGAAAGTGACTCTACTGGACCTTGATCTGGCATTTGTAGCCTCCAGAACGGTGAGAAAATAAATTTCTGTTTGTAAGCCACTCAGCCTGTGATATTTTGTTCTGGCAACCCGCTGACTAGTACAGATTTTGGTACCAAGAATTGGGGTGCTGCTATAACAAATACCTAAAAATGTGGAAGTGGTTTTGGAACTGGGTGATGATAGAGGCCAGAAGAGTTTTGAGGTGCATGCTAGAAAAGCCTAGATTGCCTTCAATTGACTGTAGATACAATGACATGAAAAGCCACTCTGGTGAGGTCTCAAATGGAAATGAAAAGGCTTATCAGAAACTGGAGGAAGGGCAATCCTAGTAATAAAGTGGCAAGAACTTGGCTGAATTGTGTTCTAATGCTTTGTGGAAGGTAGAACTTGAGAGGGAATGAATTGGATATTTAGCTGAGGAGATTTCTAAGCAAAGTGCTGAAGGAACAGCTTGTTTACTCCTCACTCCTTATAGTAAAATGTGAGAGGAGAGAGATAAATTGAAGGAGTTGTTAAGCCAAAAGGAACCAGAGGTGGAGTTACGGAAAATTCTCAGCCTATTCATGTTGCAAAAACTGAGAAAGCATGTTTTGAAAAAATGCTGAGGGTGTGGCTGATAAGGAGATTAGTATGAGTATGAACCATGGATTTAATCAGCCATCTCAGCAGAAGCCAGGAATAAAGATGGGTTGATACCATCAGAAAAACTGCCAGTTTGGACCAAAGGGAGCAAGATAGCACAATAGAGTTATTTGGCTGAGACCACATTTTATACTTCAAGAAAAAGGAAGAAGGACCCCCAAGGTGTTATAGAGATGATCGGAGTTGGCACTCCTACCACAGGACCAGGGGGCAACCACAGGACCGGGGGGCAAGGCTGTTTCTTCCTCAGTCTTAGAGGGTGGGTCTCCCTCCTTATTTTAACATGTATTTTATATCTCTACTTAAAAGCTCAGCTTGGTTCTGTTCAATGTGATTTTAAAGTTATATTCTTGTGTAAGGATGAGTTTCTTTGATAATCTCAACTCTCTTATGAGAGAACAGTTTCATGCCTAATCTTTTGAACGTGGGTAGTAGCCAGAGAATGATTAAAATGAAGACCGACCAGCAAACACCGAGCATCTAGCTTCCTAATGTAACAGGGAACTTAGTACAATTCAGAAGTCAGGAAAACAGTCTGGTGGGATGTCTGGAGGGGCACAAGATATTGTGCCTTGCTCTATGGTCTCCATCATTTTTAGTTAGCAGCGAGGGCTTGCAATGGTCTCTTAGGCTCACCCTCACTCGAAGCCTACAGTTTATGAATGTCTTTCAGCAGGAAGTTATGCAAAGGGCCTTCCTCCACATCAGCTGGCTTGTTGAGGAAGCCCCTTAGCTATTACTAGTCCCTGGGTCTATCTTCTAAGCATTATTGCCTAGAGTCTTGTACACTGCTGTGTTGCACAATCGGTGACTATCATCATGTTCACTTGCCTTGTAAGGTATTTATCAGAGAGCTGCTTAGGGTTCATCCTTAATTGGAAATAAATTAGTATTAGTGGATAAGATAGCAGAATGCATTTAGGTCTGTATGGGATGTGGCTTTAGATTACCAAGAAGGATTTTCTCATGTATAAACCTGGAACTGTCAGTGGTCACCTTCCTCAGCTTTGAAAAATCACATACAAGGAAGAAGAGCTAAGGTCTGGAAAGGTGGAAGGTCCTTAAACAAACGGATGTTTAAGCTCTGGATCCCACTTACCAGAATTCAAATTTGCTGGGTTAGAGAGAAATGAGTGTCTGTTGCATGACACTTAATGAATTCAAAGTAATAAGGTTCTAAGACTTTTTCTTACACTTAAATATGTACATATATCGAATATATAAAATAAACATACACATACAAGAATAACACTGTATTATTATTCAGTGATTTTTTTTCATTTAACAATGAATCTTAGAGATCTTTCCAATTCAAAATATACAGACCTACTTCACTCTTCTTAGAGATCATATAACATTTTATACTATGTGTGATGGTTAATTTTCTCTGTCAACTTGACTGGGCCATGGGTTGCTCAGATATTTGGTCAAATATTATTTTCAGTGAATCAGTAGACTGAGTAAAGCAGATTGTCCTCCCCAATGTGGATGGGCCCCATCTGGTTAGTTGAAGGCCTGAATAGAACAAAATGGCAGAGTAAGAGAGCATTCCTTCTGCCTGGCTGCTTTCAAGCTGGGATATTGTTTTTTTACCTGCCTTTATGAGTCTCAAGCCTGTCAGTTTCCAGACTGGAACTACACCCTCACCTCTCCTGGTTGTCCAGCTTGCTGACTACAGATCTGAGGACTTGTCAGCCTCTTTAACCATGTGATCCAATTCCTTATATTAAATCTATATGTATATTTATATGTAAAGGGATTTATATTGGCTTTTTCTCTGAAGAATTCTGACTAGTAGACTATGGATGGGCCATTACTTCTTTGACCATTCCCCAATTATACGTCATTTATATTGTTTTCAATTTGCCTATTTTAAATAATGCTAAATCCATGTGGATAGAATGGATTTATTTCCTTAGGAGAGATTCCTAGGAGCAGAATAGCTGAGATGAATTATAAACATTTAAAATCTTACCTTTTGATCTATATTTCAAACTTCCCTTCCAAAAAGGCTTTTCTAGCTTTCATTCTAATCAACAACATATCAACAGTGGCTATTTGCCTTTACACACATGCACATTGGATATTAAAAATATTTTTAATTTGATAATCTAAAGAGTAAAAGGCTGCCATGTCAATATTACTTTAAATTACATTTACTTGCTTAATTTGAATTTACTGAGTTACCAACAATATTGAGGTTTTTTTTTTTTAATGTCTTTATTGAGCATTTGTGTTGATTGTTGAAATATTTTACCCATTTTTCTATCAGGTAATGCCTTTTTCCTGCTGATTAGTAGTTGTTAGTTATATACCATTGATATAAATCTTATATTTGTTATATAGATTGCAAATATTTCCTCCTGATCTGTCACTTGTTTTTATTATTGTTTATGACATCTTCATAGCAGGAAGGTCATGGAATAGTGGTCATTTGCTCTGGAATCAGACAGCCTAGGTTCAAATCTTACTTCTACAACTTACTAGCCATATAACTTTGGGAAAAATCACTAATGCTTTTTAAGACTTAGTCTGAGCTCTTAAAGGAGGGATCTGTTACAGTGGTACGCAGATCTTGAATTGTTGTGAGCATTAAATGAGACAGTTTATGGAAAGTCCTAACCACATATCCAGTCCTTTTTGTAGATTTTGGAAGCAACTAATTTTCTACATTAAATTCTTTCCTGCTTAAAATAACTAGTGTGGTCTCCATTTTCTATGGTAGACTACTGTGCTACACGATTCAAAGATTGTAAAACTGTTCTCCTATATTTTTGAAACTTAAAATTTTTTTTGATATGTATTTTCTTTAGTCCATCTAGAATTAATCTTGACTATTGTCTGAGGGAGTAATCTAACTTAAAAAATAATAATCCATTGTCCCAACATCATTTATTAAATAGTCTCCTTTCTCCACTACATTTTAAATGACATATTAATCATATACTAACTTCTCTTATGAAGCGGATCTGAATTGAAGAAGTATTACTGTATTAGAATTAAAATTACAGTAGTACGTAGTGAAATGCATATATTGCATTTGGATGAATGAGCCTTTCAACAAGGGGAAACACATTTTTTTGAACATGGTTGCTTTCAGTCACTCTGTGTAGTTGCCTGGTATCAAGATGTAGTTGAATGACAGAAATAAGATAAAGAAGGAGAAGACCACATGATGTAGTATACTTTCAAACACAGAAGACTGAGCCAAGAGCAGGAACTACCTAGGGAAAATGTCCACTCTTAGGTATGTCCACTCTGATTAGAGGCAATCTTCTTCATTCATAACTATATTATAATTAATAAGAAGACCACTGGAAAAAAATCCAATGAACTCTAACAAAGAACACATTTCTGTGTAGTTTAGTCACTTTTACCTTGGGGAAAGTACTGAACACATTTGGGTTGGACAGTAAACAAAGACCGAATTTACAAGTAGATGGGCTTTGGTGGTACTTAGAAGTCTGGAATACTGCACATACCTACTATTATCCTTCTGACTTGGTTAGGATTTTCAAATTCACCTGTTGCCTCATCTGTTTTCCCTACCAGCATTTCTGCATGGAAGACAGCAGAACTCATTCTCCCCATAGCATATGGGCACTGGTCAGGAATTGGAGCAATTGAAAACTGCTTGATTTACTCTCTATCTTTCCTGGTGCTGACAAGGGGTGTCAAGTTCAATCCAAGGCCCTTAGAAGGGGTAAAAAAGACTGTCAATTACAATGTCCCTTGGTTTGTTGCTATAGTCTTTTATAAACTTGTCTACTTTAGTACCAACACCGAAGTGTTAAAATTGCTATGACATTATAAAATTTGTTAATATCTGGTAGGCAAAACTCCTTCATGGGTCTCCTTCTTGAAATTCTTTTCATAATTTCCTTGCTAAGTAAACTTTAGAATCATCCTTTCAAATTTCATAAAGTATCATTTTAAGCTTTTGATTGACATTTATTTGCATTTACAAATTAAATTTCTGGAGAATTGCCCTCCTTACAGTTTCAAGTCTTTCCTTTCAAATTATGGTATGTCTCTATTTAGCATTTCCTTCAGTTTTTCAGTAAAGTTTTATCTTCTTTTATATGAATCTCATACATTTCCCATTAGGTCTACTGCTATGTATCTTGTTGCTATTGCAAATGGCAGCTTTTTTGCACTGCATTTTCTATGGAGTTATTGTTAATCTATAATGAAGTTGCTAGGTTTTGTATGTTGATTTTACATCCACACCCCTTAGTTAAAATCATTTTTACATGGTTTTTCTTGGATTTTTATGGAGACAATTATTATATTTCCAAATAATAATAGTTTTATCTGTTCCTTCCCAATAATTGTACCGTTCTTCAATGTCTTGTTGCATTATACATTAACTCCAGAATAATGATAAAAGGTGGCACTAATAATCCTGTCTTCTCTTGTTCTTACCTTAAAGAGAATACTTCTAAATCTTCATCATTGACTATAATACTTGCAATATTTCTACTGGATATACCTTATCAAATTAAAATATTTCCATCTATTAATATTGCCGCCTTGCTATGAGTATTATACTGATTTGTTTTATATTTATTTTTCTTTAATAAAAAATGTGCTGAATTTTTATCAAATGTTTGTTTTGGCATCAGTCAGAATGATCACATCATTTTTCTTCTTTAACTTGTTGATAAAATGATCTTCATTAATAATTTCTAAAGAAAACCCAGGCTTATATTCCTAGAATGAACTCTAATTGGTCGTAATTGATCATTTTGCATAGTGGCCTGGTTTGGGGTTTATGGAATTAAGGTTCTTAAGAATCTCTGTTAGAACATAGCCTCAGAGACCTGTGGGACTACAACAAGTTTTAACATTTGTGTCATCAGAGTCCCAGAAGGAGAGGAGAAAGATGGCCAGGTTGAAAAAAATACTTGAAGAAATAATGACTGAAAACATCCCAAATTTGGCAAGGGACATAAACCTACAGGTTCAAGAAGTGAGTGAACCCCAAACAGGATAAATACCAAAAAAATCCACACCAAGACATATCACAATTAAACTTCTGAAATAAAAGACAAAGAAAAAAATCTTGAAATCAGACAGAAAGGCATAATGCATAAAGGGAAGTAGCAATTAGAATGACTATTTCTCATCAGAAACCATGGAAGCCAGAAAGAGGTAGCATAATAATTTCCAAGAGTTGAAAGAAAATAACTGCAAACCCAGCATCCTATACCCAGTGAAAATATCCTTCAGGAATGAAGGAAAAATCCAAACATTCTCAAAGGAAGGAAAACTAAGAGAATTTCTCACCACCAAACCTACACTAGAGAAATGATTAAGCAAGAATCTAACAGCGCACTAAAAGGATCATACACCATGATCAAGTGGGCTTTATCCCAGGAATGCAAGGATTCTTCAGTATACACAAATCAATCAATGTGATAAACCATATTAACAAACTGAAGGAGAAAAACCATATGATCATCTCAATAGATTCAGAGAAAGCTTTCAGCATAATTCAACACCCATTTATGATAAAAACCTTTCAGAAAGTAGGCATAGAGGGAACTTACCTCAACATAATAAAGGCCATATATGACAAACCCACAGCCAATATTGTTCTCAATGGTGAAAAACTGAAAGCATTTCCTCTAAGATCAGGAAAAAGACAAGGTTGTCCACTCTCACCACTATTATTCAACATAATTTTGGAAGTTTTAGCCACAACAATCAGAGAAGAAAAAGAAATAAAAGGAATCCAAATTGGAAAGGAAGAAGTAAAACTGTCACTGTTTGCAGATAATATGATACTATACATAGAGAATCCTAAAGATGCTACCAGAAAACTACTAGAGCTAATCAATGAATTTGGTAGAGTAGCAGGATACAAAATTAATGCACAGAAATCTCTTGCATTCCTATATACTAATGATGAAAAATCTGAAAGAGAAATTAAGGAAACACTCCCATTTACCTTTGCAACAAAAAGAATAAAATACTTAGCAATAAACCTACTTAAGGAGACAAAAGACCTGTATGCAGAAAACTATAAGACACTGATGAAAGAAATTAAGATGATACAAACAGATGGAGAGATATACCATGTTCTTGGATTGGAAGAATCAACATTGTGAAAATGACTCTACTACTCAAAGCAATCTACAGATTCAATGCAATCCTTATCAAACTACCAATGGCATTTTTCACACAACTAGAACAAAAAATTTCACAATTTGTATGGAAACACAAAAGACCCCGAATAGCCAAAGCAATCTTGAGAAAGAAAAACAGAGCTGGAGGAAACAGGCTCCTGGACTTCAGATTATATTACTAAGCTACAGTAATCAAGACACTATGGTACTGGCACAAAAACAGAAATATAGAAAAATGGAACAGGATAGAAAGCCCACAGATAAACCCACACACATATAGTCACCTGATTTTTGATAAAGGAGGCAAGAATATACAATGGAGAAAAGACAGCCTCTTCAGTAAGTGGTGCTGGGAAAACTGGACAGCTACATGTAAAAGAATGAAATTAAAACACTCCCTAACACCATACACAAAAATAAACTCAAAATGGATTAAAGACCTAAATGTAAGGCCAGACACTATAAAACTCTTAGA
>NW_020173375.1:403263-490763 GCF_003031525.2 Neophocaena asiaeorientalis asiaeorientalis
TTGGTGGGAATGTAAGTTGATACAGCCCCTATGGAGAACAGTATAGAGGTTCCTTAAAAAACTAAAAATAGAACTACCATACGACCCAGCAATCCCAATAGTGGGCATATACCCTGAGAAAACCATAATTCAAAAATAGTCATGTATGACCATGCTCATTGCATCTCTATTTACAATAGCCAGGACATGGAAGCAACCTAAGTGTCCATCGACAGATGAATGGATAAAGAAGATGTGGCACAAATATACAATGGAATATTACTCAGCCATAAAAAGAAACGAAATTGAGTTATTTGTAGTGAGGAGGTTAAATTAAAAAAAAAGAAATGGTTAAACAAAGTTCTCTAAAAAGAAAGGAAATGAGAAAGAAAGAAACTTGGCACATCAGAAATGAAGAAAGGGCACAACAAGCAAAAATACGGATAAATGCAATAAGCTTGCCTCTTGCTCCTGAGTTTTCTAAATCATGTTTGAGGATTGGAGCAAAAATTGTAATACTGACGGATGCAGTTCTAAATGTATATGAAGGAAATAATTAAGACAACTATTTTATAAACAAGGAAGGGTAATGGGATATATAACGAGGTTACATTATTATATTTTACTTGAACTGGTGAAATGACAGCACCAGTGCACTATAATAAGATATATATATATATATATATATATATATATACACACACATATACAGGCATACCTCATTTTATTATGCTTCACTTTATTGTGCTTTGCAGATATTGTGTTTTTTTACAAATTGAAGGTTTGTGGCAATCTTGCATTGAGCAAGTCTGTTAGTGCCATTCTTCCAACAGTACTTGCTCACCTCATCTCTGTATCACATTTTGGTAATTCCCACATATCAATTTTTTGGTTTATTATTACATTTTTTATGGTGATCTGTGAGCAGTGGTCTTTGATGTTACAACTATGACTAACTGAAGACTCAGATGGTGGTTAGAATTTTTTAGCAATAAATTATTTTTTTGTTAAAATATGTACATAGTTTTTAAGACATAATGCTATTGCACACATAATAGATTACAGTATAGTGTAAAGATAACTTTTCTATGCACTGGGAAGCCAAAAAATTTGTATGACTTTCTTTATTGTGATATTTGCTTTATTTTGGTGATCTGGAACTGAACTCAAAATATCTCTGAGGTGTGCCCTTGCGTGTGTGTGTGTGTGTGTGTGTGTGTGTGTGTATAGATATATAGTCTAATACCTAGAAATACTACCAAAATAAGCTATACAAAGTGATATACTCAAGAATACTATCAATAAATCAAAGTAGAATTTTTAAAAAATGTTCAACTACCCCATGGAATGCAGGAAAAAGAAAACAGAAGAACAAGCACAGAACAAAAAAGTAAAACAGCAGAATTAAACCCTAACTTAATAATTACATTGAATGTGAATGGCTTAAATACACTGACTAAAAGACAGAGATTCTCAGAGTGGATTAGAAAACATGATCCAGCAATACACTACCTATAAGAAATTAACTTCAAATATTATGATACAGGCAAGTCAAGAGTAAAAGGATATAAAAAGATATATCATAAAAATATAAATCAAAGGAAAACAGGAGTGGGTAAATTAATATCAGCAATCAGAGAAAATAGACTTCAGAGCAAGTAAAATTACCAGAGACAGAGAAAGACATAATATAATGATAAAAGAGTCATCCTCCAAGAAGACACAGCAATCCTAAGTCCATATGCACTAAACAACAGAACCAACATATACAAAGCAAAACTTGACAGAAATGAAAGGAGAGTGAAGTAAGTCAGAAAGAGAAAAACAAGTATCATATATTAATGTGTATATGTGGAATCTAGAAAAATGGTATAGACGATCTTATTTGCAAAGCAGAAATAGAGACACAGATGTAGAGAACAAATGTATGGATACCAAGGGGGAAGGGGGTGTGGGAGGAATTGGGAGATTGAGATTGACGTATATACACTATTGATACTATGTATAAAATAGATAACTAATGAGAATATACTGTATAGCACAGGGAACTATACTTAGTGCACTGTGGTGACCTAAATGGGAAGGAGATCCAAAAAAGAGGAGATATATGTATGTGTATAACTGATTCATTTTGCTGTACAGTAGAAACTAACACAACATTGTAAAGCAACTATACTCCAATATAAAATTAATTTTAAAAAAGGAGAAATAGATAAATCAACAGTTGTATTTGGAGACTTCAAAAATCTCTTTAAGAAACTGATAAAACATCTCCACAGAAGATGAGCAAGGGTATAAAACTCAGTAATATCATCAACCAACAGGCCTTAATTGACATTTATAGAACACTCCACCCAACAAAAGTATAATATACATTCTTTTCAAGTGCCTACAGAACATAAACCAAAATATACCATATCCTGGGCCATAATACAAATCTCAACAGATTTTTTAAAATTGGAAACATATAGAGGGTGTTCTCTGCCACATGGAATCAGACGAAATCAAAAACAGAAAGATAATAGTAAAATCTCCAAATACTTGGAAACAAAACGACACACTTCTAAATAACCCATGGATAAAAGAGGATATCTCAAGAGAAATACTGTATAACAATTTACTGAACTGAATGAAAATGATATACATCAATAGTCGTGGGATACAGCTAGAGCAGTGTTGAGAGGAAAACTCATAGCACTAAATTCATACATTAGAAAATCAAACAAGTCTCAAAAATCAGTAATCTAAGCTCCTACCCAAAGAAATGAAGAAAAAAAGAGCAGATAAATCCAAAATACATAGAAAGAAAGAAATAAAAAATACAAGAGCAAAAATCAATGAAACTGAAAACAGAAAAGCAACAAAAAATTAATGAAATAAAAACCTAGTTCTCTGTAAAGATCAATAAAATTCATAAACCTTAGCAAGATTGCCAAAGAGGGGGAGAAATAAAGATGACACAAATTGCCAAAGGGGTGGGGAGGGGGGGAAAGATGACACAAATTGCTAATATCAGCAATGAAATGTGGACTATCACTACTGATTCTGCAGACATCAAAGGGTAACTGGGTAACATTATGAACAACACTACACCCGTAAACTTGACAACTTAGATGAAATGGACCAATTCCTCAAAATGTACAAACTACCCAACTCACGCAATAGGAACTAGATAATTCATATATCATACAATTTACCCATTTAAAGTGTATAATCCAATGGCTTTTAGTACATTCATAGAGTTGTACATTCATTGCCACAATCAATTTTAGTATATTTTTATTACCTCAAAATGAAACCCTACTCACTTTAGCTATCACCCTGCATTCTCCCAATCCCACCTAGCCCTAGGAAACTACTAATCTACTTTCTGTATCTATAGATTTGCCTATTCTGGACCATCCATATAAATAGATCATATAATACGTGGCCCTTTTTGACTGGTTTCTTTCACTTAGCACAATGTTTTCAAAGTTCATTAGTACATCTTTTATTTTTATTGCTGAATAATACATTTAATGCACAAGTTTTAATGAACATGTTTTCATTTCTTTTGGGTATATACTCGGGAGTACAACTGCCAGATCATATGTTAACTCTGTGTTTAACTATTTGAGGAATTGCAAGACTGCTTTCCAAAGCAGTTTCCTCATTTTACATTCCCACTAGCAGTGTATGAAAGTTCCAAATTTTCTAATACTTATTATTTTTTTTTACTCTTCCGCCATCTTCCCCCGTCTCCTCTAATACTTATTATTATCTGTCTTTTAAAATTATAGCCATCCTAGTGAGTGTGAAGTAGAATTAACCATTCCCTGATAACTAATGATGTTGAGCGTTTTTCATGTACTTTTTAGCCATTTGTATATCCTGTTTGGGGAACTGTCTATTCAGTTACTTTGCCTACTTTTAATTGGGTTATTCACATTTTTATTGTTGACCTGTTATAATTCTTCACATATTCTGGCTACTAGATTTGCATCAGATACATGATTTGCAAAAGCAATATTTTCTCGCATTTTGTGTGTAATTTTTTTGAATTTACCTGCTAGTGTCCTTTGAAGGACAAGTTTTTAACCTTAATTAAGTTTGGTGGGTGTCATGTCTAAGAAAGCATTGCCTAATCCAAGGTTACAAATATTTACCCCTATGATTTTTCCTAACAGTTTTATAGTTTTAGCTCTTGTAAATGAGCTAAAACTAAAAATGGTTTTAGCTAAACTAAAAATGGTCTTTCATCCATTTTTAGTTAATTTTTATACATGGTGTGAGGTAGTGGTCCAACTTCACTCTTTTGCATGTGGATATCCAGTTGTCCCAACATTTGTTGAGAGATTATTCTTTCCTTGTGGAATTATCTCAGAACTCTTGTTGAAAATCAAATGACTATAGATTCATGGATTTTTTTTCCCTGGGCACTCAATTCTGTTCCATTTAGCTGTGTTTCTATTTTTATGCCAGTACCACATTATCTTGATTACTGTAGCTCTGTAGTAACTCATGAAACCAGGAAGTATGAGTCCTCCAACTTTGTTCTTTTTCAATATTTTTGGCTACTCTGGTTCCCTTGAATTTCCATGTGAATTTTAGGATCAGCTTACATTTTGCAACGAGGTTACCTGGGATTGTGTTGAATCTGTACATCAATTTAGAGAGTATTAATGCCTTAACAATATTAAGTCTTCTGATCCATAATCATGGGATATCTTTCAATTTATTTAGGTCTTCTTTAATTTCTTCTAACAATAGAAGAGTATAAGCTTTGCATTTCTTTTGTTAAATTTTATTTCTTTTGTTTTATTTTATTCTTTTTTATGCTATTGTAAATGAAATTGTTTTCTTAATTTTATTTTTTTTATTGCTCATTGCTATTGTACAGAAAAACAGTTGATTTATGGGTATTGATCTTGTATTCTGCAACCTACTGAACTCATTTATTAATTATAGTACTTTTAAAGGATATTTTAGGGTTTTCTATGCAATATGACAAGATTATGTCATCTGCAAATAGAGATAGTTTTGCTTCTTCCTTTCCAATCTGGATGCCTTTTATTTCTTCTTCTTGAACTGACTAAATCTCCAGTGTAATATTAAATAGAGGCTGTAAGAGTGGACATCCTTGCCTTGTTCCTGATCTTAGGAGGAAGACATTTAACATTTCACCATTAAGGATGATGTTAGCTCTGGAGTTTCCATAGACACCCTTTATCTTGTTGTGGAAATATCATTCTATTCCTACTTTGTTAAGTATTTTTTGTTTTTTGGGTTTTTTTAATCATTAAGAGATATTGAATTTTTGTCAAATGTTTATTCTGCATCTACTATGATAATCATGTGCTTTTTGCTTTTTATTCTATAATCTATTACATTATTTGATTTTCAGGTGTTAAATCAACTTTGCATACCTGAGATAAATCCTACTTGGTCATGGTGTACAATCCTTTTTATGTATTACTGGATTCAGTTTGCTAGCAGTTTGTTGAGGGTGTTTGCATCCATATTCAAAAAATATATTGATGCCTAGTTTTATTTTCTTATAATATCTTTGTCTATTTTTTGTATCACAGTTATACTGGACTCATAAAATGAATTAGAATGTGTCCCCACATTTTCTATTCTTTGGAAAAGTTAGGAAATTTTTTATATTAACTCTTCCTTAAATGTTTGGTGTAATTCCTTTGTGAAGCCAGCTGGTCCTGGGCTTTTCTCTGTGGGAAGTTTTTTGACGACTAATTCAATTTCTTTATTTGTTATAGGCTTATTGAGATTTTCTATTTCTTTTTTTAAAAAAATAGAGCTTTATTGGAGTATAACTGCTTCACAGTACTGTGTTAGTTTCTCTTGTACACAAACGTGAATCAGCCATATGCATACATATGTCCCCACATCCCTTCCCTCTTGAGCCTCCCTCCCATCCTCCCTATCCTACCCCTTTAGGTCATCGCAAAGCACTGAGCTGATCTCCCTGTGTTATGCTACTGCTTCCCACTAGCTAACTATTTTACATTCGGTAGTGTATATATGTCGATACTACTCTAACTTCGCCCAGATTCCCCCTCCCACCCCGTGTCCTCAAGTCCATTCTCTATGTCTACATCTTTATTCCTGCCCTGTAACTATGTTCATCAGTACCTTTTTTTTTTTTTAGATTCTATATATATGTGTTAGAATACAGTAGTTGTTTTTCTCTTTCTGACTTACTTCACTCTGTATGACAGACTCCAAGTCCATCCACCTCACTACAAATAACTCAATTTCATTTCGTTTTATGGCTGAGTAATACTCCATTATATACATGTGCCACATGTTCTTTATCTATTCATCTGTCGATGGACATTTAGGTTGGTTCCATATCCCGGCTATTGTAAATTGTGCTGCAGTGAACATTGTGGTACATGTCTCTTTTTGAATTATGGTTTTCAATTTCAGGAGTCTGTGTCTTTCTAGGAATTTTTCCATTTCATCTAAGTTATCTAATTTGTGTCATGTTATTCATACTATAGTTATTCATAGTATTCTCTTACAATTCTTTTTATATCTGCATGGTCAGTAGTATTGGCCCCTCTTTTATTCTTGATTTTACTGATTTGAGACATCACTCTTATTTTTCTTGGTTAGTTTAGCTAAAAGTTTGTCAATTTTGTTGATTTCTTCAAAGTAAAAACTTTTGGTTTCACTGACTTTCTCTAGTGTTATTCTATTCTCTATTTTATTAATGTTTGCTCTAATCCTTATTATGTCCTTTCTTCTGCCTGCTTTGGGTTTACTTTGCTCTTCTTTTTTCTGTGTCTTAAGATGGAAGTTTAAGTTGTTGATTTGAGATCTTCTTTTTAAGCATATAATTTTAATTGTGATTTCAGTTTTTAATTCATGGATTCTTTAGAAATTATTTCTTAACTCCCAAGTAGTGAAAATAGACATGAATTTTCCAAATACACTTTTGTTACAATTTTAAGTTTAATTCCACTGTCATCAGAAAACAGATTCTGTATGATTTCAATCCTTTGAAATTTGTTGAGGTTTTCTTTATAGCCGAATATACAGTCAATTGTTATAAATGTTCCATGGTGATTTAAAAGAATACCTATTCCACAGCTGGTGGGTAGAATGCCCATACATGTTCATATTTTCTTTAACTCTACTGACTTTCTGGTCTGCTTTTTAAAATCAGTCATTTAAAGATATACCATAATCACCCATTGTGATCCATGAACTTATCTAATCCTCCTTAATAGCTCTGTAAATTTTCACATATTTTCATTCCATAAATTGAGCACATATAAATTTAGAATTGTTATACATTTATTTAGTTAAACATTTTGTTACTATAAAATGAACGTCTTTATCTCCAGTAATGATTTCATTGTTAAAGTCTATTTTGTTTGATATTAATACGACTACTTCAGCTTCCTTTTGATTAATGTTTTATCTTCAACAGTTTTTATCCACATGTTTTACATGTGACTTTTATAAATACAGTACAGATGAGTTTTACTTTTCATTCAGCCTGAAGTCTTTTCACTAAATCATTTAGTCAGTTTGATTTGAATATAATTACTGATATGTTTGGGTTGAATTTACCATACTTGTTCTATTCCATTTTTCTCTCCCTTTCTGCCTTAAAAAATGGTTCCTTAGTATTTTTTATGATTTAATTTCCCACCATTATCTTGGAAACTAGGTATTACTACACTATTATAATAATAACACTAGAACTTACCACATGCATCCTTAAGTAATATTAATTGGTATTATACTCTTTACCCAGGCAATACAAAGTCATTAGAATTCTTTAGCTACATTTGCATACCCTCCCTGAATTTTATACCATTAAAATGTCATGCATTTTAATGTTCTGTAGAACATTTTAAACCTAATAACACATTGTAACTGCTTTATACATCAGTGTTTGTTTCTATTCACCTACATCGTTTTCACTGTGTTTCATTCTTCTTTTACCTCCATGCTTCTATCTAGGATCATTTTCTTTCTCCTTGAACAGCATCTTTACTTCTGGGTCACTTGGAGACAAATTCTCCAGTTTTCTTTGTTTGAAAATGTCTTTATTTTTCTTTCATTCTGGAAAGATATTTTTGCTAGATATAGATTTATAGGTTGTTTATTTTCTTTCACACTCTGATATCATTGCACTGTTTTCTGGTTGCAATTGTTTCTATTAAGTGGCTAGTGTCAGTCTAATTTATATTCCTTTGAAATAATGTGTCAGTTTTTTTCCTCTGATAGCTTGTGTATTCTTAGTTGTTTTTTGTTTTGAGCAGTTTTACTATATGCCTAGGTATGGATTTCTCTATCTGGCTCAGGGCTGGCAGAACATCTTAAAACTGTGGCTCAATGTCATTCACCAGTTCTTGGTCAGCTCTCCTCCATCACCTCCTTCTGTCTTATTCTCTCCTTCTCTGACTCCAATTATACATATGCTAGAATCTCTCCCTGTATTTTCTGTGTCTCACAATCTTCTGTACTTCCTATATTTTGTCCCTTCATGTTTCATTAGTGCTGCTTTCTTCTGACCTACCCTCCAGTCCATTGATTCTCTCTTTGATATATGTAGTCTGACATTCAGCTTGTCCAGTGAGCTCTCTAACTTGATGATTAAGTTTTTCAGTTCTATAAATTTCATGTGGCATGGTTTTCAGTTCTTTGTGGAAAAAAAAGTCTCAAACTTGCTTTTTACCTCTTAGAGCCTACTAAACAGCTACCTTAAGGTCTATGTCTGGTCATTCTAATTATGAACCAGGCACCATACCACATGTTCTACAAACATTATCTCACAACAACAGTAATGGATTATTTTTTACAGAAGAAGAAACTAAGCCCCACCCCCCACAGTTTCTAGTAAAGCCAAGAACCAAACTCAAATCTTCCCAGTTGTAAAACGCATGGTCTTAACCATCTCATTACAGGGCCCTGGAAGTCCCAAATATCCAATTAAAACAGAGTTCAGAATTAATTTATCTCCCTACCAGAGTAAGATTTCTCTGTCCTTGTGATTAGTTTTCCACCAAACCCCATCATAACATTATTCCTGAATGTGTTCTTTTTTATATACCTTCCCACATTTATTCATTTACTTATTTATCACTCAATAAGTATTTTTTTTAGCATTTATCACACTGTTCTAGACCCTAAAGTTACCTGGTAAATAAGATGGTTTTCATCTCATGGAATTTCCATTTTAGTGGGAGATAACAGAACAGTGAACATGTAAGCAAATATATAAGAAGGTATCAGGTAGCGATGAAGTCAATGAGGATATAAAATAGTCTAATATAGTAGACTGGGACAGTGAAGGATGACTTTAGCTCATTGGTCAGGATAGACCTTCAGGGGAGGTGACATTTGAGTTGCAACTTGAATGAAAATAGTATTCTAGGCAGAAGGAAGAATAAGTGCAAAGGCCCCAAAACTGAAAGATGCTTAGTGTATTTAATGGAGAGAAGAAAATTGGGTTTTGGTTGGAGCCACATGCATGAAGAAAATGGTAGCGCATGAGGTAGAAAAGTTGACAGGAATGGAAATCTGGGCACTATTGCAGTATTTGAGAAAGAAAGTGATGGCAGTAACTTTCACTTCAAGCTCTAAGGGAGTAACTGTGACCAGATTTCCCCTTCTACCACTAATCCACTAGATTAGTCCACTAGAAAAGTGGACAACATACATGAAACAATGATTTTCAGACATTGGGGAACAAGCAGCACAGAACCGTGATCCCTGTAAGAAAGAAGACAAATAAGGTGACTATGATCACCATAGCTCTTTGCCTCAGAACACATTCCAGACCACAAGGCAGCAAAGGGAATCCCAAGCTGAGCACGTGGTCTCATTGAGTTAAGGAGATAAATAGGCCTTCAGGGAGGTCGAGGTGGATGGAAGTTACAGGGCAGTTTCAGAAAGGAGAGAGCTATTCAGTAAAAGAATTCTGGAAATTTCCATAGGGACTCTGTCTGAAAAACTGCATTTTTAAAAAACCCCCTCCTTCCCCCAGTTGATACTTGTGCACATTAAAGTTTGAGAATCACTGCTCCAGAGACTTAAGAAACCAGAACATTGAAGAAATGGATGTAATATCCTCAAGGGAATAGTCTGCATTTCTTATTACCACCTAAGTTGGTGATGAATTTCACTACTGCAAATATACACTGACCTCTCTGTTTTAAATAGAAGTGATAAAAGGGATCAGGAGAGTCTCTTGACTTGTGATAGTGAAGATTTCACAGGGTGGGAGAAACAGTCTGTCGAAGAAGCTCTTCTTGACTCTCTCTGTTTCCATTCCGGAAGCCATAAACACCGATCAGGGTTTTCATCTCCTCAACCTGAAATGTGTTCATAGGGACAGATATTTGCCTTTCCCAAGTGTGGGTGCATGTTTGTCTGCTTATTGGTTGGATGAGTGACTGAATAAATGAATTAATTAAACTAGTGAGACCAGGATCTCAGAATAAGTCATTTGCCTTCCACTCTGCTGAGGTTGGGTGTGCAAGTCAGCCATATCAACTCCTGGTCTTGGGAAACTCCTTCAGGGTCCCTGATGGTCCATCCATCATTCACTCTTTCCATCTAGCCCTGGTCAAGGTAGACAATGATTCTCCATGACCTGACCAATGCCAAACCCTGAGGCGGGGGACCACAGCTGAGAAAATTTTCTTTGACTGTCACTACTCCAAGGACCCAGCATCCTGTCAAGGTTTAGGATCAAGTTTGGTTTTGAAAAGAGCAAGGAGAACGACACAATTTAAAAATCAAAGAAATTCATTTTAGTAGTAAAAGGTTAACAGCCTTTAGGAGGAACGATTTTTAATCACCCTTGTCTAGGCTCTATCACTGGAATCACCAGCCACCGAGTGAAATATGGCCCAACTGCAGCCACAAAACAGCTCCTAAAGACTGTTGTATTTAATCATGTCTGTGCACCACTTATGGATTTTCATTATGATTCCCGGTGCTGTTGCGCTGGGTAAAATATTAATATCCATAGTAATGATGCATGAAGCTTGGAGTGTAATTTCTTCACTCTTCTTGTCTGATATTAAATTGTTACCACTTTATCATTTATGTAGAACTGCATGTTTCAATTAATCTTTCCATATCAGCAGCCCTGATTAATATAGATCATGATTCATAAGCTTATCGTCACTATAGTTTTAACAAATCATTTATAAAGATCTTAAATTTCAGGGTCTGGGAGGTGCAGCTGCTGTGTCCAATGTGCCTCTTTATTCTCTGTTCCAACAGTGCTGCTATACACCGGCTGTCACCTCCTGTTGAATAATTAATTTCAGGAAACCAAATTTGCCCTAGTCAAAAAAATAAAACCAGAATGAGGGGACTGGCGATTGGCAGGGCAACGGGCAATGTTTATTCACCTTTCCATGCCCAGCCCGGATGCTGCCTGCTTCTCAACAGCCGGAACTGCTGCTCTGGGGGATGAACCACAGGTGTGTGGGGGGGTGGGGGCTTCTACCGGCTGCAGTGGACAATCCCAGCCAGCACAGCCATCCCAGGACAGTTGTTGAGGTTTGATGGAGCATTGGATAACCTCCCAGGCAGCTGCTGCTGCTCACATGAATCTACAGACCTCATCAGACCTGGCATGGTGCCTGGAACCTTATGCACGTCCTGCAATACACAGTGTAAGCTGTGTGCTCAGGGTGGGTTGAGGGTGAGCTGGGGAATGAGTGAGAGATTTTCGACCATTTTTATAAACACCAGAACCACTCAGGGTTTGGGTTATTTTATCAGAAAAGGCTACTGGGCCTCCAAGAGAGTTCTTTGGCCCACAGACATAGGGCCCATCCCTGAGGGCGTGAGGAGCCATTGCTGGGACAGCCCCCCGCCACTGCCCTGCCCCTCAACCAACTTGACGCGGGAGCAGTTCCATGAGAAGAGTGCCCTTTCTTGAACAGGAAAAAGGAGAGCAGAGATAAAGCAGAGTTTATTGACTTTCTTGGGTCTGCATTCAAAGCTTAATTCCTATGGCTTAGACTTCTCAAGGGCTACATGTACTTAGAGAAACACCTGGAATTAAAAACAGACAAACGGAACACTATTCTGATAACTAGTAACTGCTCTGGTAACTAAAAAGGTAAGATCTTGTTGATTTTAAAAATTTGAATATTTTATTTCAACCTCAATCAGGTGATTTTTAAAAACTTGTTCTGAGTAAATTTGTGCCCTTTTTTTTGGATCAAATTTGTGCATCTTCTCTTGTACATCTTCTCTGTGAAAGACACTGCCCTAGCCCTAAGGCTGGGGCCTACATCTTCACTTGAGTTTCCCCTGAAGCAGACTCCTAGACAAGAAGCATGAGTATATTTTGGAGCTGATCCGTGGAGACATCATCACAGGAGAGAGGAGGTGAGACACAGCCAGGAAGGCAGCCAGTAGAGACTGCATTATCCAGTAAGGTACCACTGTGAGGGCCCCAAGATAGCTCAATGGTACAACAAGGAAGCTGAGTCATTTCTTTACCAAGTGCCCATCTGTTAATGGAGGGGCTGATTTCTGGGTTATTAACTCTCCCACACGCCCTCCTGACTTACCCTGTCTGTGAGCAGAGTGATTCCCAAAGCCAGAAATAAAAGCTCTCAGATGGCGTCTGCCTAGCAAGCAGGCTTGAAATGTTGAGGTGAGGGCCGAGAGGAGACAGCCAGAGCCAACAGCGCATCCTACAGCCAACCCTCTAGTCCCACGCATTTGTTCACTCATTAATTCAAAGAGTAGCCAACCTTCTCCAGACAGGAGATAACACTTACTGAGAAAGTCCACTCGTGCTGTGAAGCTTTCAAAAAAAAAAAAAAGTTACATAAACATATCTTACACATTTTATTTTAGCTAAAGCACACAAATGGACATTTAGTCACTATTATTTTGAGGTCGAGCCAAGAGCTTCTCTTTTAATATACATGTGCTAACGGGGTCCTGCCCTCCTTTTCCTGTAAAAACCACACGCATGGAACGCATCCTCCCCCCCAATTTCCAGATTCAGGTTCTATAAAGTACAGCAAGAACTTAAAGGTCATTTTTGAAACAATCTAACTGCAGAACCTCTCTAGATGTTTATGATTTCCCCCCAGTCTTTTAGAGTGGTTTTTCCCACATCTAATTCAACAGCTATTTTTTAGTGACTCACCTTTTATTGAGTCCAAAGCATTCAATTTAATGTTCAAAGAAGCAACAATTCTTCTTTTCACACTTATCATCAGTTTATGTAACATTTAATTCAATTTCATGGTTACAACATTAAGCACAACTGTCACACACAGATTTATCAACAAAGACAATTAACACTTGAAAAGGTACAGCCTGACTAGTGGAGGCCCAGACACGAGGGCCTCCTGTCGGCGAGCACTATTATTGCATGCCAGGCAAGTCTGCAGGATTAACTCGTTTGATCCTCCTCGCAACCTAGAGTGAGGGACTGTTGTTATATCCACCTTCCAGAAGGTTCCGAGCCCTGCTTGCTCAGGGATCCACGGCCAGTGAGTGGCAGAGCTTGGTCTCTAACCCAGGGAGTCACATGGTGACATCAGCCACAATGTCATACTGCTCTATCTAGAGAGTGGCCTGTAGCAGGGTAACCATGCTTTATCTTCCACACTGACACTTTTGAAAGTGTCACAGAGAGAGTACACTTTTTTTTTTAATTTATTTTATTGAAGTATAGTTGATTTACTATGTGTTAATTTCTACTGTACAGCAAATTGATTCCATTATACATATATATGCTTTCCATTTTTTATTCTTTTCCATTATGGTTTATTACAGGATATTAAATATAGTTCCCTGTGCTATACAGTAGGACCCTGTTATTTATCGATTCTATATATAATAGTTTGCATCTATTAATCCCAAATTCCCAGTTCATCTATACCCCATCCCCACTCCCCCTTGGCAACCACATGTCTCTTCTCCATGTCTCTGAGCCTGTTTCTGTTTCATAGACTAAGTTCATTTGCATCATATTTTAGATTCCACATGTAAGTGATATCATATGATATTTGTCTTTCTCGTTCTGACTTACTTTACTTAGTATGATAATTTCTAGGTCCATCCATGTTGCTGCAAATTGCATCATTTCATTCTTTTTTATGACTGAGTAGTATTCCATTGTATACATGTACTGCATCTTCTTCATCCATTCATCTGTCGATGGACATTTAGGTTGTTTCCATGCCTTGGCTATTGTGAATAGTACTGAAATGAACATAGGGGTGCACGTATCTTTTCACGTTATAGTTTTCTTCGGCTATGTGCCCAGGAGTGGGATTGAGGGATTATATGGCAACTCTATTTTTAGTTTTTTGAGGAACCTCCATGCTGTTCTCCATAGTGGCTGCACCAATTTACATTGCCACCAACAGTGTAGGAGGGTTCCCTTTTCTCCACACCTTCTCCAGCTTTTGTTGTTTATAGACTTTTTAATGAAGGCCATTCTAGAGAGGGTCCACTATTGATAATGACACCCAAGCCAGAGGTAAAACGGCACAGTCCTGAGTCAGGACATCTGACTGTTAACCATGTGCATGGTGGGAAAAGAGGGAACTTAAGTGGGGACCAGTTAAGGGAGCTTTTGTGGGTGGAGTTTGTGGGAGCACAGAGGAGAGGGCCTCATGAGGCTTACAAATCAAGTGGAAGTAAAGCTTACGGCACCTTAGTTATATTATAAAATACCTCAAGTGTCTGTAATATAAGGGTGTCAAGAAACGCGTGAACTAAAAACTGTTATGGGTGTTTAGAGGAGGGAGAGCATCTTTTCAGCTCAGGAATCAAGGAAGCTTTTATAAAGCAGATGGCATTTCAGCTGGCCATGAATATGGGTAGGATTTGGAGTCATAAAGGAAAAGAGAGAACAGTTGAGGTGGTGGGAAAACAAGCAAAGGCAAAGAGGTAAGAAGCCATGGGTGTTAATGAACGTTAAAGGATGTTAAATGATGTTATTTGCCTCCCAGGCGGGGGTGACGGAATACTGGGCAGTGGGAGACAGAAGTAGGTTACAAGCTGAGGTTTAGATTTATCTGGTAGCGAGTGGTGAACCAGGGTAGGTCTCTGAACTCGAGGATGACACAGGGGCAGTTGACCCTGGCCTGGCCACTAAGAGTGCAGAATCTGGAGCCAAGCTGCCTGGGTTTTAATTCCTCCCTTTACCCTGTGACCTGAGACCAGCCACATCCCAGGATCTCAGATGTCACCTTTGTAATGGGGATAATAATGGCACCTACCTCTTAAAGTTGTGCAGATTAAATTAGTTTATACATCTGTAAAGAACTCAGAATGGTGCCCAGAGGAAGGGCTCTGTAAGTATCAGCTACGATTGCTACAGTGAAGTTGAGCTTTAGACAGGTTAAGCTGGGAGCAGATAGGAGAGTGGCTGGCAAAGGGAAGAGGAGAACAGAATGATAAGTTGAACTGGTGGGGAGACGGCGAGACAGAGAACGTGTGTGGCTCACATCCATTGGGGGATCAGGAACCTTCTCCTTCCCCACAACCACCCTTTCTGCCCACTCAGCCTCCAGGCTCCCTGTGTGGCTCCCAGGCAGCCCTTGGCAGGGGGGCCATCAGAGACCCTCCCATGTGATGCTTCTTCCCCTTACAGGGCACTCGGGCCCCACTGCCCATTTATGCGCTCACCACGCCCGTGAAAACTGAGCTTGTGCTGCCACAGTAGCTCTTCAGTTAAGGGCCTTCGTGTTTGGTATATAAATTCATTTGTATCATTTTTTTAGATTCCACATACAAGCAATATCATAGAAAACAAACTTATGGTTACCAAAGGGGAAAGGGGGAGTATAAATTAGGAGTTTGGGATTAACATATACACAATACTATATATAAAATAGACAACCAACCAGGACCTACTGCATAGCACAGGGAATTATACTCAACATTTTGTAATAACGTATAAGGGAAAAGAATCTGAAAAAGAATAGTTGTATGTATAACTGAATCACTGTGCTGTACAACTGAAACTAACACAACATTGTAAATCAACTATCTTCAATAAAAATTAATTAACTGATTAATTTTTTTTAAAAGAGCCTTCCTTCCCAGAGCCTCCCATCAGAATTACACACCACAGAGTTCCATCTCGCAGCACATTTTATGATTCACAACACATTTTTCTACTGAAGGTCGACTTTGCCCTGTTTACATTTATGGCTTCAGGGCTTAGCCAGTGCTTGGAAGAGAGTGGCTGGTCTGGGAATGTTTGTGAATGAACAAAAAAAATGAACTAAGGAATATGTGCTCTCTCTCTTCCTCCACACTTCTCTCTTCATTCAACAAAATGATCTAATCGGAAGACAGAAAAGTCTGATCCACAGCAATTACTCAGTAAGTGATGGCTCAAGCGTTATTGCTCCGTCCACTATACCTCTACTCACAGCCTTGCTGAGGACCTGGTGTGGGTGCAGGGGGAAGGGAGCTACCTGGGAGGAGGGCCTGGGTCCTCTTCCCAGGGGAGTCCCCTGCTCAATCCAGGAGATCCAACCAATTTGTACATCTAATCGAATTAATTGAGCTTTTAAATCCATCTGATTTGGGTTCAGTAGAGGTTAACAAATTTGTTGATTGATGGCCCCATCCTACACCATCTCTGCTCTGAACCTTTTACTTCTCAATTAGATATCCATGCCTATAGCTCTGGCCTCAGAGTGTGGAAAGAGACCAGATGGGCCCCAGGGTTGGGCCCCGCACTCCCCTGCTCCTGAGGATCAATTACCCGGACGTGCTGCTTTGTGAGCACATCACAGTCTTCACCAGGTTAATGAGGTTGTAGAGACAGCCTTAGATGCGACCCATCATCTCGCAGCAGAATAGCCATCATCTTGGGAATAACAGAACTGCTTGAAGAATTGCCCTGTTCATTTATACGACGGGGAAAATGATATCTGTTTCTAACTTGCAAGCATGGCAAACAAGCTAGTCAGATATTTGGGAGTTTTTCTGGGTTCTCTCCAAACTAAAGCATTATGAAAGTAACCTCAGATATTGACATTATTATTCAAATCAACTTCCTAAAAACTCTAATCTCTCACTTCTTTGGCCATGTCCCTTAGAGGGTGATATTGTAGTTTTCATTAGTCAGTATTTTACTAATCCAGTATTGCCAAGGCTGAATTAGTAAAACTTCCAAATTCTAGAAGTTTAGGAAGGAAATACAATGTTATTGTGTAAATACAGACTAAAGAAGCTAAGACGAGTGGTGCTAGGAATAAGAGGTGTAGGATATGATTTGGGTTTGGGGGCACCTGAGGTCTCGATCCCAGTCACCCCCTCTGGGCCTCAGCTTCTTCATCATGTCATCTCTAGGTTCTCCTTCCTCTGTGATCAGGAGAGTAAATCTTGCTTTGCAAGTGTGTTAGGAAACTGGGAATTTTTTTATCCTTGGTTCAGTTTATTTTCTTAAGTACATTAAGCATTCATCTGAGGTTTGATCACACTATTGTTTGCTCGATAAATCCTTTTCTCATGGAGAAGTATTTCTGGACCTTAACCCAGCCTGACACATCAGACACTATAAAACCCACAGCCCGTGACTGTGAAATGCAAGTATGTACTGATGTTGAAAGCAACAGTCCAGGGTGCTTATCCCTGTCCTATATCTGGCCTCTCATTGATCACATCTCTGTCCAATTCTGAATATTGCCTTACTCCATAGTTATATTGGGTCTCTGCCTTATGGATTAGAGGTAAGATATTGGCTGTATTATGATGTTATGGCCAGATTCCTAGGAACATCGAAATCCTGCCCTGCCTTTTTACCCTACCACAGGATGGAACAGGAATAGTGGTATCTCCTTATTAATAACTAAGTCAACACCAGTACTGCTACATGCAAGTCTCCTGTGTGACGCTTAGTTGAAGAAAGCAGATTTTTGGCTGGAGAAATGGGGAGAGAGAGAGAGGCACCAAGCCCCAAGTTGGGCCTTGGATCCCCTATCCAACCAACAGTTCAGACGCAAAGGGTAGGCTCAAAACGATGGCTGGCTTGCCCAAGGAAGCCCTGCTTCAATCTGAGAAAAGGCTGACTGTGGGCATTGGCTTTTGAAGCACAGTAATCCCACCCACCAGGAAACAGCCCAATCAGATACACCTAACCGACCTATCAGGTTGGCAATTCCTTCTCTTTTATGGGGAAGCTCGTAAAACGATGAGTCAAGGAGCAGAAGGTGGAAGGAGATTAAAGAGTCCCTTCCCGCCACATTCCCTGGTGTTTGTGCTTGAGTGCCCATTTTTCCTAATAGACTTTAACTGGCTTCTACCCCTGAATCTCAGCGCCTCCCATCAGAGCCTCCTTCCTGCTTCCACTTCCCACTAGCCTCTTGGTTGGTGCCCTGGCTGGGTCAACCCCAAACACTACGGTTGTTTTAGCTCTTAATCCACAAGTTTCAAGACACATAACATAAAAGTGAAGATTCCCTGGTGCCTAAGAAAAGGATTTTAAGAGAGGTTTAATAGCTACATATGACTTTGGGAAAATTTAACCACAGGTGAAAATGTGTGTGTGTGTGTGTGTGTGTGTGTGTGTGTGTAAGGAGAGAGAATATTAACTTTTAAAAAATGAGAGTATCACTTGACACAAATAAGAACACTACAGCAACCATGAAAGTTTCATGATTGAGAACAATTCTCATTTGTTTTCAATGCCCCAGGATAAATCAGAACCAATTTATCTACATTCCAGGAGGTCTGAATTTCTTCACCCTCTCTCCTCCTACTTAAAAGATACCCAACCTCAAGCCCATCAAACTCCAGACCATTTGGGTCTTTTAGAGTTATAATTTTGCTTCTTTATGTCTTTATTGCTCCTTTGATAGAGAAATTGAAAAAAAAAGAAAAAGATATGAAGGAGAACAACAAAAAGCTATAATTATGAAGATTCAATTTAATTTTAAAGCTGTGGACAGAAAAGAAGAAGCCAGAAAAGAAGGAACCAAATTAATTTAGCAGGGAAGCATTGCATGAAATATTGTTGAAGTTTAATAACCATGCAAAGACAGATGATATGTGTGGAAAAATTAGTTGTAGGACCTCATAATAGTCTATTAATATTTCCTACAGGCGCAAAACCCTTTCCCAAATAATTGTGACGAAGTAATCTTTTGAAAAAGAGAGAGTTGAAAAAAGAATCTTCAAAAGGAGACAGTGATGAGGAAGGCGCTAGAAGGAGAAGGAGACTCTATGTCAGCCAGGGAATCTGAGGGTGTGTTTGATATAACTCACCGTGGCCAGACAAGAGAGAGAAAGCTCACAGATGATCAGAAGCCATGCAGAGGACATACACACACACGTCTACACTGTAAAGAGCTGGGAAAACAAATAGCATGATTTGTAGACATATCTGTCTCGATGAAAATTACTTAGTATTATTGCCCATGAGGCCAACGCTATTGAGTTCTCCATCATGCAGATGAAAAAACTGAGATGCACAATAATGGAGTGACTGGTTCCAGGGGTCCCCAGGAAATGCAGGTAGAGAGGAAAAAGGGAGGGCCCTGCCTTGGGCAGTGTGATGGACCTGACTGCCTCCCCGTAGCCTAGAGAAATGGAATGGCTTCTGGCTTTGCCTTCCCTGCAGAGGCTGAATCCTGCTTCTGATTTACACAGTCTGAGCTCTCAAGAGCAGAGCACCTGAGTTCCTCTATGCTAATCTAACAGTAAGGGTAGTTGTTCTGTACACCCCAATTCCAGAGATTATTTTTCTAGTGGGGACTCAATAAATACTTGTTGATTGAATTGGGTTCAGTCTGGAGAAGAAGAGGAAAAGAAAAGGGAACTAATATGCGTTAACAACTTGTTATGTTCCAATGCATTCAAATGCATTACTTTCTCTAATCCTCACAACAAACTTGCAAAGCAGTTGATATTATGCCCATTTTTCAGAAGAGGTTTCCAGTTTCTCCTGCAGCTGGGAACTGGCAGAGCAGAACAGTCAAACTGAATATATTGCTTCTACCTAGGTCTTTTCCTATGGAAGGATTGTTAGGTTTGCTCCCATAACCCCTATGCAGAGGTTTCTCCTGCCCTTTGACAACTTGCAGAGGCTACCTCAGTTGCTGGAACCTTGGTCCCAGTTGTTAAAGTTACCTCCATTCAAGGAAATTGCTCGTAATGAAGGACAACATTTTTGCCCTGCTGAGCATGGTCCTGCCTCTGCTGCATAGTTACTGATGACTTGGGTTATCTAGGATAAGGGTCATGATCAATGACAAGCTCAGTTCATGAAAGTCTGCAAGACTTCCATGGCCAACTGAGAACTCACTTCTTCCAGAGTAAGATAATCACGGAGCACCCAGCACATAACCGTGTGAGAGGAAATAGTTGAAAGTCTGGCAGAAAGAATTTTGAAAGACGTAGTGATTGGGGTTGTGTTCCATTAGGTTGTTCCCATCTTTTAGACGAGCACCATCTGGATACGTTAGGGAACAAAGCTATTCCTCCAGGTTCCCATCTGGGGGTAAGGTAATGTTCTATTTTGAGTTAGACATACTGAACCAAAGTATGCATGCATGGCTGGGACAATGGCACACATATCAGCACACTCTTGGGGGGACCATGGTGGCCATGGCTCATCAAATGGACTATGGAGGGTGATCTACAGAATACGGATGTGTTTGATATGATTACAGCCAGCACAAAATGTTACTCCTCACTTCTTTTGCTTTTTGAGATGGGCCACACCAAGCCCACCCTGACCACCTTGAGCTCTTCAGTAAATTATTCTTGGTTCAAAACAGGAATAACAAGAATAATCAGAGTATGATGGTCATTGGGACGAATCCTGGAACAGGACAGGTCTGTACTTGCAGCTCAGGAGTCACCAAAAGCGTCATTTGTGGATCCTCTTCCCATTGCCTAATTCCTCTCTGTTTCACAGAAATATTGAGGGCCTTTCCTGGGAATGTAGAAAGCAAGGTGAGCCCCCATTTCAGAGGTATCCCTACAAGGGATTCACTGTTTCAGGCCATGCAAGGAGAATGAGCCCTCCCAGAAGCCAGTTGAAAGGCCCATGGTGCATGGGGTGCAATAAAACCTAAATCCTAGAAGCTTACCCTAGAAGCTCAAGGATTTTTCCTGAGAAATTTTCTTATATTCCACCTCTTCGTAAAAATTATTGTAGCCACGTTGTATCATTATTAGGAACAGCATATTTGACCATACTTTCAGTTTCATTTACAGAATTCTATAGAATTTATTCATTCCACAAACACTGATTAAGCACCTATATTCTGTGCCTGGTGGAGGTTTGAAAAATGAATAACACACAGTTTCTGGGTTTCAGGATTAGCTACCTGAGGACCTGAGACCATATTCAGAAAAATTAGATGTGAACAAACTAAGGATTTTTCAACGCTAAAATTCTTTTTGACTTTATAATAACGGTGAACAATACACATGTTAACTTAGAAATGGAATAAACTTTCTCTTGCTTTTCCTTATTTTTCATTCATTAGTCAGTTAGAAAATCCACAACCATTTTAAAATTTTTGTAAAATTAGAGGCCATATAGTTTAGGAAACATTTGTATTTTACAGACCCCCCTGACCTAAATCACAGGTACATAGCATGCAAATAGCCCACACCTCACAAATTTCCACAAGCACACAGGCACAAACTCTGCTCATCTTGGCCATTCTGAGGTGCAACCAAGCTGTCATGAACTGATGGCACTGCCTGGTGGTTGGAGCTGGTAACAGTCGCTCTAACACAGTTTAATTCAATCTCTCTTCCCTGCATCCTCCTTACCCAACCCAGAGATTGTGCACATGATGAATCCACTCTTTTCTCTCCCACAATTCCCTTGTTTTTTGTTAGTTCACTAGTTTGTTTGTTCATACCTATCATTATATGTAAAATAGGAAATATTTCCCATACACATACACCAACATCTACTTTAACAACTTTCTTTATTTTGTTCCCCTACTGGGAAAGCCTCCATATTAATTCTCATGATCTTCCTCACTAATTTCCCTTTTAATCTTCTTTGGTCTACATGGGAACCAAAACTCTTCCCCTTATTATAATTGTTAAACATGAGACTGTATCTAGTGATATGTCTGTGTCAAGAGAAAAGAAATCCAGGAGTTACCCACCAGGTATGAATCAAAGCAAGCTCTGTTCCCCATGCACAGGTCTCGCCAGACTTGCCCATTTCCTATCTCAATACTTTTGCTGTTGCTGTTCCTCTGACCAGGAAAGCTCTCCCTCTCCTCTTCATCTCCCTAAACCTTCTGTTTTCCAGCCTGACCTCCTCTTCCAGTCCTGCCTGCTTCAGATCTCCTCCTTCCCTGAAACCCAATGGTTAATCATTGTATTAGCTGGTTAATCATTGCATTTGTCAGGGTTTTCCTAACAAATTATCACAAACTAGGTGGTTTAAAACAACAGAAGTTTGTTTTCTTACAGTTCTGGAGGCCATAAGTCCAAACTCAGGGTATTGGCAGGACATCATCTCTCTCTGAATGCTCTGGAAGGGAATCCTTCCTCGCCTCTTCCAGCTTCTGGGGCCCCTCTGATTCCTTGGCTTGTGGCAGCATAACTCCAGTCTCTGTCTCTGTGATCACATGGCTCCTTTGTGTCCTCTCCTTTCTTCTTCTAAGGATGACAGTCCTTAGATTTAGGGCCATCATAATCTAGTATGATCTCATACATGTGTAAAGACTTTTTTCAAAAGTCTTTCCCAAAGTAACTTCCAAAAAAAGTTACTTTCTCAGGTTCTGGTGAACTTGAATTTTGGGGAGATACTACTCAACCCACTATAATCATATACCATTTAACTTTATTTAAAATTGGTTTGCCTTGTTTTCAAATTAAAATTACCATTTAAGGGATTTTTTTCAACATCTCATAGCAACTAAGGCAGAACACACATTTATTTCAAATTTAATAGAAATGGGATTTTAAAATATTTTCCCACTTTAAAAAAATATTTATTTGGCTGCACTGGGTCTTAGTTGCAGCATGGGGGATCTTTGTTACGGCATGTGGGATCTTTGCTGTGACATGCGAGCTCTTGCTTGCGGCATGTGGGATCTAGTTCCCCAATGAGGGATCGAACCTAGGCACCCTCCACTGGGAGCATGGAGTCTTAACCATTGGACCACCAGGGAAGTCCCCCTCACATTTTATTAAGAAACATGCCGGGTGTTTTAAAAAGCATTTTCTCCATAGAATATTTTAAATTGTTTTCTTATGTCCAAAGAAGTCTGTTTCCTTAAAATTTGCCTTCAATACTGTGTGTTTCACCTCCTGTAACTAGATGTCTCTCCCAATAGGTCTCATACTTTTATACTTTCAGAACTGAAAATGTCTTCCTTGTAGTGAAGAAAATACCTTGAAATACCCTAAGTATGTATGTTCTCCCAGAAGAAGCCAGTCTAAACTAGCCACTGTCACTGAGACCCAGAGACTCACATCTTGGAGAATCACCCATTTTCCATCCCTTGAACTTGTAATACTCCCTTATTTCATTGCTGTGATCCTCACCTCCACCTTATTGATCCTTCTCATCCAATGCTTGATGATGAAGACTAAGGCAATGCCGTGCTCCTTCTCTCTCTGGGACATACTAAGCATTTTTGAACAGGGGCACTAAACTAGAATGACACACCAGCTCTGCCTTTCTAACTCCAAAGTATCCTCCAAGATTCAGCTCAAGTGCTCATCTCTTCCATACAGGCTCCCTGATTCCTATAGATGCAAGTCATCTCCCCCTCCTCTGCATATGGACTTGTGCCTCTAGCATTCAATATACACCCCTCATTGATAGGCCGTTGTGTCCAGATCTGTCTTCCCCACCAGCCTCTCTTCTCTTCACCATGAAGGCAAATGTCATATCTTATGCTCACTTCCTGAACTTGCACAGCTAGTGTTCACTACCTACAGAAAGGCTGTGAGTTGAAGCTTTGTAGTTATTTGAATATCCTTGTATGTAATTCCCCAAGCATGTTAGTAATGGTAACTTTTACTTACAGTTCATAGCCAGCCATGGCTGAGCATGACCCTAAATAGACAATCATTCCTATGCTTTGGAGGCTGTAATAAGCTAATGCAGATAATTATCTCTATGACACACTTGAAAAAGTACAAAAAGAGGAGGAACATCTAAGATGAAGAAACAGTGAATACAAAGACCTAAAAGTGAGAAAAAGACCAATGCAGAGAGATGCTGTCTCAACCTGCGGGTCATCCCTCATCCCCCAGCTGCATTATTCAAATATGGAAGATCTATAAAGTAGACGAGTCCTGTGCTCAAATCACTGCCTGAGCACTTACTACCTGTGTGAACTTGAGCAATTAATAATACCTAACTTCCCTGAGCCTCGATTTCCTCATCTGTAAAGTGAAAATAATAACTGCTTCACCGGGTTATTTTAAGGATTAAATTAAAAGAGATTTTTTTCAGGAATAGCCTTAGAGTTGTAAGGTTTAAGGGTAAGTCAATGATAAAATCTTTAGGTCTTAAACACTCACAAGTTAGAATTATGGAGGCATAACAGCCCATCCAGTAGCCCATTTCACTGATCACATGAGGATGTCACTAAGGTTAACTAACTCACTGGAGGAGTTGAACCATACTGGACACTGCCCTAAGGAACCCACTATCTAGATGGAGAGAAAAGAGTACTCAGTAGTCTCAAGTTAAGTGCCTGGAAGTGTCTATACCTGCCTCCACAGTTTTCTCTCCCCAGAACACAACTTTCCCACTTCTGGGAAATATTCTTCTACTCTAAACTAATATGTGGATCCAAAGGGAGCAACTGTCATTACAGATTCTACCTCTGTGCCAATTAGATTTGTCCCATAACAAAACATCTCAAAAGTTAGTGGCTTAGAGCAACGACCATTAAAGTTTTCATGATTTTGTGCGTTGGCATTTTGGTCTAGGCTCATCTAGATGGTTCGTCTGGTCTCAGCTGGGCACAATGATGGTACTGATGACTCCATAGGCAGCTCTGCTTCTTGAGGTGGGCTGGTTGTCAGTTGAGATACCAGGAATGACTGGGCCACGTGTCTCTCATGATGACTCAGGCTAGCCCAGACTTGTTCACGTGGCAGTGGGAGGTCTCAGAGAGAGAAGTGTGCATGACCTCCTGAGGCCTGGACCTGGAACTGACATAGCATCACTTCTGCTGCATTCTGTTAATACCAAACCAAGGCCCAAGGCCAGCCAACATTCAGTGGGTGGGAAAGTAGACTCCACCCCTTGACAGAAGGAGCTACAAAATCACAGGAAGGAATGAAAGATCACGGCCAGTTCTGCAATCAACCACAGTGTCCCTGGCCAAATTGGGGGGCATGCGCCCATGCTGGGCCCAGCATACTACGTTCCTCTCCCATTCCCAGCCTCATTTTCTTGACCTAGGAATGGACATATGATGACTGCTCTGTTGGGGTCAGAGAGCCCAAGTATCAGTTTGTCTCTTACGGGAAAAATATGAGACTAGAGCTATCAGCCCTGTGTTTACTGCCCCTCAAGCCCACTTTCAAAGTAGAAGAATCTGTCATCAGCTGGAGAGAAGGAACTCAACATTTACAGAGAAGCAAGGGTAAAAACAAAGAGAGTTCTAAGGATAAGGCAATCTTCTGGTTGGATTCCTTGAGACCCAGAGGCCCCTACCTTTTCCACGATTGCCAAGACTTCTGATCAGTTACCTCTCTGAGCCAGGGTAGATTCTGCCATGTATAACCAGGATTGTTCTGCCAGCATGAGGCATGGTATCTCAGAGGAGGTAAAAACCATGTCCAACCGAGGGAAGACCAGGACAGCCATGTGGAAAAGGAGGAGAGTGAGCCAAGAAAGTACGGAATTTGGACAGATGGAGGTATCAGGAAGAAAAGTTCAAGACAAGAAAGAACAAGAACAAATAAATAGAGATTAGTCAATGATAACCATGTCTGAAGCACAGAAACTACTTTTCTGAAGCTTAGGTTTTAGAGGAGGAAGAGAAAAAGATGAGACTGGAAAAGCAGTTGGATCTGATTCTGGAGGGCCTTAATGCCCTCACAAGAAATTTGAGATTTTGAGCAGGGAACGTCATTGTCAAAGAAGATCTTGGGGAATATCAGTCTGGTGACAGTTGGTGTGATGGATTTGAAGGACAAAAGTCTGAGACAAAGAGGCCTTGACCTGGCACTAGGGAAGGGGTGAAGAAGGAGTGGAACAAGGGACAAGCAAGAAGGAAAGAAAAGAAAAGGCCAGGACTTGGAAACAGATGGAACAATTGACCATGGATGATGAGATGAACAGCATCTTGCCAAGGGCCAGAAAGCCAAGCATTTAATTAGACAGGGGACATTTATGATGGCAGGAGAATTTATGGGAGATGCTCAGCAGGAGCCTGGGAAAGATATTGGGGTCAGAGATAGACAGGCGTTTGGGAGTTATCAGTCAGTCAGTTCCCAAATATCAGTGGAGGACCTTCTATGTGTTCCACTGTGGAGGGTGCCAGGAACCCCAATGCCCATAAATGTCTCACAGACTCAGATTCTGGTGAAGACTATTGGAGCCCTGGGAGCAAAACTGGTCTATGAGGAAGTTATCTCTTCTATCCTCACAAGCATGGCATGAAATATGGGAAGAGGGTGGTTTTACAGTAAATCCCCTACATACGAACGAGTTCCGATCCAAGAAGACTTTCGTAAGTCCAATTTGTTCGTTAAGTCCAACAAAGTTAGCCTAGGTACCCAACTAGCACAATCAGCTATATATCAATAGCTCTGTACTGTAATAGGTTTGTAATACTTTTCACGCAAATAATACATAAAAAACAAACACAAAAAAATAAACATTTTTAATCTTACGGTACAGTACCTTGAAAAGTACAGTAGAACGGTACAACAGCTGGCATCCAGGGGCTGGCATCGAGTGAACAGGCAGGAAGAGTTACTGACTGGAGGAGGGAGAGGAGGTGGGAGATGGTAGAGCTGAAGGATCATCAGCCATTGGAGACGGAGAGTGAGCTGCAATTTCACTCACACCTGATGCAGATGGCACAGGTTCTGGTTCCTTGCACATTCGCATTTTGGAAAGCTCGCAACTTGGAGGTTCCTATGGAGGGGACTTACTGTATTTCTACATAAATGACTGAGAAAGAGAGCTAGGGCATAACCAGCCTTCAAGTAGCCCCCTGCCCACAAACCCAGGCCCTTCCCACTGGTTAATGCCCTCTCTCTCGCCTGCATCTCCCTTTTCTTTTGCTTCTACCTCGCAATTAATTTGCGGCTGCTGTTTTCCACATAATCAGAGAAAATGCAACATTTGTATTCGTCAACCCAGGAGCCATATTCAAATCACTGTCAGAAGACAGTCACAAAAATCGTTAATACCTCTGACCAGACCAATGGTAGCAGTGTGAAGGATATCCTTCGGTGGAAATGGGAGAACATGATTCACTAAGGTTTAGAACCGAGCACTGCCTCTTAACAAGATTTATGTCAGCACTCCCAACCCAGGGATGGAGCAGATCCCTAGAGCAACTGGACGCCAACTGGGAGCCATCTGCCTGGGAGAGACTAGGAGGCAGATGGGGGTACCGCAGCCACATGGGGCCAGACAGAAATGGAATTCTTGGCTTTAATGTCCCTTTTGCTTGCTTATTTTCATCTTTATAGAACAGCCCCTTCCCTGTCCTTCCCAATTCCCCATTTTCTTTTCTTTTTTCCTTTCTTTAAATGCAGTCTAATCCTGAGTATGAACTGATGTAGTTTCTGCGTTAGGAGGGAAAAAAATCTCTCTCTTTTTCTGTCTTTTTTTTCCTTCTTCTTCCCCTGGCCCAGTTCATTATTTTTCTTTCTTGTCACTCAGTGTGATAGGTTGAACAGAAGTGCACAGATGAGCACTGAAAACGGTGTCACAAGGCCTTAATCTAGTCTTTAATGCCTGACTTCAGAGATGTCATTTATCTTCTAACTGCAGCAGGCATCCACCAACTTTATCTCTAATAATATATTGATGGATTAAAAGGGTCGGGCAGGAGACCGGGCTGGAAAAATTGCTTATTGACATCAAAATACAGTGCCCTCAACCTGATAAACATGGAGGGCTCGTGTATCTCCCAGAATAGTTGGCGTAGCTATATTTTTTTCTCTAACATGTTTCCCCCAGGTTCATGGGGTGGTCCAGTAAAATAAACAAATACTAACATTATTTCTGTGCTGACATGGCCAGGGAACACATGAGATATTTTAGGAACACATTTTTAATGTCAGATTTATAAATAGACCTCCCTTATTTATGACACGTTATAGCATATACTATGACAACTGGAAACAGGCACCTATAGTCTTGGCAGCATTCAAATATTCTTCGTGCAGTTTGCTGGGGCCAAAGCTCCCGTTAGCACCTGATTATGCTTTTGGACGGCTGGGAATGCAAGGCTATTTCAGCAGAGAGATGAGGCCAGTAATCTCAGAATGTAAATGAAGACAGCCTTTGGAAAGGTTTCCTTTGTTTATTGTTCCCTTCATTTCATTGTTTGGTTGGCAGGGCATGTTTCAAATCATGGTCCCCTTTCCCTGCATAGCCTGTGTCTACACAAGTCAGTTTTAGAATAAACCACAAAATAATTGTAGCCTTCAAACTCCTACTCAGTAGTAGTTCCCAAACGGACTCTTCAAAATTACCTGTTGTTGTACTGAATTTTGTCTAATTGTTTTTTGACCTTAGAAATTAATTTGCATGTAAAGATACTCCCCTGGGGAATTCTTGATTTTTAATTTTATAAGCAGCAATGTTGTTGGCTTTCACCTGATTTTCAAATGAAATGGACTTCTTTGGCTCAACTTCCTTTGTTTGGAAAGCAAGCTCTAAAAATACCTTCCCAACACTGTGTTAAGAGTAGGGAGGTGACCATATTTTAGTATTTTTTTTTATTATTTCATATTATTTCTTCTGAGTACAGAGGTAATGTCATAAATGTTGTCTGGCAGACTTGCTTTTATAGGGATTTGCAGAAATGACACATTATTGCAGCATTTTGTAAATTTTGCAGGATATGTCTTTACATTGCTCTCTTGCTGGTGACAACAGTGCTATATTCAGGACTGTATGAGCCAGGGTCCTGAACGTCAGTGTCCAGAACCTAGAGGTGCCTATGGAGGAAATTCTCCATGGTCAGCTCCTGAAGGTCCATGCAGACCTGCAGCCGAGCTGACTGCTGTCTACTCGCTACCTTGGATAAGTACTCAGTACTTATCCAAGGTACTGAGACTCTCTTGCAGCAATCTCCCCACCTATTAATATAGAGATGATAATTGTATCTATTTCACGGAGCAGTGAGAGTATTCAATGTGTTCATATATATAAAGTGGTTACAATAATACATGGCGAATGCTTAGTAAATCTTACCTATGACTATTATCATCATCTTTAAAATTATTGGGTTTACAATGATATCTCATTCCAAAAGAAGGATGACTTGAGATATGGCCAGGAAAGGAGGGTGTCCACTAAGAGAAAACATGATGGAATGAGAAAGAAAGGAAACTTCTGAGGCCAAGGAGGATGCCAGAATGAAACAACACAAAGGTTGGCAAAAATCCTAACAGAGTCTTCAGTTATAGGGTGGCAAAGTTCTGATCAACAGATGAGAAGAAAAGAAGATAAGCTAAAATGTACATTTTCAAAACTAGGCATCAGGTTTCCTGACCCCTTCCTATAAGATTTCCCAGCCAAATTGGGGAATATAGGGGAATAGAAGAGTTGTTGCATAAAACCCTGCTACTGAAATGAGGGTTTAAAGACCCTCATTTGACAGATCCTGGAACAAGTTGAGAAAAACAAATTGAATTTGGAAAGTAGAATGGAGCCCATCCCAGAATGACCTGTCAATCCTCCTTGAATGCTTTGGAATGGACCCTGTATTCAAGAAACATCCTCTGTATTAGGAGAGCTACAATTAGCAAAGGTAGGTTGGCTACATGGACAGAATTCAAAATGCAGAATATAAAAAAGCTAAGAATCCAAAACTAATCACTTAAAGGCTCCTCTACGCGGAAACATTCAAAGGAAGATTAAGGATCAATGTGACTGAAGTACAAAAGCTGAACTGGGAGTGAAAATAAAAATAGACGCAATTTACAGGGCACTGACCATACACCAGGACTGAGTCCACGTCTTTCTTACTTTAAAGCCATGCTCTAAATTTCCAACATTTCCATTCTAAACCGTATTCAGGCTCCAACTGCAGGAAGCAAAGGGAAAACAGCAGGATTCCCAAGTTTCTGAGCTAGAAGGTTTTACCAGCAAGGGGGGAGGGAACTCAGAGTTTCATGTGCCTCCTATTTAGCCTTTTATATATTATACATTTCCACCCAGGAAGACGACCCTGGGAAGATGGTACCCAACCTTAAAATCTATCTAGAGATTTACTCCTTCCTCCTGTGTCTTCAATTGCTCTGGGGATAAAGAAATCATCAATTCTTTGTGCTGTCATCAAATGGGATCAGCCTAAGGTAAGACAATAAATAGAGGGCCCATGACCTAGAAACCCTGTTAAAATATGAAAGGGTCCATCCAACCCCATGACTCACTGTTTTCACAGAAGACACCCTTCTTGCAACTGCTGTTTAAATGCTTATTTTCAATATTTTTAAAATTCAGCAATTACACTTTTGTCCAAAAATGTAACTTGCATGACTTGCTCTCCAGCTGGTGAAAATAAAACAGAAAAGCAAAGAGAAGAGAAATAAAAGTCCAAGCTCATTCCAAGGTGGGCTTTCTTCTCATGGTCCAAAGAGAAGCCACCATGTGAGTTGATAGACCAGGCACCAAGTGTTTCCATGCATCGATTTTCGTGTTTAATCTTCACCACAACTCTGTAAAATAGGGATTATTACAAGGAAACTAAAGCTCAGAAAGGGTGAATAACTTGCCCAAGGTCATACAACAAGTAAACAGCAAGATTCAAACTCAAGCTTCTCTGATTGTCAAGTCCAACATTTCTTTTCTTTTTTTTTTTAACATCTTTATTGGAGTATAATTGCTTTACAATGGTGTGTTAGTTTCTGCTTTATAACAAAGTGGATCAGTTATACATATACATATGTTCCCATATCTCTTCCCTCTTGCATCTCCCTCCCTCCCACCTCCCTATCCCACCCCTGTAGGTGGTCACAAAGCATCAAGCTGATCTCCCTGTGCTATGTGGCTGCCAACATTTCTAACCACTTCCTGGGCAACATGGTGTTGCAATGGCTGGTGATATGCATCTGTACTTTGAGATGTAATAAGACCATAAGAAGGGAGAGCACATCATCTTGCCTAACAAGCTCTGTTTATAGCATGAAGCACAAAGAATATGGGGGTAACATGAAGGTTCAAGGGTATCTCTTTGGCTTTTCCCATGACTTCTATTAAAACTCAGTTCTTATCATCTCTTTCTTGAATATATAATATCTCTTTCTTTTAAATTCATGTATACTGGCTGGGAGCCCCTGATGATGCTAAAATTTTATTTTGATATCCAGATGGTCCCATCACCATTTTCAGATGCTTCCAAGGACTGAGCTCTCCCCGTAACCAGAGGTGTCACTTTCTTTTGCGGGCTCAGCAGTGTCACTGATGATAGCTCAATTATCAGAGGGTATAAATCACTCTGGAAAAATCGATCCCTTCCTACCTGATTGCACAAGTGGTCCCTTCATTGGAGCGCAAATCACATGTGAGGGCTGGTCATGAGGAGCATTAAGACAGTGGCTGCAGCTGCAAGGGAGGGCTCAGTCAGTGCAGAAAGAGAGGGTGGTGATAGAGCACCTGGATACAGGGGAGAAAACTGGATACAGCAGAGAAAGCTGGCCACGAATGCTGGATGAACTAGGGCAGGCTCGTGTTAGTGTGAAGAATGAAGGACCACATCAAACACCAGAGAGCTGTATGTCAAAATACAGCCTAATGAGGCTAGTATTGAGAAGGCCAGTGTTGAGATTAATAGGGCCAAGAAAATGAATAAAAAATAGTGAAGTCCAGCAAATAGCAATAAATGTACTCACCCAGAGCAAAAAAAAGTAAAGGGTTCTACTCAAAAGCAGTAACATTAAAACTACTGATCAAAGGGGGAAAAAAAGATTCTGGAAAGAGACAGAAAGGCAAAGCTCAGCTGGAGCTCTGCAGAACACCCTCTGGGGTTCCTTACCTTCCGTAGAAGAGCAGCTGGTGATGACTCAACATCTATCAACACTCATCTGAGCTTCTGTTCTGGGAGGTCTATCCTACAGCCTCTTGCCACTGCCATCTCCTCACTCAGTGACCTTCCCTCCCTCTCAGGTGGCATCTGGAAAAATACTCAATCAAGACTGCCTTTCACAGGGTCTATCTGATCCTGTGAATTTGACCCACCAAAGAGCAGAAAGGGTTCCTGCCTCCTCCTTGGAGGTCCCATGCTGCTCCACCCTGCCATCTTTCCCATGTTCTCTTCTCCTGATGCTCAGGTAGGCACAGAGGCACATCAACAAGTCTGCTATTCACCTGGGGAATGAGATGTCAGTGTTGCTTAGTGCCTCACCTGGTTTTGAGGTACAGGGAAGCACCCTCTACTAGACTGATGACTCATGGTTCCCATGATTTCCTTCTCTCCTTCATGTTCTGATTGTATAGCTAAGCTCCTGGGTGTTTCTGGAGATAGTAGAGCCAGTTAGGCTAACCAGAGCCCCAGATGCAGGGAGGCCCTCCTTAGAATGTGTAGTACTTGATGCCTTCTTCTCCTCAGTTTTACATAATTATAAGATTAAATTAAAGGAAGAAATAAAGCAATTTCCAAGAATCAAAATTTCCTGGCACAATGACTCCAAGGAGTTATTCCAAATAACTTTACAACATCATAATTTGACTAAAAGGATATAACATAAGAACAACAACAACAAAAACTAGGAAAAACATATATGGTTTTTAGTAAACAAATTGCTGGTAGTAATGCTAATATTGCTAATATGAGACAGTTTTGTAGTATTACGGGACAAATAAAATGAGTAATTATGCCAGCATTGTTCAAAACTGAGGTGTTCAGCATTGCTTACAGGAAACACAAATGCAAGATGACTGAAGTAAAACCACTATAGGCCTGAAGTTCTAAATTTGAATAGGAAGGATGCATATGAACTTATGGTACATTCTATCTTTAAGAGAAATATGTCTATTCTAACTCTAGCATTGAAAAGGCCTCAAAATCATGATCAACTCTGTAGCAATGAACACCACTAGCACCTAGATTATGGTTTCTAAAAGTCATTTCCCACTGAAAGGAATCAAGTCTTCTCAGGGAAATGGTTGATTCCAGGTCTGGAGCAGGAAATGGACAAGAGGAGCTTAAAACATTTTGTCAAACCAGACAGCAAGGAAAGTATCAGAATTTATTAGGACTATGGCAAAGGGTCTCAGGAGCCAAACTGAAGAGATTACTGCTGTCCAAAATTGGAAGAATAACTCTAATAGAGACAATGTAGCAAATATGTTTATTCATATTTCATTTATATTTATAATAAAGCTAAAAACCAAAACCACACAATTCAACAAATTTCTGTGGAGGATGCTAGGGAGGAAACTGGTTACATTTAAAACTGTAAATAGGGACTTCCCTGGTAGTGCAGTGGTTAAGAATCCGCCTGCCAATGCAGGGGACACGGGTTTGAGCTCTGGTCCGGGAGGATCCCACATGCCGAGGAGCAACTAAGCCCATGCGTCACAACTACTGAGGCTGCGCTCTAGAGCCCGTGAGCCACAACTACTGAGCCCGTGTGCCACAGCTACTGAAGCCCACATGCCTAGAGCCCGTGCTCTGCAACAAGAGAAGCCACCACAATGAGAAGCCCCTGCACCACAATGAAAAGTAGTCCCTGCTCCCCACAACTAGAGAAAGCCCATGGGCAGCAATGAAGACCCAATGCAGCCATAAATAAATAAATTTATTTTTTTTAAACCTGTAAATAAATTTTTAATAAAAGCAAACATTTAACCTAATTTGCTACATAACCTGTACCTCAGGGTAACAAAATATTTGAAGGGAAGTTTCTTTTCATAGACATTCTAGCTAAAAAACAAAGAAGAAAAGATAGAATTAAACTGTCACACTTTTGTGACATGAAATGATGGCTCAAGTATGTGATCATCAATGCCATGAACCAGAAATTATGAAGAAAGAACATACCACCACCTACAAAGTAGTTTTGCCAAAAATAAATAAATAACAAAAATTTTTAAAGGAACATGAATTTGAGTAACAGGAAAATTAGAGATTAGAGGATAGGAAACTCTATGGGACAAATGACCCCTTTCTTTAACGTAAAAGAAAAATATATCTTTGTTCTATCATAAATAAAAAACAATTTTTTTAAGTTTTAGGAGGTAGAAAAACAGGCATTACTTCACTTCTACATGTTTTGGTACTTCTTTGTGTTTTGGTTCCATGTTTGAGTGCTTAAGTTATCAGAGGTTGGGAATCAAAGTAAAAGAAAATAGCAACTATTTCTATTTGTTAATGATAATTTCACTTGCGATAGTGAGAGAGACGTGCATTCATCAGATTGAATGCATGTTATGCACCAGGCACCAGGCTTACTGACATGGTGATACAGAGATGAAAGCCAGTCCCCTTCTCCAGGGGCTCACAGTGCAGGTGGGGAGATGGGCAAGGATCCCACAAGCACAGACCAATGCAGGGGACACGGGTTTGAGCTCTGGTCCGGGAGGATCCCACATGCCGAGGAGCAACTAAGCCCATGCGTCACAACTACTGAGGCTGCGCTCTAGAGCCCGTGAGCCACAACTACTGAGCCCGTGTGCCACAGCTACTGAAGCCCACATGCCTAGAGCCCGTGCTCTGCAACAAGAGAAGCCACCACAATGAGAAGCCCCTGCACCACAATGAAAAGTAGTCCCTGCTCCCCACAACTAGAGAAAGCCCATGGGCAGCAATGAAGACCCAATGCAGCCATAAATAAATAAATTTATTTTTTTTAAACCTGTAAATAAATTTTTAATAAAAGCAAACATTTAACCTAATTTGCTACATAACCTGTACCTCAGGGTAACAAAATATTTGAAGGGAAGTTTCTTTTCATAGACATTCTAGCTAAAAAACAAAGAAGAAAAGATAGAATTAAACTGTCACACTTTTGTGACATGAAATGATGGCTCAAGTATGTGATCATCAATGCCATGAACCAGAAATTATGAAGAAAGAACATACCACCACCTACAAAGTAGTTTTGCCAAAAATAAATAAATAACAAAAATTTTTAAAGGAACATGAATTTGAGTAACAGGAAAATTAGAGATTAGAGGATAGGAAACTCTATGGGACAAATGACCCCTTTCTTTAACGTAAAAGAAAAATATATCTTTGTTCTATCATAAATAAAAAACAATTTTTTTAAGTTTTAGGAGGTAGAAAAACAGGCATTACTTCACTTCTACATGTTTTGGTACTTCTTTGTGTTTTGGTTCCATGTTTGAGTGCTTAAGTTATCAGAGGTTGGGAATCAAAGTAAAAGAAAATAGCAACTATTTCTATTTGTTAATGATAATTTCACTTGCGATAGTGAGAGAGACGTGCATTCATCAGATTGAATGCATGTTATGCACCAGGCACCAGGCTTACTGACATGGTGATACAGAGATGAAAGCCAGTCCCCTTCTCCAGGGGCTCACAGTGCAGGTGGGGAGATGGGCAAGGATCCCACAAGCACAGCACAGCAAGGGTTCCTACAGTGCTTTGCACAGGCCACTGGAGGTACAAGAGCTGATTTTTGGCAACACAGAGATAATTACTTTTTATTATAAATATTCATTAACACCTTCAACCTTTTATTTAAGGTGTATATTTATGCACTTTTTTTTTTTTTTTGGCGGTACGTGGGCCTCTCACTATTGTGGCCTGTCACTTTTGTGGCCTCTCCCATTGCAGAGCACAGGCTCCGGACGCGCAGACTCAGCGGCCATGGCTCATGGGCCCAGCCGCTCTGCCGCATGTGGGATCTTCCCAGACCAGGGCACGAACCCGCGTCCCCTGCATCTGCAGGCAGACTCTCAACCACTGCGCCACCAGGGAAGCCCTATGCACTTATTTTAATATGTGAAAAAAATATAACTAGCTAAGAAAAATTTTAAGTTTAAAACAAAAGTGAGCTATTTAAAGAAAAATAGTAGTAGAGGTGGTAGGCAGACAGGGCAGAAAAAAAAATTGTGATGGTACTACTCAAATCACTGAGGTTTGGGAAATAATGCAGATCAGTGTGGGTAAATCAAAAAGGAAGCCATTTCACAAAGGTTGGAATCCTCATTGTATGTTCTCTGGCCTGAAATAAGTTGCCATGAAAGAGGTATGTATGTACTTCTAGGAGAGCACAGGGAGGCGAAGGGCACTATCGTGGCCTGGGGGATTCAGAGGGTTTTCCAGAGAAAGCAGACTTAAGAATGAGGAGGAGTTGTGCTGAAAAACAGTACATTTATTAGGACCCCTCATATGTCGAATTATGGAATCTTAGGCTTGGATGGAACCTTAGGAATCATCTGTATATTGCTTGTAATTAACTTTAAAATACTCCCTTATAGATAGTGTGACATATATGTGTGCATTTATTTATTTATTTTTATTCTTTTCCATTGTGGTTTATTATGGGATATTGAATATAGTTCCCTGTGCTAGACAATAGTACCTTGTTTATCCATTCTATATATGGTGGTTTGCATCTGCTAGTCACAAACTGCCAATCCCTATCCGTCCCCTTGGCAACCACAAGTCTGTTCTCTATATCTGTGAGTCTATTTCGTAGATAAGTTCATTTGTGTCATATTTTAGATTCCACATATAAGTGATATCATATGGTATTTGTCTTTCTCTTTCTGACTTCACTTACTGTGATAGTCTCTAGGTCCATCCATGTAGCTGCAAATGGCATTATTTCATTCTTTTTTATGGTTGAGTAATATTCCATTGTATATATATATACCACATCTCTTTTATCCATTCATCTGTTGAAGGACATTTAGGTTGTTTCCATGTCTTGGCTATTGTAAGTAGTGCTGCTATGAACATAGGGGTGCATGTATCTTTTTGATTTATAGTTTTGTCTAGATATATGCCCAGAAGTGGGATTGCTGGATCATATGGCAACTTTTAGTTTTTTGAGGAACCACCATAATGTTTTCCACAATGGCTGTATCAATTTACATTCCCACCATAGTTTAGGAGGGTTCCCTTTTTCCACACTTTCTCCAGCATTTGTTATTTGCAGTCTTTTTAATGATGGTCATTCTGACCAGTGTGAGGTGGTACCTCCTTGTTGTTTTGATTTGCATTCTCTAATAATTAGTGATGTTGAGCATCTTTTCATGTGCCTATTGGCCTTCTGTATGTCTTCTTCAGAGAAATGTCTATTTAGGCCTTCTGCCCATTTTTTGATTGGGTTGTTTGTTCTTTTGTTATTGAGTTGTATGAGCTGTTTGTATATTTTGGAGATTAAGCCCTTGTTGGTCACGTCATTTGCAAATAGTTTCTCCCAGCCATAGGTTGTCTTTTTGTTTTGTTTATGGTTTCCTTTGCTGTGCAAAAAGCTTATAAGTTTGATTAGGTCCCATGTATTAGTTTTAACCCACACCCTAGGGTAGTGAGTTTATGACTGAAAGTGGCCTAAAAAAATTTGATGAAGACCTCAAAGAGATTTTGTTTTTATATGAGTTATATCTATTGATATTTACCATGTTAGAAATAAAAACTGAGAAATGTTTTTAAATACTTATTAATTTATTAAAATAATAATAAGCCTGTTATAGCATAACATAAGCAACATACTTATTTTAAAATATTTAGAAAAGAGAAAAAATTTATAAGGGAATAAAGAGAACCTATAGATCAAGAGACTTAAAAAGTAAATTTTACCTCAAAAAATAAAAAGTCATCATAAGAAAGAAAATCTAAAAACAAATCAGCCAATAACAATACATGAACCTTATTTAGAGTCAATACAAACACTATTAAAAATTATATGACGATCAGAGAAATGTGATCACTGTCTATATATTTGATATCAAATTATTTTTAAATGTTTAGATGGATTTGTGGTTTTGTACCTATGTTCAAAATGAGTTTATATTTCTTAGAGATACATAATGAAACAGAACAAGTGAAATAATACGATGGGATTTGTTTCAAAAATATCTGGTTAAGAGTGGAAGCAGAGGTGACACTATATATTAATAATAGATGGTGAGTAAATCAGGTTCAGTATTCTATTCTCTCTATATTTGTAGTTGTTTAAAATTTTAATAATAAAAAGTTTTTTCTAATTTAATGTAGATAATCTGATACCTGAAGTCTAGCCAAGAGCAGACTTCACTTCCTTGTCACTTCCTATCAAATGAGGAAATGTCTACACCACTTGCTTTGATAAGCCAATACATTGTTCTGGGGGATGAATGATCTAGAACCATGAGCAGTTTGGGGGAAATGGCCAAAAAGGAACACTCAGAGGTCAAGAAAGCCTAAGTAATCACTTACTATACTATATCCCTTTCTATTAATCTAGTATATACTCTCTCCTGCAAGAAAAACAATTATTTCATATTTTTTATTACTTTTCTCAGTTAGTCACGTAACACTGAAAACTTTATCAAGAAAGGCATTTGGGGACTTCCCTGGTGGTGCAGTTGTTGAGAGTCCGCCTGCCAATGCAGGCGACACGGGTTCGTGCCCCTGTCCAGGAGGATCCCACATGCCGCGAAGCAGCTGGGCCCGTGAGCCATGGCCGCTGAGCCTGCGCGTCCGGAGACTGTGCTCCGCAACGGGAGAGGTCACAACAGTGAGAGGCCCGCGTACCGAAAGAAAAAAAAAAAGAAAGGCAATTGGAAGTCACTAGCACAACCAAAGAGGAAGTTAAGCATTGTGGATAGGAACTGGGGCTTTCTCATCAGACTAGCAGGGTTTGTATTTCATCTTACTAGTGTAATTCATCTACTAGTATCTACTTTATAAGACTGGGGGATTATAATTTGTATACCTTATAATTATCTACCTTATAACTTGGGGGATTAAATGAGTTAATACCTGTGAAGCACTTAGAAAATGATACCTGGCACATAGCACGCACTCTAAACAGAATTTTTTAGTACATAGAACACCCACATGACTGGTTTGGGTGTAAATAATGGAATATTTTTGTATTCTAAACAAGTGGTTATTAACTGTGGGAGATTTTGCCCCCAGGGGACATTTGGCAACATCAGATCGTATTTTTTTACTGTTACGCCTGAGGGGAGTGGTGCTGCTGTCATCTAGGGGAAAGAGCCCAGGGATGCCAGTAAACATCCTACAATGCACAGGACAGCCTCCCACAGCAATTATGCAGCCCTAAATGTCAGTTGTACCAAGGCTGAGATATCCCTTTCTATGCCCTCAGGGAAACATGTTCTGCACGAATAAGTAAATGCCTTTTCATGTCAGTTTTACGTTAATTGTTTTGATTATTTCTCTGTCACTGGAAGTACAAATCAAGCATCCTAACAGGTCCATTTTACATAAACACTGGAACATATAGTAAATATCTTATCCATATTAGCATATTTTATTTTTCAAAACAATAAAAATGTGGTACAGTAGAGTATTTAAGGAGATGAGTTCCACAGTCTATTTGGATTCAATTAAAATACACTGTATCCCAGCCCTGCTGTTTACTAGCTATACAACCTTAAATTAGTTACCTAGCTGATACTTGGGCCTCTATTTATTAAACATGATGAAATAATAGTTCCTAACTTATAGTATTATTATGAGTATTAAATGAGATAATGCATGTAAACCACTCAATACTATGTCTATATTATTGTTATCAAACAGAACTTTAAATGCTGGTTAAATAAAGAAGATAACAGATATATCTTTGGCATTTAAAAAAGAATTTGCATATATTAACACTACTAAAACATATACTTAGAAATGTTTAAGATAGTACATTTTAGGTTATGTGCTTCTAACCACAATTAAAAAAGAAATAATTGGGCTTCCCTGGTAGTGCAGTGGTTGAGAGTCTGCCTGCCAATGCAGGGGACACAGTTTCGTGCCCTGGTCCGGGAAGATCCCACATGACGCAGAGCGGCTAGGCCCGTGAGCCATGACCGCTGAGCCTGCGCATCCGGAGCCTGTGCTCCACAATGGGAGAGGCCACGGCAGTGAGAGGCCCACGTACCGCAAAAAGAAAAAAAAAAAAAAGAAATAATTTTCTTTGCTTCCATAAAAAGCACCATAGCATCATGTAATGACGAAGAAACCTGTATTATGGTATACAAGAAAATAGCACCTTCTTGCTAAATAAAAATATATCAATAGACACATACAGTCCTGCTATGGACTGAATTGTGTTCTCTCCCCACCCCTAATTCATATACTAAAGCCCTAACCCTCAATGTGACTATATTTGGAGATAGGGCCTGTAAGGAGGTGATAAAGGATAAATGAGGCTATACAGGTGGGGCCCTAATCCAATAGGGCTGGTGACATTATAAGAAGAGAAGGAGACCCCAGAGCTCTCTCACTTTGCCATGTGAGGATACAGTGAGAAAATGGCCATCTGCAAGCCAGGAAGAGAGTCCTTACTAGGGGTCAAATTTGCCAGCACCTTGAGCTCAAACTTCCCAGACCCCAACACTATGAAAAATAAATTTCTGTTGTTTAAGCCACCCAGTCCGTGTTATTTTGTTACAGCAACCTGAGCAGATGAAGACAATTGCTATTAAATGTAGTTCATGAGAGAAAAGCTTGAAAAGAAAAGTTGGATGACACTTTGGTGTGGCTGGAAAGAGCATGGTAAGATTTTGAGGGGAGAAGAATGAATAACAAAGAAATTGGAGACAGAAGCCAAGATAGGGAATATAAGCAGAGGTGAAGGACAGATAAGAAACACTGAAGGGAAAACATTAGATTGAAAGGAGAGAAACAGTCAGATAAAAAGAATGTTGTGAAGAAAGATGAAAAAAGAATGGTCTTGAGAAAATAACTGCTTCCCCTGCCCAGGTGTTATACAGCATGAAAAATTTAGAGTGGGGGAAGAAAACCTGAAAAAGATATCACAGTCGCAAAAGGAAGACCAAAGGTAGAAAGCAGTCGGTATAGAGGAGGGAAAGGAGAAAGATAGATGCTGTACTGATTGGAGAAGCCACACTTTTTAATTATTGGAAATGCTTCCACTGCGGCTGCAAGCTTTCCAAATATAAGATCATTTATGATCCTCTGGAGGCTTTTTTACTATTGTTTCATTTTGTGTTTACTGATTATTACCTTCATGGGTAAGTTTGAAAATCCACCATCTGGCCAAAGCCTGATTGACCATTTACCAATTCAATTCAACCTTGCACCCTTCTTTCAAATCCCTTTACAGCGAGGTTAAAACACACAGATGTACACACACAGCTATGAACAGAATGACCAAGTTGTGTCCAAACAAGGATATTGAAGCAGTACTTTAAAACAATTTTCTTGAAATTGAGAGAACTATTTCACTTCTAGTATGACTATGGCTATGTAGGTCAGTATTTCTACCTTCTCTCCTGGAACTGGTAAGAAACCAAAAAGGAACAATAACAACAAAACTTGAAAATTCCATTTTCATGTATAAAAGAGACAGATATAATCTGCAATCTCCAAAATATGTCTAAGGGTTGCCCCAAACAAAGTCTCATTAAAAACAAGTAAAGAGAAGAAGCATGAAGAGTAACAGGAAGGCCCAGATCTCATATAATGCCACCAAAAGTACATTTCCTAGAAGGGAGGGGCTTAGGCTAAAGAGCAGTATCTACATCCTTTGTTTGCAAGAAATCAGGACAGAAACTAGGGTGAGTAGGGCAGAGGTCAGAGTGAGCCTCAATCCAATTTGATTCAGAGACATACTACAAGTCACACAGACGAATCATACCTTCAGGAAGCAGTCTGTCTCTGTGGAAGTAGAAGAGAAAAGACTCTTACAGGTTGTGAAACCCAGGAAGTGACTCTGGCCCCTCCCCACCCTCCACTCCCAGAACATAGCTGGTCCAGGAAAATCTAACTATTTCAACGGTGAGCAGCAAAAAAAAAAGGGGGGTGGTGGGGGAATTGATATAGCATTAAGAGAAAGGTATTAGAAGAAGAAATATGGAAAAGAGAAGCAAAACTTTGTAACACATGAAGACTGCTCATGAGAAAATTGTTCTCCGGAGCAGAAGAAAATTGTGAATATTTCTGTTGCTCTGTAACAAACTACCTGAAACTTAGTGGCTTAAAACAACAACCACTTATTATATCTCATATTTTTCTGAGTCAGGAATTCAGGAAGTACTCAGCTGGGTGATTCTTCTGCTCCACATGGTTTCAACTGGGGTCACTTGGTAGTTTTCAGCTTGTGACTTGGTTGGTCTGGAGGTTCAACAAGGTTTCATTCACGTGATTAGCACCTTGTCAGTGATGTCTGGGCTCAGCTAAGCTACTTTTCCACCCCAAGTAATCTCAAAATCTGTCCACGTAGCCTTTCCAACATGGTGGTCTCAGGTTTCCTACATGGTGGCTCCAAGAGAAAGGAAGTAGAAGCTTCCAGTTTCTTAAGGCCTGGGTACTGAAACTAGCACAGTTTCACTTCTGCAATGTTCTATTATCAAAGCAGTCACAGAGCTCACCCAGATTCAAGGCAAGGGGCATAGATCCCACCTCCAAGAGGAGAGTCAGAGAATTTGCAGCCATCTTTAATCCACCACTGTGGTCAAGCCTTTCACCATAAATTATAAATAAATCAACCAATAGCCTCTATGAAGCAATGCTACAAGAAAAATATGACAGATGTAATACAAAAAATCTATCATACCAATTAATGTAATAAATTTTACTCACTGATTTAACAAAATATCTTCAGATTGGATCATAAGACAAAACCTAACTCCAGGATCTATATAGGAAGCACTCCTGAAATAAAGTGATTCAAGAAAGCGGTAAACAAAAGAACAGATAAAGGTGTACTAGGCAAATATAAACCAAAAAAAAAAAAAAAAAAACACCCCACAGGATTTGATCTTCTTATGAGAAAGGGTAGAATTCAGGCTGCAAAGCAATAAACATGAAAAAAGGGCACTATATAATGGTAAAAGGCTCAATTCACAATGAAGAAAAAACATTATTTAATATCCAGGCACCAATATTTATAAATATTCAGAAATATACCAGTAGTAAGAGATTTAATTTAGGTTTCTCAGTTTAGGACATATTAAGATAAAAAGTAAGGAAAAAAAAAACACAGACCTAATTAACATAATTAATAAGATAGATATAATTAATCTATATCAAACTCTGCACCTCAAAAGTAGATCACACCTTATTTTCAGTCCCCATGGAATATAATCATATATGTGAATATGTATTCAGCCACAAACAAAAGCTTGAAAAATTCCAAAAAGTAGGAAATGCATAGAAAATGTCCTCTGATCATTACACAATAAACAAGAAATTAAAATACGATATTGAAAAACAAAAAGCTATTTCCATCTGAAATGTTTAAATTCTCTGCTAATCAACTCTTGGGTCAAAAAAGAAATACAAATCCAAGCTGGAGAATTTTTAGAAAACAATGTTAACGAAAACATTATATTTCAGAACCTATGGTAAAGATGTCAAACAGTGCTCAGAGGAAAAATGATAGCATTTAATACATTAACAAAAAGAATGAAAAACAAATATGGGGTAGGAGAGTAAGGAACAAACTATTAGGTACAAAATAAGCTACAAGGATATACTGTGCAATACAGGGAATATAGCCAATATTTTAAAATAACAATACATGGAGTAAAACCTTTAAAAATTGTGAATCACTATACTGAACACCTGTAAATTATATAATATTGTAAAGCAAGTAAACTTCAATAAAAAAAAAGAATCTTACTCAAACTGTGAGAAAAAAAGAATAACAAAATAAACCAAAGGAAAAAAGAAGTAAGCAGTTAAAGATAAAAGAATTTATGATTTTGAAAACAATAAAAAGAAAGTAATACTAATAAATACAAAAGCTGATTTTTAAATGAAAAATGCTTTAAAAATTAGTTAAACTGCTAGCTGACCTAATCAAGATAAAAATTACAGTTGCAGAAATAAGAAATCATAAAATGAAAACAAATAGCAAAATGAGGGAACTGAAAAGAATATTAAAGAATATTCACCTTTTGAAAATGAATTAGAAAATCTGGCTGGATTAAACAGGTTAGGAAAATATAGTTTACCAAATGTACCCAATGAGAGATAGAAAATTTAAACTGGTCTCTGAAAAAGAAAAAATAAAAGCTGTCAAAACGCTACTTATCCAACCCTTAGTGACACCTGTCAATTATTTCTCACACACAAAACAAATGGCAAATCTATCTCACGTCTGCATATAAATGCAAAAAATCTTCAGTAAATCTTAAATAGGATAATATTTCAAAACCGGGTGAGTTTTATTCAAGAAATGCAAGGACACTTCAATATTAGGTAATCCACTAATATAATTCATAATATTAATATAGCAGTACTGGAATTATAATTCATTATATTAATAGTCCTACAGAGAAAAATCATGATCATCATATTCAGCAAAATTTAGGAACTATTTTTTATTAAAAATCTCAATAAAAAATATATGGATAATTTCTTAACATGATAAAATATATATTTCAGTCTAAAAGCAAGCATCACGCTTAAAAGGAAAGAACTATAAGCATCAGTTTGCAATCTTGTTGCACATGAAATCACTAGGAAATCTTTAAACAGTTTAAAATACTGATACCTGGGTCCTGTCTCCCAGAGAGTCTGATTAATCAGTCTGGAGTGATGCCTGGACATTGGGATTTTTAAAAGCTACCAAGTCTAATGGGCAGTCAAAGTTGAGAACCACCATTACATTCAGAAACAAAGTCGGAGTGCCCACTATTAGTACCATTATTTAATATTATATTCAAGATACAATTGTACAATTAATGTTGTATTGGAAGTCAATGCAATTATATAAGAGAGAATTATAAAATTTGGAAAGAAGAAGTTAAACATATCACTAATTTAGATTATATGATTTGGGAGAGGTAAACTCAAGAATTTGGCTTTAGATTTAAAAATTACTGCAAGCAACGAGTACTCATATAGCAAGCAACAGGTTTTATAGAACACAACTGGTTATAAAATATAATGAAAGAAAATACAAATAGGAGCAAAAATGTAAATATCTAGCCACAAACTTAAATAGAAATGTGCAAGACTTATATGAAGAAAACTTGAAAATACTATGAAGGATTCAAAAGAGGACTTGAACTAATTGAAAGACACATATTTTTGGATAGGAATGCTCAGTGTCATAAACATGTCAATTCTTTCTAACTTCATTTATACTTTTAATGTCATCTCAATAAATATGCCAAATTTTAAAAAACTAGGCCAGTTGATTCTAAAATTCACGTTGAAAAGGAATCAATGTTAGCCAGGAAAATTCTAAACAGAAGGTGGAAGATGTACTAAATTTATTTAAAAATATAATAAAGCCTCAATAATTAAAACTATGTACATAGTTATGGTACAAGCATAATCAGTCTAACCAATGGAACTGAAAAGAGACTCCAGAAATAGACTCAAGTATACAAAGAAATTTAGTATATGATAAAGGTGGCATTTCAGTGGGGGGAAAGATGGGTTATTCAATAAGTGATATTTGACAAACTGCATAGCCATCTGGAGAAAAATTGTTTTATTTACACCTTACCTTGTATATTATGATAAATTCCAAATGTATCAAGGATTTAAATGTAAAAATGAAATCATAAAGGTACTAGAAGAAAATACAGGAAAATTTATTTATTCCCTTGGAGTAAGGATGACTTTCTAACTGAAACTCAAAATCCAGAAGCCATAAAAAAAGAATGATAAAAATTGACTCCATAAAAATAAACTTCTGCATAAAAAAATCATAAAGACAAAGGGCAAAGGGAAAATATCTCTACAAAAAAAAAAAAAACACTGCGCCACCAGGGAAGCCCAACAAAATATTTTTAATAAAGAATTAAACTATGAATACAAAAAGTACTCCTAGAAATCAATGACAGAAAAGCCATTAACATAGGAATGGACAAAGGATAAGAACAGATAGTCCCCAGAAAAGGAGTTCAACTGCCTCTTAACCATACGTTAAAAAATTAAAATGCTTAATCTTACTAATAATAAGAAATATATATATGAAAACTACACTGAGAATTCTGATCTAGAGGAAAATAAAGTTTATAAGAAGAAGATATAAACTTAGACCTGGAAAGATTCTAAAAGGAAATGTGGCTTAATTTAAAAAACTTAAGCATTCATACTTCTGTAAAATTTTACTTTTGTATCTCATTATACTTTCTTTTCTTGGATAGAAGTTTCTCTTTGGGGTGATTTTGAACCAACAACGAAAATAAAGAAGGAATAAATAAAAGAGAAGAAAGTCTTAATATTACTGTGCAATAATTGGAAAAGTAAATGAAAAGAAGGAAACATGTATATATGTAGCTGAGAGGTAGGAGGATGACTTATGATTATCGAAAATATGTTAGGATGTAAAAGAAAAGTATTGCCTGGGGCTAAACTGCCAGCAGCAAAACACAGAAGAAAGATGCTCAGCTGGCTTTAGAGAGGAGATAGAAGAAGTAGGAAGCAAGCCCTCAAGACCAGGCTGTGGCCAGGAGGGGGCATTTCAGTCTGGGACAGCTTGGTTGCTGCCTTGATGTAGGGGAAAAATTAAAGTAGCTTCAGAGAGCAAGAGGGAACAGCAGGCAGAACGTTAGGTGCTATTGTGTTTCTAAAGTCAGAGTCTAATCCTCAAAAGGTACCATTAGCCCTAATAATATAAAATTACTTGAATATAAATTCTATTTCTTTAATAATAAAACCTAACGTGTGAATCAATATACATTCTAATAAGAGAGAAAAGAGAAAATCTCACCAGTCAAAACAAATCACAGTTAGATTTTAATTGCATTGCTTCACACCATGCTGACAGGGAAAATGTAGGACATTCCTGTCAAATTATGCCAGGAACTGCCTGGTTTCTGTCATAAAAGACAGATTATTTTTAAAATGTGCAACTCATTTATTCAAAGTTCAACATACCTACTATAGTACTCAATAAATGTTGGTTGACAATCGTGATTTTCTGTGTTTCAGGTTTGGAATGTGGAGCTATTTTAAAATAACCTTTAAAGTATAGGGTTTTTGTTTCCTTGTGATCTTTTGCTTCTTTATTTAATTTTAATTTAGACATGGTTCTTTGATTTTAAGCTGGGCTTATTTTGTAGGGTTTTTTTCCCAAGCTCCATTAACAGTTTCAGAAAATTGTACTTTTATTTATTTACCTGAATCAATGTTTCTTTTATATATACTCAATTCAAAAGGTCGACAAAGTTTCCAAACATATACCACAGACCATTTATCCAGCATTTTAAATGAAAATAAAGGTGGTTTTAGCAGCATACAATAATTATAGATCTACATTTATCCTACAATATGCTAATGGGCAACTGATTAGGTTGTAGATATCCTAGAGTCCTCAGTAGCATTTATGTATGAATCTGCATGAATTACAACTTCAGCTATTCCTCACTTTCAGCATAATGTTTCTCTATGCGTAGTTCTTATATAAGTGAAGCATACTTGGCCATTTCCTACTATGTGTATCTTCTGGATTTATCTCTTGTCACTCTACAATTAGGTTGTAGTAAAATTGGTGTTATATTTGCAGTGTCTAAATGATGCCACATAATTTAACTGAACCAGAGATATAAATTACTCTGAATCAGCTGAAAACAGAGTCTGGCCAAGGAAAGGGAAAGATAGGATTATCTTTGAAATTCCTCACAAGCTATCTCTGACCTTTTGCTATGTCAACATTTTGAAGGTACTTTCTCTGATTCCTTGAAGATAAGCAGCTCCATGAAGACAGGGCTGGTGATCTGAGGCAGATCAGAGTAATGTAGAGAAACATTTGAAATATACTCAAAGGGGATATTTAAGCATTAATAATTTTCTGGGTTATGCATGTAATATTAAAATAGTTTCATGCAGTAAATACCTATGTATTATGTCCACAGTATTTGAGCTTTTATAACCATTATCTTCAATCCTTGTGATACTGAGAGGTAGACAATTAACAGATAAGGAAACTGAGACTCACAGAGTTAGGTAATTTCCCTCAGAATGTCATTGCTGTAAGGGGTAGCCATGATGGAAATACAGCCACTTCCTATTCCAAAGCCTGGGAAGTTGGCACTCAAACCATGGTGCATGAACACAGAAAGTGAAAATACACTGAGGTTGAGTTCAAAAATTGGGAAGATGCTTTCATTTCTTTGAAACAGCTTTGATATCCTTTACCTCCCATCACCCATCTCAGAACCACCCTTAGCCTAATCTAGTTCCTTTTTAGCTCACTTATGAATAGTGGCATTATGAGAAAGCCAGGAGTGTAAGTCTCTGGCATATCTGCAATAAATATAGTCTCTATTACTTTGGACAAAGTAATAGTTACCCCCTCAGAGCCTCATTTGCAAAGTATGGATAAAAGTAAAGTGATCAGGGAGATTAATGAAATCACAGGTGTGGATTGTAGTCCATCCTCAATAATGGTTTCCAGCTTCTCCTTCATTTCAACAATAGTTGTCTTGCTGGTTTCTTGGGCTATAGCTTATCTTCTGCCTCTAGTCTCCACTCAACTTGCATCATCATGCAACCAGGTTCTATAAGGGAAAGAACCCGTGACCAGGAGTTGTAAGTGAGAGTGATACCTTTACTGAGTTATGTGACATGCTCCTTCACTTCCCTGACTAACCACCAGGTACAGAAACCAGCAGCAAATTAATTCATAAAGCTACCCTGGGCCACTACCAGCCATCAAGAAACCAAGGGGACCAGGGATGAGGCAGACTGAGGACAGTGGCAGGAACTGGGAAGCGGAGATGCAGAAAGATGTAGCTTCCTCTACCATTCAGAACTGTCTAGGTTGCAAGAGGCAGACAATCTAAACTAACTGAAAAACACAAACTAATAAAAGGGAAATTTATTAAGCCATGAACTAAAAGGCTAGGTGTGGCTGGATAGGGGCTCAAAGGATATTATTAGGATGTGGCTTCTCTCTCCCAGGTCAGCTCTCTGTTGGCACTGATCTCAAACAGCTAATTTCCCATTGGTACAAAGTAGCCATAGTAGTTCCATCTGTACCTTTTCAATTCAATGGAAATAGAAAACCTGTCTCTGCCCTCCCATTCTCAGAAGTCTCATTATAACATGTTTTATATTATAATGAGGTTGAGGCTCTGAATGGGTCATATGCCCATCCTTGAACCAACTTCTGTGGCCTGGGAAATGGGATGCACTCACTGGTGTAGGTCCAGATCACATGCTCAACCCTGTGACCAATCATGGAGGCCTGGGCAACATTATGTGTTGATTATCTCGGGGCAGGGATTTCCACCAAAAATCAGATACTAGATGTTGCCCCCAATGCTATCCACAGGGTAAAGGCTAGAGAGGACTTCGTGATACCCGGCCAACTCCCTCATTAAGAACAAGCGTCCTTTCCTTAAGAGGACCATACACTAAGGACGTGCAGAACTGACCTGAGGTGGGTAAGGGCTTGTGTATTAAAGGACCTGAGAGAATACCAGTGGGCCGGAGCAGAGTTAGTAAGGTTTAGAGAATGGCTTGAAATAATGTTGGGGAGATAAGAGCAGCAAGATTATGAAAAGCCTTGTAGGTTATTAAGGAGTGTTGCTTTTAAGTACAATGGGAAGTCACTGGACAGTAAAAACATTAATCCAGGAATACATGTTTTTTAAAAGATCATTCCAGTGACTTTATAAAATTAGAGCAGAAAGGAGATACTTATTTCGCTCAGAATTATGTCTATTAAACTATTTCATTTCAGCTTTCCTGATGTATGACTCTAGGCATACTGCTTTTCTTAGGACAAGAGAACATGCTTAATTCTTTAAGTCATTATATACATATTCATTTCTAAAATGCATATTTCTTAATTATAATAAACGAAATACTTTAATATGTCAATGTATAATGTCTATGAATTATTTTCAATTATATTTGAGTGCAGCAAACATCATGTTACCTAATGATTCCAAAATAAAGCAAATTAAACCTGGAAAGAAAGTCCTCCCTATGACATCATCTCTGCCCTCTAACTTCCACACCCAGAGAAGGTAGCCTGCCTGCCTGAATCTGTGTCCAGCTGTTATCTACATGGAGGTCACTTGGAGAAAAGTAGATAGGGATGTAGCTTCCCAAGTCAGCTCAGGTGTTCCTGGTCCCCAAATCCTACGAGAGCCTTCTGCACAGCCATCAGCAGGGACATTGTAGCAGGCAGATCTGTGCAGCCCAGACACCAAGAGACATCACATAAGAAAGAGCCCTTTCTCACCAACTATTTCAGGTTGTGGAGCCTCAGGGTAGTGAAAATGAACCAGTACTAATGGTTTTGCTAATCAAAAACAGTGACTGAGATAAGATCTTAATTTTCTATTCCCTAGACCTTGCAGTGCTATATCATATATTCATGAAGTAATAATTTTGTAGAACATAGAACCACAGAAAGCTAGGGCTAAATTGACCCCCTCCTTAACCTAATGAAGAAGCAAAGGCCACGAGAGGGGTAGATCCTTGATCAGGCTAACATACCAAGTTGAATCACTGATTCAAAACCAAAATAATTATAATAATAATAATTTAATTTAAATTCTATATTCCCAGTCTCCTGGGATAAGAAAACTATATTTATTTATATATTTGCATGATGCTTTCACAGTCATAATTCCATGTATCTTTACAATTTTAGAATAACAATATATCAATCCAGGACCACTTTAAGCTAATTTTTTAACTTGGGGATTTCCTGGACCGCGTAGGAAGCATAAATTTGAATCCCAAAACTATCTCAAAATGTGGTGGCTTATAACAAGTCATTTGTTTGCTAGCTGTTATGATTGCTAGGGGAGACTTTTCCTCACTAGAGGCTAAGCCAAAATTAACGAGTTTCCTGGCAATAGACTCAGAGTGGGTGGTCTAAGATGGCCTCACTCACTCGACTGGCGGATGGTACTGGTCCCGTGTCTTCAGGTGACTAACCTGAGTTTACACATGTGGGTGGGCTCCAAAAACCCAAGAGGGAGGGGCAGACACCACTGGATGAGTGCTTTTTCAAGCGCTTGTATCATGTTTGCTAATGTCCCATTGGTCATAACAACTCACAAGGCCAAGCCCGGTGTCAGTGTGGGAAGGGACTTCAGAAAATCTCAGATACAGGCAGGTGTGGTTTACTGGGGGCCATTACTGTAACAACCTACCTCAGGGCCCAAGAGCTGAGCAAGGAATAATAGACGGCCTTGCTTTGAGGAAGACACGGAGCGAAATCCTGGCTCTACCTGTGTGCAATCTTAGATAAATGACTTACCCTCTCAGAGCCTTGGTTTCATCTTGGGGAAAATAATAACTACTTCACAGAGATTGTTGTAAAGTTTAAATAATGCATATTAAGTCTCTGCCTAAACATGCTTTAGTCGGCCCCATCCAAAAAGTTTTTGTCTTGACCCTGCTTCTGCTTCAAGATTTCACCTTGTTGCATTCTCTCTCTTTTGCAGCCTTGAAAAATTTTATTGAAAAGGCATTCTGATTTAAAAATCATATATGCCCACTGTAATATAAAATATATATATATATAAAACTCTATAGAGCTGGAAATAGTGGCTCCTCTTCCACCGTTCAGCCCATCCTTTTCATTCTGCACTGTCCTCCTGAGTGAGGCTCCAGGCTTCATGACAACTGCATCACACTGATGACTCTCAAATCTGAATGCCCAGTCCTGTCCTCCCCCATTCAGAGTCATTCACCCTCCACATGAGCAGAAGTTCTCAGTTTTTAGCATTCACCAGAATCACCTGGAGGGCACGTTAAACCCTGATTGCAGGGCCCCACCTCCCAGGGTTATGACTGAGTAGATTTTCAGTGGGGCCCAAGAATTTGAATGTCTACTACATTCCCAGATGATACTGATGCTGCTGGTCTGAGGACCACACGATTAGAACCATTGGCCTAGAAGCACTTCACTTCAACTTGTGCAAAGATCAACCATTCCTCTTTCAAGACCTTCCCCTTCCTGAATTTTATATAACAGGTAATGGCATTGATCCTGTTGACCAAACTAGAAACCAATTGTAGTTAAGGGTGCTGAGCAGTTAGAGTATAGTATCAAGTTGCTCAGGTTACTATTTCTTCCTTCCTGTTTTCCCAGATGGCTTCAGTCCTCAACAATTTCATTATCTATTAAACAGTGCCACCCGGTTATAAAGTCAAATACCTTTTGCTTTAAAATCCTTTGTCTCATCAGCTTCCTATGGTTGATGTGGAAAATTATGTAATTTTGTTATTTGCTTGGCCTACTGATAAGGTAGAAGAAATAAGTTTTGCCACTGGAATCAAGCTGTCTAATAAATCTGCATCCTCTGGTACTTTTTGGTGAAGTATTATAGGATGCCAGTATCTCACAAGGAAAAGATAGGAGGGGCTCTTCCAAGTTTGAAGGTGCAGATCACACTAGGGAAGTAATTTCACCTGTCATTCCTGATATTGGTACTCCATCTTTTACCATGTTGCAAGAGTTGCTACATTGTAGAGAAGGGCCTAAACCTTATACAAAGCTGGTTCAAACTTACTTTTGCAAAGGCTGGAGATAGTCATGCCTTAGTGCCCACGGTGTCCAACCAAGAAAAAGTATACAAATCTCTCAGATTTCATGAGCCAGATTTTTCTGTTTTCCAGCTATAGAAAAGGGAGTCCTGCATCTCTCTCAAGGGGACTATTTTACTAGTTTCTCCTTAACTACTCTCCTGTCTCTCCTTTGCCCCCTCCAAGCTATCCTCTATTCTGTGTATCAGAACACTCCATCTAAAACCCAGGTCTGATAATGTTATTCCCTTACTTTAGAATTTATAAGGAGGCTATCCATTGCCTACAGGAAAGCACAGCCAAGTTTGTTGTTGCTCTTGAATGGAAGAGAAGTTGGGGCCAGACTATGAAGGCCCATTAATGCCATTCAAAGGATTCTGGCTTTTATCCTGCAGGCAACTGGAAGCCGTAGAAGGTTTAAAACAAAGGAATGACACATAGGATTTATGTTTTTATGTTATTTCCACTCTGATATTAGTATAGAAGGTAGATTTGGGGAAAAAATTAGGCAGCAGAAGACTGGAGACAGAGAAACTAGTTAGGAAGCTGTTTTGTTAGTGAAGTAGGGCATGAGGAGAAGGAATGGAGTAGTATCTAATCTATAAGAAATATTTGTCTTGGTGTTGGTGGTGGTGGCTGGTGAAATGAGTGATCCAGGTTAGCACTTTTGAAACAATCCCAGCTGTTATTGAGATGATGAAGATATAATAGCCTGGGTCTTCTCTGTGCTCTTGATGGAAGTGAGATCATCCCAGGTTGCTCACTATATTAGCATTTCATAAGCTGTTGGGAGAGCTTGGGCCATGAGCTGAAGCTGAGCTTCCTAAGTCCCCCAACATCCAGGATTAAATCAAATGCATCGCAGTGATCAGCATGGCCTTTGGGCTTGTCACACTTAACAGCATTTCCTACCTCTGTGTCCTGAGAATTAAATCTTCCCCATGGAGGCAATCATATGCATTTAACACTGGGATGATAAATTCTTTCTTATTTGGTTTTTAAAATTAAGAGAACTGAGTAAGGCAGCAATTCCGGATTGTGTGAGGAAATGTGATAATGACTGGCTTTGTGGGCTCTGCCAAGTTCTCTCCCTCATGTTACCAGGGAGATGGTGAACACCTAAAATCGGTACAGCTGGGGCAGAAGAAGCTAAAGTAAAAAGTCCCATAGGGCAATTTTTTGGTTTCCTAACACTTAAATTCTTAAGACAATTTTATAATACAAATTAAATTAGATTTATTTGCAGAAGACAAATAAAATGTAAAAGAGAATAAAATATTTTAGCAGAGCCCACAGAGGCCTCACCTATAGTACATGCCTATTAAATATTAAACAATCTAAATCAGGAATAGTAAATTCATGATAAATAATTAGAAATATAACCTGAATAAATCCCATAGTCCCATGTGGTTTATTCTTTGTACTATATAAACGGTTTTAAATTTTACCAGGTGTCTCAAAAATTGTCAAAGGAGGATGTGCAATTTATTTAAAGTAGAAAAATCTTAAAATTTCTCTCCCCAGGATTGCCTCTTTCAGTGTCCTTCACCTAGAGCCAACCTTGTCCTCAAAATTTTCTCTTTCCCACTCTCAACACCCAACTCTCACAAACGCTTGCTGATATCATGTGACCAATGTCTCTCTCCTCTCCTTCCCTAATTACCATTTCTTTCAGCTTATTATGCATTTCCTCTAGCTCCTCTGGTTTCTTAAAAGGCTCTTCTTTATTTTTTTACCTGAATTCTGTACAACAGAAAAAAGAAAAAATCCTTTCTTCTCAGAAGCAAAAGGCAGAAGGGGAGATTGCAAGAACTGATACAGTGATCATTTTTGTCCCTGTTACACATTAATATTTTTATACCTGTTATAGGAAAAACCAAGAATAATATGAAATATATCACTAACTTTGAATAACATCAGAATTAAGCAGTGATTAGGAACATGAGCTTCAGAATCAGAAAAACCTGTGTTAAGACTCTGGCTCTGCCATTTGCTCCTTCCCTAGGTTTCAGCATCTACAAATGCAAAAGGACATGGATTAGAATTGAATTGGATAATTCATGTAAAATATCCAGCATAGTTCCTGGAAACTTTTATTATAATTATTGAATAAGGTATGTTGTGAATATTTTATTATAATTATTTGTATAAATTATGAGTGTTTTATTATAATTATTCATTCTTATCTTGGGGGAAAATAGTCCATAGGGAACAGGAATTTAGCCCAGGACAATCCTTCCTACTGGCACAAAACATTTAACAATCCAGAAAACAAGTTACTTTCCATCCTCAACCCTAGAGAAACAAATGCTATTTTCCCCATAGGTCATAAAGTATTCCTGCCTTCTCATGTGGTCACATGCTCAGTGGAGTTCCTGGCAACTCAACACACATCAATGGATTGATTAATGGACTGTTGAAAAAACAAATATCTCAGGGACACCAGATGCAAACCAAGTAGCAATGAGCCTGAAAGTCTGCCTGGTGATAGAATGAAGTATGTGCCCTTCTTCAGTCACTCCTGGACCAACTCTATCAACCAACAGTTGTGTAGATGCAAGTAGCCCACGTGAGTTCTCTTTCCCCATCAGCTGGTAAAGTAGATGGTTCATTTGTTCACTCATTCACTGGACAGTTTTTGAGCTCACATTGTGTGCCAAGCATTGTGCTTTTCACAGAGGAAAGGATAGGGTTCTAACTCTAGGGAGGTTCTCTTCAGCAAGGAAGAGGTATCACAGACCAGTGCTCCTCAAACTAGAATGTACATACAATTCCCCCTGAGAATCTTGTTAAAATGCAGGTTTTGATTTAGTAGCTCTGGGATGGGCTGGAATTTTACATTTCTAATAAGTTCCCAGGTAATATGCATACCATTCATCTCGAAGTTCACTACTCAAAGTGTAATCCTCAGACCAGGAGCATGAGTAGGTTGTCAATTTAAGAATGCTGATGCCTATTAATTCAGTTGAATTAGTTCCCTCCTGTTATTTTGTAGATTCCCTAGCACACATAGCCCTGTCCATCTGATTATGCAGCGGGATCAAAGGGAAGATGAGAGATGCTTATGTGAAAATAGCCATCATTGTAAGGAGGGAAGAACCCAATGATATCAGATTTGTTTGATTTTCTGTAATAAATCCTGAAAGGTCAGAAATAGCAAATTCCCAATTTTAAATGTTTCCCTGTCACTTCCCAGTCCGCCCTGCTGAGGAGGGCTAGATGTAGAGGACAGTGGGAAGAGGGTGGGTACCATACAGCAGCGTACTGGATGCAGAGCCAGACTCCGCCCCTTCCTACCTAGATCACTCAGCTGAAATGAGGAAATTTTGTGTTTTAATCTATAAATCTCAAAAATGGGAATGCTTATCATACCCACCTAAGAGGCTTGTTGTAGTTCATGAGATGATTTGCAGAAAGCACCTATCACAGTGCCTGCAGTGACCATTCAATGGTACGTGTCATTATTGTTGTTATTAAATAAAACTGGGAACCATGATAAATATTCTTTATCAGTACTTTGTCAAGGCACACTGGAGAAAGATAAATCTAAATTAGAGCCCATACTCTGACTCATGCGGTTTTAAATCAGACTGGTAATGTTGTGTGAGCACAGGTGTTTTGTAGTTTGGTTTCTCTTCTAACACGTGAAAAAAAATGATCAAAAAGAAGAGAGAGAAAACAATCACTATTTGAAAGCGAATGAAGGGTGCCACCCTCCTCCCAGCCCTTTTTTTTTCTTACTTTGACATCTCAGTGTGTGTTTTTTTTTTCTTTTAGCTGTGAGTTCTGGGATAGGTGATAACTGCCAGTAATAGGATTAGCATTGATTTCTTTAGCAAGAACAGAGATGTGGCAGTTCCAACCATTTCCTGAACTGCCAGCTTTGAAATATCAAAAAAAATAGATAGAGAGAAAAAGAAAAGAAAGAAATGAAAAGAAAGAAGTCGGTAGGGGGAAAATACATCTTTTAGAGAAATGGAAGCGTGTGTGAATCCCACTGTGCGTGTCTGTGTGTGGGCGTATGGACACACATGTGCACATAGACGGATACAGGATCACTCAGACACGTGTAGTTCATGCGAATATTTTGTTGTTTGGTGATAAAGGATCAAAAGCTCTGTCTCTGTTCTGCTTCAAAAAAAGGTTTTAAACATTTCATTTGGCTTTCTTTTTCTTTCATTTCTAACACATTTACCAACTGATCTTTCATAGTTATCCTTGAATTCTGACTTTTGTAACCTTGAAATTCAAACAAAGGAAAGAAGTGTCTCAGAGAAAGACTGTACAGTGGGCCCTGCCAGAGTCACGCCCCCCAGGATTCCGTTTCTCTGAGACTAAGTCCACAGGACACCAAAATACAGGATCAAGTTCTGCAAATCTCAACCAAAGTGTCTCCTTAAAAATAGCTGGTCGACCTCTTGCAGGAGACCCAAGTCTTCACATCCGAGCCAAGGAGTTGGGGGTCTACCCTCTTTTCCAAAGGTGCCAAACACAAATCCAAGCAGGGGCTGAGGCAATGCCCTCCAGCTTCTGGTGCTAAAACTAAAGAGGAAGAAAAATGGGGCAAAGGGTGGGCTTCTTCCACAGCCTTTGAGCTACTTTGGAAGCAAAACTAGTATAAAGCAGGATTTGAAGTCAAGATATCAGGTCAATCACATAAGTCAGATCTTGAGGCTCAACAATTTAGAAATAGAGAATTTTCTAGAAGAAAATAGTAGAGGAAGGGGTAGTGAGAGGTGGCTCTCTTTGATGTCTCCTTGGGTTGGATATATCCAAATCAATACAGGTGATTTGGGGGGAAAAATCATTTTAAGGAGAAAACCCATTAAACCAATAGACTGAGGATTACTTAGCAAATTATTTTATGAATTATGGTATCTTATGATGATTATCATTATTAGCTACTATTAATTGAATAGGAGTTATGTACCAGGGACTGTATGAAGTCCTCTGTATGTACTCATTAGCACTTTTAATCTTCATGAAAGAAGTTAGATAATGTCTACTTTACATCTTACAGATCAGGAAACTTAAGCTCAGATAAGTGACTTGCCCAATATCACACAGCAATAAAATAATAAAGCCTATATTTAACCCCAAACCTGGATGATTCCAATGTCTAGTGTAACTGAGTCACCACCTTTCCTTTAAGGTATTACATTTTCATTTGCTGAGACACCATCAAATGAGAGCCATTCCTCCATATTCATTTATTCATTCATTCACCATCCAATCAGCATCATTTGGGCACCTGATATATATCATCTACAGAGGTAGGACACTGAATTCAAGGATGAATCAGTCAAGGTTCCTGACACAAAGTGCTCAGAGCCACGTGGAGCAGACTGACCCAAGGATAGCACAGAGGAGAAAAGAACTTAGACAGTACCTTCACAAAGATAGGGTTCTACTTGAACTGGAGGTTGAGTAGGAATTCATAGAATATACACGTTATAGTAAGTAATTTCTTAGCTGGCTCTAATCAGCAGCTTCAAAACTCCCAAAGGCAAAAAAATCCTGTTGAACCATGTATACAAAACACCTTAGCAATAAGTTGAACAGATCAAATATTAACTTAAACTGTTCAACACAAGTTGTCAAGTAATTATTTTACTTGTTGCTTATTCTCATTGAAATAATGTTTGATAGTATATACACATTTTAAAACAACATTTATGCTTTTCTTTCTCATTTGTTGTGCTGTTCTTTGGAAAAAAGTAGAAAATTAATATAGCTTACTATGTATTAATAAACATTTATATATGTATATTTCTGTGTTTAGTTTTATATATGTACACATATATATGAAAATTTAAATCACTTATAATCCTGCTACTCAGAGTTATCCAAGCTTAACATCTTAGAATATACTTCCTTCCAGTACATTTCTATACAGTTATCAATTTAGTGCACAGAATTAGATTTACAATATATATACTGTATTTTAATGTTTTTACCCACATTTCTATCTTTACAATGAACATTTAACACTTTTTTGTGTGACTAAACATTCTCTGACAGTATAACTTCTAATGGTTCCCTAACATTCACCCTCTACATGCCCCATTCCATCCCTGCTCTACAGAACATTTAGGTACTTTCCTTTTTGTTGTTGTTGTATTATGAATTATACAGCAAAGAATATCCTTGTATATAGATTTTTGTGTGCATTTTTAATTATTTCCTAAAGATAAATTCCCAGAAGTGTTATTATCTCATCAAAAGTTTAAAACCATTTTAAAGATTTTGGTGTGTATTTCTAAATATATATTCAGAAATATAGAATCAATTTGCCTTCCGAAAAGCAGAGTAAGAGTGCCCATCTCTGCATTCTCACCAATATTGGATATTTCCATTTAAACCACTTTAAAAGTATTTCCCAATTGAGTAAGCAGAAAATTGTATCTTGTTTTTATTTGCTTGTCACTGAATACTGACGAGGTTAGGCATTTTTCATACATTTATTATCCACTTGTATTTCTTCTTTTGTCATTTATTCATGTCCTTTGCCCATTTTTTAGTTTCCAGGCTTATCTTATTCTTATTGATTGGTAGGCGTTCCTTATAGATTAAGGATATTAACCCTTCGTTTGTCAGAGGTGCTGACACAGCCTTAAACACTAGTTCAAACACATCATCTTTTCCATTCTTTAAAGTTCAACTCAGATTTCCACAAACCAAAAGAAGCCAACCACGCTCTGTGCCCTGGCTCCCAATCACACAAAACCTACAGCTCTGGAACATATTATGATTTGCATCTTAATTTACTAATTGTTTCCTTTGTGCTAAGCTTGTCCACATCCTACCCCTCCCAAACTATAGAGTTCATTGAATATAATACACCATCTAAATCTTCTCTTTTTGCTATCTCCATTGTTTAACAAACAGCCAATTATTTCTCTGTCTTCACACTGTTCCCTCTCTAGTCTAGATACCAGAAACCATGATTTCCAAACACTGTTCTAGGAACTTGGCTCTGTTATTTGCTTAATCTTCAGTTTTAAAGTAGGATCTTTTAAGAATGGCAGCAAGGCCATAAATACGTAAGCATGGTCAATGTGAATGGAGCCTAACACTTATTTCTTCATTAGTATAAACTGGACCACCTGTAACTGCTCAGAAACAATACCATAAGAACTTTTTCTCTCTTGTAGAGAAGAAAGAGACAGGAAGATCTGAGTGGCAATGCATCCTGGAGATGGTGACATTGCATGAACTCTCTCTGATCCCCTTGTTAGGAAGGTAAATAGAAAGAATGGGAGATGCTTCTATTTCATTCTGGCCCAATTACTCTGGATTATGGCTGTCGAATAAAATATAGGTCATCCTGTTAAATTTGAATTTCAGATAAAGAATGAATAATTTTAAGTAGAAGTATGGTCTATACTTCTGAAATGCAAAATTTAACTGGCAACCCAACCCTGGATAAAAACCCACTGGGCACTAAAAATTTAAACAGAAGGTTTAGGAAGAGAATATGACTGAAGAGTAAGTAAAGACCAAGGCCATTTGGAATCTATATGTTGTACATATTGGCGACACAGATTTGAAATAATTTCACCTTATTAGAGGAGGAAACTTTAAAAAAAAAGAAACGAAAGCAGCTTCCTGAAGATCCAAAGTAAGAGAAGAGAAGACTATGAAAATGATTTCCTGTAGGACCTAGAATACATTCCTAGAAAATTGTTCAGCATTCTTAATTGGATACAAGAAGACTGAACCTCTATAGAACAGGAATAGAAACCCACGAGGTACAAGTGAATCAGGAAGAGATCAAAAGGGAGATAAGTAAGGTGAGGAATTATTGAAAAGAGACCAAAAATTAATTAACAGCATTAAAATCTCCTTTGACACAATAAAAAGTAGAACTTCTTTTAAAATATGAAATCTTTCATGTAGAAGAAAACCTTAGGAAGCTCTCTTAGAATGTAGAGGAAACAGCCAAAAAAAAAAAAAAAAAGAGACAATTATTGCTTTGAAGCCAGAGATAGGATAAACAATGTTAGAATTATAGGTGTTTTAGAATAACAGGACCAGATAATATAAAAATAGGGTTGAAGGTGCTGGTTTGGGATAAGGTGAAGTAAGCATACTCTATCTTGCTCTTCCACTGAATGCAGCTTTAAAACCTGGACAGAAAACTCTGAAAATTATATAGGAGCATGCAGACCGGAATTCAAAGTATCACTGAAGCAGTGATATCCCACCAGTATCCCCCAACCTGATCTCAGTGAAGCCCCAAACCCAGAAGTTGGTACCCAGGTACAGAGAATGCTCCAGTGGTAGCTTCCTAGTTCTGGCTCCAGAAGTGGGAAATAGAACTCCTAATGCTCAGATAGACGATGGAAATCCCTATCTTCTTTTTCTTTGCTCCATTCTCAAGCTTCCCAGCCTCCAAGCAAACTCACAGTGGTAGCAGCAACAGAAGCCCCCAGGAGCCAAAACTATGAATGGTGGGTAACTTTCTTCTACCAACAGAGCTGTGTTCCCAAGAGAATGAGGCAAACTTCCCATTTCTCTCCTCTCTCTCTCTCTCTCTCTCTCCTTCCTGCCCTTGTCACTTGATTTTGGACATAGGAGCAGCAGCAGGCAGAAGGCAGGGTAACTAAGGCCCCAGTTTTCTGCATGGGGGACTGAAAAGAGGAGCCCTTCAGAAAACAAACAAACAAAAATACCAGGAAGATGGCAAAGAGGGAGGAACTTGGAAAACAAACCCATAAAGTTGTTTACAAACTCCTGAGCACACTTCTAATCATACTTGGATGTAATCCTAAACAGCATCCCAAATAACCTGAGAACTGGACAGATAGACAATCACCTAGCTTCCAGATTGGCCACTGGGTGGCATATATGTGGGCCAGCAGTAAATAGTACTGCTAATGCTCTGAAAATTTAATAAATATTAGAAACACAGTCCACAGAAGACAGATTGAAACTAGCAGCCTGAACCTAAACAGGTTGATTTCCTGCTAAAACAAAAATATTAAATTCTCCACAAGACTTAACAAGACTTGGAGTCTCATAATAATCAAAATATTGGGATGCAATGCAAAACTACTCAGCATATGATAAACAAAGAAAATATCAGCTCACATAAGAGAAGACAATGAAAGAGACCAACAACAAAATGATACAGATGTTAGAATTATCTCATAAAGTCCTTAAGGCAGCTCTTTTTCTCTAATGCTCAAAAAAAAAAAAAATGGACACTCTTAAAACAAATGGAAAAATAAAAAGTCTCAGCAAAGAAACATAAGACATCAAGAAGAACCAAATGGAAATTCTAGAATTTAAAAATAATATAACTGAAATTTAAAACTCGATGGATAGGCTCAGTAGCAGAATAGAGATGACAGAGAAAATGATCATGAAACTTGAAGATAGTTCCATAGAAATTATCCAATCAGAAAAACAAAGAGAAAAAAGATTGAAAAAAAAAAAAGAGAAGAACTTCAGGACCTGAGGGACAATAACAAAAGTTATTGTCATCCAAGTCCCGGAAGGAGAAGAAAAAGACTACAGTGCTAATGAAGGAATCAATGAAGATGAAAATAAATGAGGAGACAGCATGTTCATGGATTGGAAGATTCAAATTATAGATATCAATCCTTCCCCAAATTGATTGATAGATTTAACATAATTCCACTCAGAATCCCAGTAATAGTCTTTGTAGATATAGACAAAATGATCCTAAAATGTATATAGAAAGGCAAAGGAATTAGCAGAGCTAAAACAATATTTTAAAGAACAATAAATCTGGAGTACTCATACTAGCCAATTTTAAGATTTGCTACAAAGCTACAGAACTCAAGACAATACAAATTTTCAAAGGAATAGACACATAGATCAATGGAACATAATAAATAGCCCAGAAATATGCCCCAACAAATATGGTTAATTGCTTTAATTCCACCTAACAAATTTTAAAAACAAGACCTAAAAGGATCAAAATGTTTCCATGTAACTTAACTGAATCCCAGAACAAAATTCAAGAACCCAGCACCCAACAAGGAAAAACACATGTCTGTCATCAGATCAAAAATTACTATGCATCCTTTACAAGCAGGAAAAAACAACCCAAATGAGGAGAAATGTCGATCAATGTACACCAACTCAGATTGCCACAGATATTAGAATTAGCAATTGGAAATTATCCCAAATGAATAAAGAGAGAAAATAATAACAATAACAAAAAACAGGGCATCAGTGCTCTGAATAACAAATTCAGGAGCCTATTTATACATGTCACTGGAGCCCCTAAAGTTGGGGTGTGGGGAAGGAAAAAAATGTTTAAATAGATAATGGCTGAAAAATTTCCAGATTCAATGAAAACTATAAACCCACAGATCCTAAAGCTCAATGAATGCAAGCACAGAAACGTGAAGAAAAGTACACCAAGTTACCTCACAATCAGTTTTCTAATAATCAGTAATAAAGAGAATCCATAAAAACAGAGGACAAAAGTTCTGTACAGAGGAATGTAGATAAGTATTACAGTAGCTTTCTTTTCAGAAACAATAAGCAAGAAGATAACGGATCAATCTTTCAAGTACTAAAGAAATAAATCAGGATAAATTAGGAGTTTGGGATTGACAGATACACACTACTATATATAAAATAGATAAACAACAAGGACCTACTATATAGTACAGGGAACTACATTCAATATCTTACAATAACCTATAATGGAAGAGAATCTAAAAAAGAATATATATATATATATATATATATATATATATGAATCACTTTGCTGTGCACTTGAAACTAACACAACATTGTTATTTATCAATCAACTATACTTCAATTAAAAAAAAATTTTTTTTAAAGTCAACCTAAATTTCTGTACCCAGCAAAAATATCTTTCAGAAACAAAGTGCATTTGAAGGGGAAAATATTGATTTTTTGAGAAGAAGCTAAAAGAATTGATCACCAACAGATCAGCATTACCAAAAAAATAAATAAAAGAAATTCTTTACACAGAAGGAAAATGATACCAGATGGAAATCTGGATCTACACAAAGAAATAAAGAGCATATGCCCATTCAAATACTTGTATATTAATTCATAGTAGTTTTATTTGTAATAAACTAAAAACTAGAAACAAGCCAGATGTCCATTGGCAGGTGAATGGATAAACAAATTTCAAGATATCCATACAGGGCTTCCCTGGTGGCGCAGTGGTTGAGAGTCCGCCTGCCGATGCAGGGGACGTGAGTTCGTGCCCTGCTCCGGGAGGATCCCACATGCCGCGGAGCGGCTGGGCCCGTGAGCCATGGCCGCTGAGCCTGCGTCTCCGGAGCCTGTGCTCTGCAACGGAATAGGCCACAGCAGTGAGAGGCCCACGTACCGCAAAAGAAAAAAAAAAATTCTACATAATACAACTAATCTATAGGGACAAAAAGATCACTGGTTTACTAGAGATGGAAGGGGTAAGATGGAGGGGGAGAAATAGAGGAATTACAAAGAGGCAGAAACAAACTTAAGAGGACAATGGATACATTTATTATTTTAATTGTGGTGATGGTGGCCCACGTACCACAAAAAAAAAAAATCCTACATAATACAACTAATCTATAGGGACAAAAAGATCACTGGTTTACTAGAGATGGAAGGGGTAAGATGGAGGGGGAGAAATAGAGGAATTACAAAGAGGCAGAAAAAAACTTATGAGGACAATGGATACATTATTTTAATTGTGGTGATGGTTTCATGAGTGTATATATATATGTCTAATTTATCAAACTGTAAACTTTAAATAAGTGCAGTTTAAACCTCAGTAAAGCTATTTTTAAATTGAGAGAGCTGTGATATCTCCCACAGTGGTAGTTTCTTAGTCTTTCACAGTTAAGAAAAGACTGACATTGAGATCATCAGAATTGGCATTGAAGATGTAAACATATCATCATGTGAGGTCCCTGACAAATGACTATTCTAAGCAGTCCAGCTTGGAAAGGTAGAGAAAAAAGTTTTTATTTAATAATCTTTAGGCAGAGAATACTAAATCTATAAATACGGTACTCATTTTTTACCAAGTTGTTAGTTGAAATAGATCAACAGATAACTTTTACATAATCAGGAAGCATAACAAAAGTCTATACCTATACTCTGGAACAAATTCATGATTAGGGTATTATTAGACCTGTTCTACCTATGAAGAAATAGAGCTCAGAGAGGTTGAGTTGGCAAGTTAGCCCAGGATCACATAGGTAGCAAACGGCAGAGTCAGAACCCTCATACAAGCAGCCTAACTCCAGAACTATCAATATTATCTCCTACACAGCTAATATCTGACTCTACCCTTTGTGCATGACCTGGGATGGCAAGGCCATCACCTAGGGCTAAGTATTTCAGTATAGTCACTGAATTTTTATGTTCCCAAAATTCATAGGGGAACAGTTAATCCACTAATTCTTACCTCCTTTTTTCTCTTATTTGGAGATTTGCCTATTTTCCAACAATTTTCCTAGAATTTATCCCTCTTTTGCTTTCCCCCTCATGTCCTAATTCCAACCCATCAGCAAACCCTGTTGGCTCTACTTCCACAATATACCCCGAGTCAGTTTGCTTTACTCTAACCCCACAATACTGCCCCAATTCAAGTACTATCATCTCTTGCTTGACGAATGACTTTTGTCTATGATATGAGGTGCACATTTCCGCCGGTTGGTCATTTGTGTTTAAACTTGTTTATGTTTTGATGTTTTCTTTCTTTCATATACCAGTGTTTTATTTTTATGTACTCAAATTTATTAGTCTCTCCATTTATAGCTTCTGATCTTTGAGTCATATTTGGAAAGGCCTCCCCTAACTGTTGATTTTGAATAAACAAACTTGAGAGCCTGAGCGGGCACTAGAAAGGGCATTGCATCTGTGCTGCCACCCGCCAACACACGCTGCAAGTCATCCCCAAGCTTGGAAGTTTACATAAGCTTTAGTCTAAGACTTCTTAATGCACAGAGCTGCTCCAAAGGAATACACCTATTTTTCAATCTCTCAGCCTTCAAGCTGGACTTTAGGAAGCAATACTCAAATCCAGTAGACCCTTTTTGTACAGGTGGTCAAACCTTGGGCTGCCACAATAAATCTTTGACTTTCATAAGTACTTCAAAACACTTAAGTGCATAGGCATTCGTCTACAATGAGGGGGAAAAAAGACACTAGTATTAAATACATCAACTTAAAATTTTTCTAAAATCATGACCAAAATAATTAATAGTTAATTCTGTAGAGAAAAGGCAAAATTATATCTTGATACAAACAAACTTAAAAAAATGATGAGATAATTAGAAAAATATGAATATAAACTAAATATTTGATAATGTTAAGGAATTTTTGTTAATTTAATTTTTGTGTGTTAGTGGTAACATGGCTCTATTTTCTTCTTAAATAGTCCTTTTAACTGTTGGAGACATACACTGAAATATTTATGGATAAAATGATATAATGTCTAGGATTTGTTTTAAAATATCCAGAGATTTTGTGTGTGTGTGTGTGTGTGTGTGTGTGTGTGTGTGTGTGTGCGCGCGCACATTACGCGGGCCTCTCACAGCTGCGGAGCACAGGCTCCAGACACGTGGGCTCAGTGGCCATGGCTCATGGGCCTAGCCACTCCGCGGCATGTGGCATCCTCCGGGTCCGGGGCACGAACCCATGTCCCCTGCATCAGCAGGCAGACTCCCAACCACTATGCCACCAAGGAAGCCCCCAGAGATATTTTTAATAGTAGGGATATATATGAAGCAGTATTAGCCATGAGTTAATATTTATTGAAGATGGGTGATGTGTTCATGGGGATTGAGTATATCATTGTCTGTACTTTTGGATATGTTTGAAATTTTCCATAATATATTTCAGAGATAATATGTTAATTATATAGATTAACTCCTTTTGGAATAAGATTTGGGAGTGCATCTATGAGGCCTCACTGGGGGCTAATGGACTCAACACCTTTTCCAACCCCTTTTCCCTTGACTACATAGAGGCTGGAACATGTGAATGATCATTTTCCCAGCATTCTTTGCAGCTAGGAGTCCCTTGAGTCACAACTTTGCACAATGAAGTGAAGCTAAAGTCTGCTGGGATTTCTCAGAAAACTTTTTCTCTTTACACAGTGTGGCTGGCTTCCACCTCTCTTTCCCCATCTTTGAATGGGACCTAGATTCTGACTGTGAAGCCATATTGCAACCATGAGAAAGCCAAACTGAAATATAAAAACCAAGCCTGCTTTCCCTGAAACACTTAACCAAGACTTTCAGCCCCCTAACTCCAGACATCTGAGATATCTATTTATATTAAATGTAAATATGTTTCTTAAAATACTTACAGTATTGAAATCACTGTAAGTCAGATTTTCTGTTACTTGCAACTAAACACCTTCCTAACTGATCCAATCTGTTGTACACAATTTCTTATATAATAAAATTTCTGGTCTCCACTATGAAGCAATGCTAGTATCTGTTGCTAACTGAAAAGTTTTGTTAATTTGAATTGGATCCCAAAATGCCATTTAAAAAATTTTATTCATATTCCCTAAGCCCAGTTGGATCATCTCACCAAAGTATCTGAAAGCTTATTTAAAACTAGTTTTAAAGTAATCATTACAAATAAAATGATTTATTAATTAATAAATTCATTCATTAATGACACATTCTTTTCCCAGCCCTAACTTCATCACTGCCAATTGTACTTTTACTTAAGCTCCTGACTTCAGGGTGTCATGAGCCCCAGGCTTCCTGAGTAAAATGGCAAATGTGCATGTATTAAGGGTTCTAATGAGTGACCAGACACAGAACACAGTCCCACAGCTGAAACTGCTCTTCTTTCCCCAAGGTCAGCTAACCTCTGTCATTAAAGCTTCATCACGTTCAAGAAGTCCCCCCAAACTAGGCAAGATGAAAGACTTCACATCTGTCCCCAACTCAACCAGTTCCAGTGTGTGTTTAAACAGAATCTTAACTACAGAATCTTCACTAAATATCACCCAATATTCATGGGAATGAAGAATCACCAATTCCTTGGTATTTATTTCATTTAAAGGCTAAACATCTGCATGTTTCAGGTAAGATGGCCTGACTTAAAGACAACAGTGATATGATAAATGAACTCCTATCAGAGTATCTAACACACTAGGAGGTACTTAACAAATGTTCACTAATTAATTTATGAAATGCATTAATTAGCTAGTTAATAGATATTTAGAGTTCACAATAGATTGTATTTCACATCAAGAGGTCCAACTTTGCTGACACTGCTGTTTATATAACCTGTTTTCTAAATACAAAATATTATTTGATTATTTGCTTTTTGATTGTCCTTCATGAGATCAGCAGTACATCATTCTCCAATGATAGAATATCCCTAGAAACAACTTCATTCATTCATTCATTCATTTATTTCCACACAATAGCAACTACTTCTTATGATAAGGTATGTTCCACATCCATTAACTGTCTCTTAGCACAGCACCCTGTCTCCAGTAATAATGAGGACACCCATCAACACAAATGAGATGTATAAATGACTTCCTGTTATCCCAGGCAACAAGCTCTGGAGGTGAACTGTCTGGACTAGAATCCTAACTCCAGCATATTCACCTGTATAACCTTAGAGAAATTTCTTAGTCTCTCTCTGCCTTGGTTTCTTCATCTGTAACACAGGGATGATGATAATAGTACCCACCTTACAAGACTGTAGTGAGGACTGAAAGAGATGACAGTGAAGTGACAGGTATTACATGTCCCATAAATGTTATGCATTATTATTACCTGACTCTAGCATCGCATTGTGATCAAAGCTTTCTGTCCAACTGATCTATGACAGTCAATCCACAGGACACCCCAAGAGCAACCATTCGTCACCACAGTTCACAGACAACTGTGTCCAGGTCCTCTGGTTCTACTGGGAGTTGGGCCCAACACATGACTCACCCACACTGATGACTGTACATGTGCATCACACACAGCCCAACATGGGCAGAACCAGGGCGAACACGCAACAAGATGATCCAGATTCGTCCAGCCCAACACATGTTTAGGGGGAAATCACTTTCCCTCACAGAGTCTCTGTTTTTCCATCTGTAAAGTTGAAATAGTACCTACCTCACTGTAAGGGATTAAATGACATAATCTAAGTAAGAATACCTTTCAGATGTAAAGTGTGTTTCGGGCTGGGTATTACTATCCATCTTTGTACCACCAGCTTCGTTAATTCAAAAAACATTCAGTTCATTTCTGACTATTCCAGGCAGTGTGATAAGCATGGAAATAAACAACATATAGTAGCCAGAGTTGAATACATATTTGTTTAATATATTATTTGTTGATTGATCAATTAATATTGCTGAAAATATTTGGACTGGACAATGTAGACCCAATTTGAAAGGGATATAAGTTGCCATATTTCATTTTATCATGATGGACATGTGGCTTCCTCTCCTCTGTGCACTCCCAGTGCGCACTGACACCTATCACAACCTAGAACACGTTCTACTGAAATTATTAGTTGACTTCCTATAAAGTCCCCCCTCTAAACTGAGAGCTTCCTCTTGAGGGCAGACCTATGGTTTGTTTTTGATTTTTTTTAATTTGTATCTTCAGTATTTAGCTCAGAGTATTGCATAAACATTTAGGAAAGTTTTTTTGTTTTTTTGTTTTTTTGTTTTTTTTTTACCTACTGCATTTGGGTGTGGTGGAGAAAAAATGTCACCATTCAGTTGAATCCTTTCAACCAGAAACCTTGTGAACAGAGTTCTCTTTTGTACTAACACTTGGGCATGTGCCACTTCTCGCTATGTACACAGTATACATGTTTGTACCTGGGCTAATTCATCAGTCCTTGCGGGGGACATCACATTTCAGAATACTTGGTAACCATTTAGTAAAAGATAACTTCTGATGTCCTAAGCTTCCAGAAGGAGTTAATGCACCTCAAAGAAATAATCAGTGTAACTTTCCAACCAGTAAAATCAAGCCCCTTACAGTCTATTTAATTTCCTAAGAGTTTTTTTTTTTTAACATCTTTATTGGGGTATAATTGCTTTACAATGGTGTGTTAGTTTCTGCTTTATAACAAAGTGAATCAGTTAAACATATACATATGTTCCCATATCTCTTCCCTCTTGTGTCTGCCTCCCTCCCACCCTCCCTATCCCACCCCTCCAGGCGGTCACAAAGCACGGAACTGGTCTCCCTGTGCTATGCGGCTGCTTCCCACTAGCTATCTACCTTATGTTTGGTAGTGTATATATGTCCATGCCTCTCTCTTGCTTTGTCACAGCTCACCCTTCCCCCTCCCCATATCCTCAAGTCCGTTCTCTAGTGTCTTTATTCCTGTCTTACCCCTAGGTTCTTCAAAATGTCCTAGGAGTTTTTATATACATATATAGGTTCAACATACATAGCCCCTCACATATATACCAGCACTATCTATCTATCTATCTATCTATCACTATATATATATATATATTTTTTTTTTTTTACAACATAGGGTTTTCTAGGATTGAGTGGTTTTTAAACAACAGTATTTTATTATTTTAAGCACACCCACTGTGGAAACATTCTTGGGGCTCACTGCTTCTGCTATTGGAGCATTTGTTTTTTATTCTGAATATTTCAGCACATCTATTTACCTGGCACTATATTTAGTACCACAGTGCCAAGATGGCACATATAAAGATTCAATTGCAATTCCCATCTGATGTCCCTTCCCTCTCCTTTTTACCCCCTTTTTTATGTTCACACTCTGAATTCAGCACAAAGTTGGTGTGTTTAATTTAAAAAGAAGTAAAATGCTCCAGGAGACGCCTCAGACCACTGCAAATCACCTACTTTATAGAGGCAGTAAAATTGTGTATCGGATTAGAAGTGATGCTGATCTGAAATTTATGATAACTTTTAATGGCATTATAATTTTTTTCCCTGTGCGCTCCATAACTGTGTCATTTCAATGCACAGTGCAGTGAGATGAAATTTGTAAGGGAAGAACATTACCCAAGCAAGCCCAGGAAGAAAAAAGCCAGTGGAATAATGCAACAGCCCCACACAGGTGGATAGAAGCTATTCTTTCCATGTACTATGTAGAGGCACAAACTCCAAAAAGACCATTTGAAATTAAAGACAACTCAGGGTACAGAATTTGTTGATGAAACTAGGAAATGTGATAGAAGCACCCTCTTAAGAAACCTGGTGTAGGTGGCTTCCTCACATCACCTCACCACTTCTAGGACTCTGCACATCTCTCGGCTGATGGAAGCACACTTGGGTGTCCTGAAATAGTTTTCTAGAACAAATAGCTCTTCCCTAGGCCAGGTCTGTGGTCTGGTTTCCTCTGGGACAGCTCAACTCCTCACTGGTTCCAAAAGAGCGTAAGAGGGCATTCTTGGTATCACAGGCTGAAAAGACTTGTAAAGTGCTGAGAAGTTTACAATTAAGAAAATAATGATGAAAGAAAGAAGGAACTTAATGACAGAAGGAGAAAGAAAAAGAGAAAGATGTGGAAGAACTTTTTAAAATTCCAACAGTAATGTTCATGTTACATTCTAATTTGAAATATGAGGAAAAAAACTCTCCAGAGTACTCCACTAGAGTCAAAGGAGAAGACTTCCTCTCAATGCCAAATCCCCTCTTCAACTCTTTTCTTCAGGGGTAATGCAGCCTCTGCTTGAATACTCCCAAGCACAAGAGGCTCATTACACATTGAGGCAGTGCCTGAATTCATTTATAAATTCATTGAACAATGTATTAGGCATAGTGCCAGGCACCAAGTGCTATGCTATTGTTGGAATATTTTTGAAAGCTTTTTTAAAAACAATAACATGTATTTGTCAGTTTTTTGATTAGAGAAACCATATAGGTTCAGTATAGAAAATTAAATCTCCAAAATGTACAAAGCATGACCTATGTGGTATTCTTGCCAAAAATGTTTAATGTGAATCTCATCATGACCACAAAATCTGAAAAGTATTCCAAGATGACTGGCCTGGACACTCCAAAAATGTAAATGTTGTGAAAGACCAAAAAAAAACCAAAACAACAACAAAAAACCAAAAACAACAACAACAAAAAAACCCCATGGGGGACTGTTCTTGTTTAAAGCATACTAGAGACATGACATCAAATGCAAAATGTGGAACTCGATTAGATCTTGGATCAAAATTTAAAAGTTACAAAGGACATTTAGATGACTATAGAGGAATTTGAGTAGAGATTAACTCTTAGATGATATCAATCAATATTAAAATTTTGGTTGTGATAATGTGGTTGTGGCTTTGTAGGGAAATGAACTTATTCTTATGATACATATTCTGAAATATTCAAGGATGAAATGTCATGATGTCTGCAAATTACCTCCAAATAGTATAGCAAAGATGGATAAAAACAACATGGCAAAATGTTGAAAACTGGTGAATCTGGGTGAAGGGTTAACAGAGGTTCATTACCTTTCAACTTTTTGATTTTTCAAAATGAGAAGTGGGTTGGAGGGAATCTTAAAAAACAATGCCAGTTATCTCTGGAGAGGGTGTTTACATTTTTCTTCTTTATCTTTTTCTGTATTTTGCAAATATTCCTGCAAGGACAGAAAGTCTTTGCTTTACATTGGATAAAAATGTGTCTATTGGTGCAAGTTCCTCCAGTGAGGCAGCAGGATAATGCCCCAGAAAGGGTGGGGCATTGGAGCATCAAAGACCCAGGTTCTTGCCAGGCATTTCCAGCCACTAGCTCTGTGGCTTGCTTCTTCATCTGCAAAATCAACCCACCCTATGGGGTTTTGGTGAGGTTCAAATGGGAAAACAAATGGGAGTAAACTCTCATTTGAAAAAGTTGTACTGTTTAAGGCTATTACACCAATTCACCCCACTATCTATTTCTTGAACTTTTGTGCTCTACAAAAATGTTTTAAAAATTTTTTTTTATCGTGTTGCCTTGAGCATTTTGTTTTGGACGCTTGGAGTCAGAACTGAGTTCAAAGGAGCAGATCCTCTCCCAGCTTTCTCTATTTTCTCTGAGATTAAATAGCAGATCAAGCCAAGAACTTGTCAGGCATTCAGGTTTTAGTGGAGTTGGTGAAGCCCCCAACCCTGCACTCACCAGCCTCGGAAGGCATATTTCAAGCCTTGCCCTGTAGAGCCTTGCCTTGCCTCCCTTTGACTGGATAAGCTGCAGAGTTTGCTCGTGAAAGCAGCATCCTGCTCTCTCTTCTGAGAAACTCACCTGGAAGTTCCAATCCAGTTTGCCCTGGATTTCACGGAGAAGTAGGCTTTCTTTTGGAACCGCGAGGCTCCTCCCCTTCCTTTTCTCCCACCACGTGTGGTCCTGTGAACCCTGTCAATCAAGCCACGGGTCTCAGCTATGCCTGGTGAATGCCTTTCCCTCTCTGTGTTGAATTTCTGAGTGTGCTTGACTTCTTGCCCACACCCGAGGGAGGCTATGTTATTCCTGATCCATTTCCCAGAGAAAATCAGGTGTGTCACGGAACAGAAAGATAGAGGCCAGTTAGTCCAACCCCTTCATTTTACAGACAGCAAGGTGAAACTGAGGTCCAGAGAGGAGACATCAGTTGTCCATGCTCACGTAACTAATTCATTGCAAAATCTGAGCTAAAACTCTACATCCAATTCCCCATCACATAGTCCTTCCACTGAACCAGGATGCTTTTTCTTCGAGGACCATATACACGGTCCTTCTGACCGTCCAACTTCCCCAGCTCGTCTAGGTGTTTCTCTCTCCTGCTCAGGCTGAAAGGCTCAATAGTGAGCATGTGTGTCTTTAATCAAACACAGCCTTAGAATGTGTCCTTGGTCCTTATCCGTCAGTTCTTAAGTGGAGTGAGAAAACAAACCCTTCTCTTTAAGACCATCAACAATCTACTCTTCATTGACAATGGCCTCCTTTCTTTTAAAGATGAACAAAGAAGCAGAAAATTCTCCCTCTACTCCCAAGACTTTCCTCTCCAGAACTGCAAATCCTTTAGAGGTCTTGAATTTCTCTTTTATTCTTCCGAAAATATCCTCCCCTCTTCTCTGCTTCTACCTTGTGATTTTCTTCATTCATAGATATTACATGTTCTGAGGGACTTCAAACACCACCCTCTGCCTCCTCTGAGTCTGAACTGTGACATTCCTATATCTCCATTTTAACATCAATCATCAGTTTCTTTCTGTTGCAGTTTTTGGGTTTATATCTTTTCAAACTTGATCTCTTTGAAGGTAAAGTTGCTACCTTATTAACTTTGGTCTTCCCAGCTCCTGACACACGGTGGGGACCAAACATGTTCTGAGGGACTTCAAACACCACCCACGTGGAGCTGACCTCTGCCTCCTCTGAGTCTGAACTGTGACATTCCTATATCTCCATTTTAACATCAATCATCAGTTTCTTTCTGTTGCAGTTTTTGGGTTTATATCTTTTCAAACTTGATCTCTTTGAAGGTAAAGTTGCTACCTTATTAACTTTGGTCTTCCCAGCTCCTGACACACGGTGGGGACCTTGAGTAATATTTTGGAATGAAGGCATGCAAATCAGCAGAATTGGGAAGTCATGTGTGTTTTCAGAGTCTTGCTGTCCATTTTGTCATGTTCTGCGTTTATGAGTCCAGGGGGCAACCCATCTCTGATTGGTTGATATTCAGTTGCACGTGGCACTGTCCTCACATCTTCCCCAGCCTGCAAGACACACCTCTTTCCTGGTGGAGTATCTAGAGTCCTGTCACCCCAATGCCTGCTTGGTGTTCCACATGCCTCTGGAGGGATCTTATTAGAGGGGACAGATTTGCCCTGTGAAGAATCTCCTGCTTGTGTAGCTCTAATGATGCAGAAATCCCCCTCGCTCCATGGAGTCAGGTGTCACCAACACTGATGCTGATTTCCCTTCATCTTCATGGACTCTTTTCCTTTCTAACTTTCTTACTCAGTTTATTTACTATCCTCTCTAGGAAGCCATTATTCATCCCTTTAATACTCCACCATAGAGCGATGTTCCCTAGCAGTAAGGCCACTTGGGACTTCACACAGCAGATGTAATTGGTGAGCAAAATGCACTCAGACTGGCTTCATCCACTTGCCAACTGTGTGACCTTCAGTAAGTTCCTAAAACTCTGTGCCTCAGTTCCTTTCCTGTAAAATGTCTTGTGGAGGGTCCTGTGAGCATTAAAGAAAACAGTGAGCGTAGAATGTGTAGCACGGTACCTGGTACACAGTGATTGCAAAGGAGATGTTTGCTCTCATAACTGTTGTGGTAACTAACTCTAAACAGGAACCCAAAGTCAGCGCACACCCTGCTCATGCCCATGGCCACTTCTCTGCGGCCTTCATGTCCTAAGGCTCTACATAAATCTTAGATGCTTTCAGGAAAAAACATATTCTTGACTATGACTCTTTTTTTTAAAGGCTTCTTGTCTCTTCCTTGCTCACTTAGCTGCTGTCATCTTCTAACCTGCTTGGAGGGCCCTTGCCCAACAGGAAGCGTCCCTCTGAGTCTGCCCAAGAGAGAAAGCAGGTCACACAAGGAGGAGAAAGAGGCCCTGCATTGGAAAAGACGATTCAAGAGAGTGGCCATGCTGTGATCAGGGAACCTACCATGCTCAGCCCCCGCTACCCTTCCTCAGGCCCTGGGCCCAAGCGGAACTGGCCTGCCAGGCTACTCAGCATTTCCTCCCAGTGACATGCAACCCCAATGCTGAAAACCTCCGTGTCCAAGCCCTTCTCGTCTCCCATGGAGACTTACGTTAATGATGAGCCAGTACCTTGGGTGTTCTCTGAATCACTCCTCTAACCTAATTATGTGCTGAGGGGGAAATCCAATGTATTTGATCAAGTCTTGCTAGTATTTCCCTTGTCTAATTCCATTAATCTCATTGATACGAAGGGTTCTGAATTAATTAAAGCAAGTGCTATCCCCCAAGGGCTCTGGGATGAATATCCCTTCCCCACTCTTCTCAGAACCTGGTTAGCCCTGGTGAATGGCACAGTCAGGGCTAGGCAGAGGACCCCCTCATAGAGGAATAGTCCTTTGGTGCCAGCAAATTGGGATTGGCTGAACTTCAGTGAATGGTGCTCAGAAACTAAAGTATCTCAGCCGAGAATGTGGAGGGAGGGATGCTGTGTTCTTGCTGAGACTGGTCTTCACACTCTTTATCCCAGATGCTTAATTCACATACTATGTACATTTTATTCCGTCTTAGTACTGTTTCTATCCACCTAGCACTCCCGTGAGCCATGAAATGCCTTCAGAGTCATTGGCCCACTTTAGAAACCTCTGGTATCCCATTAGAGATGTCAGTGCACACTCCACAAGCAGCCAAATCCAAACGCGCTGAGGCTTCACCTCATTAAAATGTTTCCAAGACACAGGGTCAAACTTATCTTGCCACGGACTCCCTTCCTCTTGCCAATCGCTGAGAAACCATTTTCTTTCTAATTAATTTCATCTAGATGAAACCTGCATAAATGTCAGTGCAACAAATTAAGACTTATTGATTATTGGCTTTTTAAAAATAGTTAATGGTTCTGTCCAAAGGTGGAATATTTTAGGGACATCAGCAAAACATTTTAGCTTAGGCTGATTTTGGTGTTTTGAATAATGAAAATAATGTTGTAAGCATCTTCCATAGCCTCATCACTCATTTTTCATCTGAAACTTTATTCTTTTTTTTTTTATAGTCACAAAATATAAATAGCTAGAAAACTGCGCCTTGGAATTTGATGGAAGAACAGTGCTACCCAGGCATTTGTATTTCATATATGGTGCCCTGGGTGTTGTCCATCTTCTCTCCCCTTTTTTCTCTCCTTCAGATATCAGTAGAATGTTAAGTTTGTTCACCATGATTGTTGACAGCAAAAGAAAAAAATTTTAAATGAATAAAATTCAAGTTCTGTATCAGAAACCTTTTTGTTTGTTTATTTGTTTGTTTTAAGGCTGATGCTGGGATAGGGTGAATGCCTTGACCGTGCATGGGTTTCTGGCATACGGTCAACCACTCACCAAGCCTTACTGAATCTTACTGTGTACTACAGCAAAGGTCAAAGGGGAATGCTAGCCTTCACTGCTACTCTCAAGAGAATAGAATCTAGTTCAGAACATCCACATGCACAGAAAACACTGTGATCTACAAAGCTAGCTACTACTACACACGTAGTAGAATTCAAATCCAGTACTTCATCTGGTTTACAAACTTTCTGTAAATTTGCAGGGGATCCCTGTTTACTGGTGGAAAAACAGGGCAAAGAGAAGTGAATTGCATCAAAGACAACACTGGCAGCAGGAACTAAAATCAAGCTTCCTATTCTAAAGCGCTTAAACTAGGTCATTTCTTAACACGCTCTCCAGCTGAACAAGAGTTTTTACTTGACCAATTAAGTGTGTCCAAGGCCTACAAGTAAAGTTTCCTGAAAGAGGGGAAATCAAGTTCATAATCTACACAGGCAAATTGCTTCAGGGAAGAGATTTATAACTTTTTATTTTTAAATTTAAAACCTTTTATTTTCTTCCATGCTACTCAAATGTTTCCATTTGTCAGGGAATATCTGAGTACAATTGCTTCCTATATTCGTTCTGAGAATATAAGTAAATATTTAGTCTTCATCTATCAGGGAAGATCCATGAAAGGTATGTAAGAGCTCATCTAATTCAACCCTTCATTTTATGGAAAATAATTGAGGCCCAGAGAAGTTGTTACTTGTGCAAGGTCACGTAACTTGAAGAGGTGTATGTATGTATTTTTGCACTAGGATATGTATATGTGAAAGGATTTTCATCTTGCTATTCAATACCATTATTTGCTATCATGTTGTTCAGTACTATACATCAATTAAAGGTAAGCATGTATGTTTTGGAAAAGGTGCCCAGCTAGGTCATGTCAATGGCCCAAGAACAAGCAAGCTCAACATAGGAAGAGAGCTAAGAAGGACTCATCAGATTCAGCCTGGATCTGAGAAGACCAGAGCATGTTAGATCTATAGGGAGAAACACCCCACAGCCTGAAACAGAGAGGTCTCAGGTGAGGTATAACAAAGCTAAGGCAAACCATAGGACACATTATCTTTGGGGCCAGAGAAAAGCATAAGACCTAGTGAGCCCCTCATGGAGGTCCTTCATGTTAAAGGAGATTTTAGAAACAAAGACATGGGGACAGAGGTAAAGAATCTGATGGCTATATCACTTCAACAGGGGATTGGACCAGTTGACCAGAAGTCCCAGCCAGCTCTCAAGGACTTTGATTGTATGATTTATTTTTATGTTTGTATTTATGTTCTGTCAACAACCCCATAAGCTCTGGGATTGCTTTAATGAAGAAATGATAAGTTTAAAAATGATAATGGTGTCATCAGGAGCAGAAACCAGTGCTGGTTTATGGCTGGGTCTTAATCTACACCACAGAATTGGACACAAAGGACAGATTCTCTCGTTCCAATTTGTCATGACAGGCGAATGTGGGAGCCTCAGCTTTCACCTCAGGCAAAGCAGGCTTCCTTAGCTGTGCTGGGTCAGAACAGCCAGATATCTTGTTCACACTCATTTATCTTCTTTCAGAGGTTGTCTACATCATACAAACTGTATGTCTTGGGACTTCCCTGGTGGTCCAGTGATTAGGACTCCATGCTTCCAATGCAGGGGGCACGGGTTCGATCCCTGGTTGGGGAACTAAGATCCCATATGCTGCATGGCAAAGCCAAAAAAAAAAAATTGTATGTCTTTTTAGAAAGTGTATGGTAGGTGCAGGAATGAAATTTATTGTCACAGGGAAGAGAACTGGTTCAAATATCTTAACAAAACATTCACTATAGTTTCTCTGAAAAATTTAAGACCAGCATCGGGTTAGAATTCACCTGTTATAGGTAAGTACTGACAAGAAGAAAATAGATTTACCATAAACAAAAATTCATTTCATTTTTAGGGAGTGTGCTCACTCGTGACACGAGGCTCAGTTGTGCCAACATGTTGACTAGTCACAAGGAACCCTATTTTTTAAGAAAAGGTATTTGCCATCAATTCCCTTCCCAAACCAATAATTTCATTTCTTTTTTTGTTTTTTTGTTTTTTTGGCTGTGTTGTGTCTTCGTTTTTGTGCGAGGGCTTTCTCTAGCTGTGGCAAGCAGGGTCCACTCTTCATCGCGGTGCGCGGGCCTCTCACTATCGCGGCCTCTCTTGTTGCGGAGCACAGGCTCCAGACGCGCAGGCTCGGTAGTTGTGGCTCACGGGCCTAGTGGCTCCGCGGCATGTGGGCTCTCCCAGACCAGGGCTCGAACCTGTGTCCCCTGCATTGGCAGGCAGATTCTCAACCACTGCACCACCAGGGAAGCCCCCCAATAATTTCATTTCTGCACCTGACATACCCTTGCTAAAAACCGATGCAGGATTTAGCTGTTCTGGCCCAACACAGCTAATCAGCAGCACTAACAAGATATGATCCATAAGAATAATGATAGAGAAATGTGTTTTTTGGTGTTTAGTTCTCTAAAGGGTTCCCAACAGAGAGCATCCAGCCATGTAAGCAGAAAAGGAGGATTCACTGATTAACTCAATCCCACCAGATCTTTGGTTTGAAAATGAGGAGGGAACTAACACAAACTCAAAATGAAGGTGAGGTACTGGTTGTACTTTGTAAGATTCCTCAAGGGGCTGTATTAATATCTTGTAAATTTAAGTTTTTGAATAGGCCAATGGCTATATTTTGTCCCCAGCATGACATAAGAATTTAGCTATGTATGCTGAATAGAACCAAAAGTCCTCTCACTGGGAACATGTCAAAGTGGAGTATGTATTTTGCAAGGTCTTTTACTCTCCCTGTGTAGCCTGCCCAAGACCACTGGGAGAGAAACGCACGAGACTGATGACAAACAACATATGCTGATGGGAGTTGAGAATAGGACCTATACGGAAAAGAGAAGTCAGAGAGCAGTGAAGCTGGACAAAACTTACTGCACCTCATAAGACAGCAATTTAAGCCAACATCAGATAATATCTGGATCCATGTTCCTCCTGTTTGAAAGGAAGGGCATCTGAGAGTTGTCATGAGCCTTAAGTGACCAACAACCTGGCTTCCAAAGCTGTGTGACAGCCCTTCCTGACAATTACAAGGGTCACGGGAAGCTGCAGAGGAAGATAGAGTGAGAGGAGTGACCTCCTGCAGCCACCAGTTCCCAGAGGAAGGACCTTCTGCTTTGTCAGCTCACAATCGTCATTAGTGTCCACACTGCCCGTTAGCCAATCATGACAGATTTCTATTTATTTATACGGACTTTGTTTTGGGGGCATACTGGGATTGTTTGTTTTTTGGTGCTCTGCCTTTTCATGAATTAATATTAAGTGCATACGTTACGATGCTTTTGGTGTCACAAGGAACAGAAATCTCAACCCAAAGTGACTTAAACAAGAAGAGAACTTATTGGCCCAATAAGTGAAAAATCCAAGTTCAAATACAGTTTGGTTCTGTGGCTCAAATAATCACTAGGATATTTTTCTCTCTCTCCCTCTCTCAGCTCTGTAATGGGTCCCATTTTCAGAATGGCTTTTCTCTGTGCTGGCAAGATGTTTACTCCAGCTCCTCTTGGGTTCAAGTCAAGTGGGAAAAAACAGCAGGCCCAATAAAAGTCTCACTGAGTCTCACTGGCTCTGATTGGGTCATGTGCCCACCCCTGAACCAATCAGGAGGCCAGGGAAAGCCAATGCCCTGACTGGCTGAGGCTGAGCCATAGGTCCACCAAGGACCTGGAGTGGGATTGGTGCCAACACTATACAAACTGTCTTGGGCAGAGAGAGGGACAGGGTGATTTCTCACAGAAAAATCCAGATACTCTGACCAGGAGAAGCATAAATGGATAGTGACCTGCAAAATAATGGATGTCCATTATATCAAATCTTACCTACCAGACTCTAGGCTGAACTGGGGAGGAAGACCATGTCTTACATTTCTCTGAGTCACTCACAATGCCTACTTTACAAATAACAGGTAATAATAAGCATGTAATAGTTGATTCACTGATTAATTTAGTCAAATTGCAAGATCTAACATTAGACATCACTCTGGCTTTTCCTCAAGCCCTTCTGCTTCTTTGTTTTTTTCTTTAATTTTCTGGCTGCGTTTGGTCTTCGTTGCTGTGTGCGGGCTTTCTCTAGTTTCGGCGAGCGGGAGCTACTCTTCGTTGTAATGCACGGGCTTTCTCATTGCAGTGGCTTCTCTTGTTGCAGAGCACGGGCTTTAGGCGAGTGGGCTTCAGTAGTTTTAGCACGCAGTCTCAGTAGCTGCGGCACGTGGGCCCTAAAGCACACAGGCTTCAGTAGTTGTGGCTCACGGGCTCAGTAGTTGTGGCACATGGGCTTAGTTGCTCTGCAGCAGGTGGGATCTTCCAGGACCAGAGATTGAACCCGTGTCCTCTGCATTGGCAGGCTGATGCTTAACCACTGTGCCACCAGGGAAGTCCCCCATCTGCTTCTTGACAATGGCTGCACTTCATTCCAGAAAACTAGACTTTCCAACAGTGTTTTCATTTATAGAACTATCTTTTATTTGATAAGTGAACTATGCTGTGACTACACTGTAAAATATTATTACTGATAACAATCCTCGGCAGCACCTTACGAGGGCTTTACAAGTAGTATCTCAAGTAAACCTCATGACAACCCTGTGAGGAAAACTTATTATTATCCCTATTTTACAGATATGGAAAATGAGGTTCAGAAAAGTCAAATGATCTGCCCAAGGTAACACAGCTAGTGAATGGCAGGCCTAGGAGTTGAACCCAAGTCAGTGTTTCCAGTATTTAGGCTTGGTCAAACTAGATCATACTGCAAAGCTCCATTCGGTTGCCACCACCTTACAGAACCACTCCAGCTGTAATCAGTCAACCCTTCTACACCATTTGATGCTTCTCTTACAGCCCTTATTTTGTCAGACTGAAAAAAACATTTTTTAAATAAATATTTGGGACTTAAAAGAATCATCCTTTCGGGCTTCCCTGGTGGCACAGTGGTTGAGAGTCCTCCTGCCGATGCAGGGGACACGGGCTCGTGCCCCGGTCCGGGAAGATCCCACGTGCCGCGGAGAGGCTGGGCTCGTGAGCCATGGCCGCTGAGCCTGCGCCTCCAGAGCCTGTGCTCCGCAACGGGAGAGACACAACAGTGAGAGGCCCGCGTACCGCAAAAAAAAAAAAAATCATCCTTTCATATAAATGGATAAGGTTTATTTTATTTTATATATTTTTTATTGAAGTATAGTCAGTTTGCAATGTTGTGTTAATTACTGCTGTACAGTAAAGTGACTCAGTTACACCCATACATACATCCTTTTGTATATTCTTTTCCATTATGGTTTATCCCAGGATGTTGAATATAGTTCCCTGTGTTATACAGTAGGACCTTGTTGTTTATCCATTCTATATGTAATAGTTTGTATCTACTAACCCCCAACTCCCAGTCCATCCTCCCCCCACCTCTCCTCCCCAGATAAGGTTTCTTTTAAACTGTGTGACCAGAACTGAAAATGGATATTTCTGCACAAAAATATTGGTTGCCCAATTTAGTCCCGTTATTTATTCACTCAATGAATACTTATTTATTGCCTTTCATGGGTTAAGTGCTAGGAATAGAGTGATAACCAAGTCAGACATGGTTCCTGACTTCTTGGGACTTTGACAATACCTTTTTTATTATTTATGAGAATTTTTACAAATACTCTGGAGCTCTTTAAATCAACAAGTAATTATTGACTGAGCTCACATAAATGCCTTCACTGGTGAATAAAATAGACAAAGTTCCCTTCCTTCAGGGAGTTTATAGTCTAGCTGGGTGCAAAAGATAATGAACATAATAAATAAGTACTTTAAAAATGATATGAGAATAAATAAGTGTTATGGAAGGAAGAAAAAGTAAAGCAAGATAGAAATGTGTCTGGAGCTTTTGAGGAAAACTAAGAAAGCCAGTGTGTCTGGAGTGGAGTGGGTGGGAGTGGAAGTAAGGTGAGAGAAGTAATAGGGCAGATTGAGTAGCTGTGTGGGCCCTTGTATGACTGTTAGCGTAACTGACGCCATCTTGGGGCCATACAATTCCTTTTGCTCTTCCACTGACCCTACCCAGGCCTATACTGTGCAGTGAATCACTTCTCTGTTGTCAAGGGCTTTGTAGTTAATAGACATTGCTTAATAATCATTAGGACCAGGTAGCCTCTATGCTGTATTAGTCCCCAAAGAAAAATAAAAACCTTCCCTGATGTTTTCCCGGTGCCCATGAGACTATTTACCCACCGCATGTCCTGTTTCCAAGCACCTACTCCCATGCCCTAGGTTAACTACTAAATTGTCCCAATGGCCACTTGGCAGTGCAGAGCGCAGCTGCGAACGCTTCCAGATCATTGTACGCCCAATTCCCATCCCACCCTGTAAGTTACCATTGATCCATTGACTATATAGAGCTGCCTACCTCATTTTTCAGTCTCAAGATGCCCTCTCAGTTTGGTGAGCACTTTTCATTCCCTCCATCCTCCAACAGCCTTTACTTTGGCCTTTACTCCACGTGAAAAGGGCTTTGAGCAGAGGGTTGACAGGATGTGATTCTATTATAAAAGCATCCCTCTGCCTGTTGTCCTTAGAACAGTCTGAACAGAGTTGGGGAGAAGAATAGAAGCAAGGAGCCAGTTAGAAAAAATACTGCAAGATCTAAATTAGAAATAGTGGCTTGAACCAAGAGGCTAGCAGTGTAGATGCTAAGAAGGGGTCAGATTCTGGATTTATTTTGTTCCATATTGGGGATAGGAGTAGTCTTACCTCCTATATTTGTGGTGGGGACAATGAGATTAAACAGGAAAAGAGTTTACCACGGTGGCTAGCACATAGTAATTGCTCAATAAACAACAATAATAATTATGACTATTATCCACAGGCCAGTAGTCAGCAGATAGTCCTCTGTAGTCCTGGAAGTGTAAAAAAAACCACACTCATATGCTAATAGAAAGTCTTGAAAATGGGATTCGGATTTGGACCCAAAGTGGGGAAGTCCCTCTCTCCTTCCTTTTTCCCACAATGCCTTTGCTTCAAGGCCAAGGTCAGCTATGACCACCCAGTGCTCATCAAGTGTCTGTGTCAGTATACATCCATCCTGATCTCTCAGCCCCTACCTTCTGACTCACGCCACCTTCCTTGTTTCACAAAACCAAGGCTCTGGGGTGAGTGAGCATAGTCTCCCCTCATGTATGGGAGTGCCTGATACCCTGAGCTTGAGTGACAAAAACCTTTTCATATGCCCTCATCCTGGAAGAGGGGATGCTCATCTTGGAGGAGAACCTGGAGTCCTCGTAGCCCCTTGGGCCATTGCTAAGGACCCATCTGGCTTGTCACAGGAGTTCTGAGAAACTCGTAGAGATAGAAATATCGGAAAGAGCTCAGTTCGCAGTAACTGGGATGCAGTATCCTCACCACTCACAGGAAAGGAGGTGGCACGAGAGAGTGCAGTCAAGTGGAATGGCTGGAGTATACTTTAGAGAAATTTCGCCAAAAGGGAAAGTAGAGATGACGGTCTCTTTTTTTTTTAATTCCCTAGCAAAAAAAAAAAAAAAATTCTCCAGAACTTAAAACTATTTTAATCAGCTGAAAAACATACATGGGCTTTACAGCTCCAAGACAGCTTGCACAGGACCCGATAAATGCCTATCGCTCATTTGCATACGCTAACAGCTACACTTTAATCAGCCTCCTAATCCCTGATGGTATTAATGAAGTTTTTTATGCTTTTTTTTTTTTTTTAGTATCATGTTTGCTAATTCAGAAATGATCAGTGGCTTCTGTGTGCCTTTTTTTATGCAGAAAATAATGGGTGAGCTGGGGTACTCCTGTTATCCCGCTCTCACAAATAATTAAGACTACAAAGGGTACAAATCAGTTTGAATGCGGTGCACAAAGGCATGGGCTCAGCAAAGGCCTCTCTCTGTTTCTGTTTCCCCCTCCCCCACCTCCTACTTTCTCTCTTTTTATTTGTTCCTTTTCTTTGACAAGAGCTGGTTTCCAAAGACACCTGGGCAGACCAGGAGCTGACCCATCCAAAATATTTATTCCCCGCCTCCCTCACCCCCATCACCACCACCAGGACCTGCAAAATAATGGGAGTTTCCATCTCAAAGGGTCTGGATGCCTCTCAAGCCTGGTTTTCAAAGCACAAACTGCAGTGGAAGGCAAAAAGAGAACTTTCTGATGGGTGTCTCTCCTATATTTCGCACCCTCCTTCCTTTCACTTTCCCAGTAAGAACCTGCCAGGCCTGGCGCTGCCAGGATCAGAGAAATGAGGAAAGGCTCTCCTCCTGCCCCAGGACTTGCTCCAGTTTGGCTCACAACAAGCCAGGCCAGCCAGAGACACAAGAGCTGGTGACAAATCCCAGGGGCTCATGCAGCTATGGCACCTCTAAAATTAGGGCCAATATTAGACATTTTAGGCCTATTGGGAAAAAAAACCAAAAACACCCCAAAGAGAAGCTTTCGGTGAGTAGACCTCAGGTGGAATGGGAGAGGCCAGCATGGCAAATGGAAATTCACGAATAAGCCAAATTGTTTTAGCCAGCATGCTAGCTAACAGAGAACAGAGTTCCCGGATTTACATTTCATCACCCCAGCCTGCCTTCTCATCGTCACTAGTGCTGGACAGGTGAGGATCCAAAGCCACCAGCCAGAGGAAGGAGGAGGAGATGCCAGCCCTGGACAGTGAACTCTAAAACAGTGAAAAACCAGCAATGAATATAAATACAACACAGTTCAGGTACCTCTATAAGCAAATTAGATGGTAAATTTACTAGATATTTTAACAAATTGTTAAAATGCTAGATGCAAAAATAAAATATCCAAAGCATCTCAAGATATAGAGTTATTTTTTAAACATTGGGGAGGAATCATGCCATTCATATATTTGGGGACATACGAATATTCTCTGTATTTATACATACTATAATTTTTTAAGTTTCCTTATTCAAGAGAACACTGGGAGAAGTGATGAGACAACCAAATTCGCAAAGTTCTTTGCACTGCAACAAAGATAAAGCATTGCATAAATATGTAATGATTATCAAGTCAATGGCCTCCTACTCTCTCATCACCCTGGCAACCTCTCACTAACCTGTGATCATTGGAGAATGGCTTAGGCTTCCAGACAGCTGAAAGTTACAGGCAACTTTTTGACTTCTTGTCTCTCTTCTAGTTAAGTTCTTTTCTGTATTCCTAGTAGAACATTCTTTGGTACACGACAGTCACATTGAATTATTTTGGGGTGCCCTGACTCGAAAACACTACTGTTGGGACGCTACCACTGATATTGAGCTTATCTAATGGTGTAATATCTTCTTTAATTGTATGAAAAAGGTTGGATCTAGGAATATAATTTGACTTTAAAGTTACCAAAAACCTAAGAATACATTTTACCTGGAGGGAATTGTATTCTACTTTCCAACTCATGAGGATTTAGATACTCTTTATCCAACTTCATTCCACTTACCTCATTCTCCCTTAGCATGACCCACCTTTAGGTCATTTTAACCCCCATCAAGCCACCCACCCAACAATTTTTCAACAGATCTGTGCTGAGTGTCCACTGTGCCAGTCACCTTTGTCATCTCAACCAGCAGGTAAATGGAGAGAAGGGAACACCAGTGATGCTTCTCATTGGATATTTTGGAGGAAAATTTCAGACATCTGGGGAGCATTGTTTAACATTTGATATTTTCCCTCTCTATAGACCTTGTTTACTTATGCCATTGTTCCCTTCAACAGCAATGCTTGACCCTGATTGCTCATTAGAATAACCTGCAAAGTTTTTAAAACCATAGGTCTGCCATGTCCACGTCCTACCCTCAGAAATTCTGATTTAATTCAGTTAGGATGGGCCACCTGACGCTGATACATGTAAAGTTTGACCAGGTATTTCTAACGTGCAGCGTTTACAGGAAGCAAGGCAGGCAGAGTTTGCCACCTGTGTCATGTTCCAACTACTAACCAAACATAGCAATTAAAGGAGCATTGTCCCAAAAGGAGAAATGACTAAAACCTCCACCCAACAAATCTCAGTGGATTATTTCTAGTTATATGTAGTCCCAACTCCATTATTCTATTTCCAAAAGTATCGGAGAGCTTCGAGGAGGCATGTCTTGTCTCTCCCAGGAGCCCATGCCAACAACACAATTTTTATTTATGCTCCTTCCTATCTGAAAACTAAAGCTGAGCTGCCTAAAGCCTCAGGAGAACATATGTAGTGTCCTGATTTCAGTTTCATGGCCAAGGGTTTCTGTTCTTTCCCTCATTATTGAAGAGTTATTTCTGGAGTTGTTTCCATAACCAAAGGTCTCATGACCATCTCTTAGGATCACAGAGGAAAATCACTGGAGGCATCTTTACCTACCCCAAAGTGATCCATAAACTGAGAAGTTGGGCACCAAAAGGATAGAGGTATATTGTGAAAATGTGATTTTGTTCCTGATCTTGCCAACACAAAACAAAATCACACCAGATGAAGTATCTTGGTGATAGTAAAGTGGCTTATAGTTTTATAGCAGTTTATAGAAGGGTAGCTCTGGTTTTTAACTTTTAAATGTCTCTTGGGAGAAAAACTTGAAGATAAATGCAAGTAAGAGAAAATTGTACCAACAGCTCTTCTGAACATACGTGGATTGCAGAATTGCTGAAGTTAAGTCCTGGGAATGGCAGATCCCAAACATTGCAGTCTGTGGTTCTTGATGATGACATGAGCTTGTTTTGGGTTTAAGTTTAATTCAAAGCCAAGCCCTGGGTTCACTGTGAAGTACAGCTTTGAAAGCAGCCATTTTCTC